>NC_060181.1:80166251-80225827 GCF_021184085.1 Oncorhynchus gorbuscha | reverse complement strand
CTCTCTCTACATGGCTGTATGTTTCTCTCTCTCTCCATGGCTGTTTGTTTATATCTCTCTCTCTACATGGCTGTCTGTTTATATCTGTCTCTCTCTACATGGCTGTCTGTTTATATCTGTCTCTCTCTACATGGCTGTCTGTTTCTCTCTCTCTGTTTCTCTCTCTACATGGCTGTCTGTTTCTCTCTGTCTCTCTACATGGCTGTTTGTTTATATCTCTCTCTCTCTACATGGCTGTCTGTTTATATCTGTCTCTCTCTACATGGCTGTCTGTTTATATCTGTCTCTCTCTACATGGCTGTCTGTTTCTCTCTCTCTCTCTACATGGCTGTCTGTTTCTCTCTGTCTCTCTACATGGCTGTCTGTTTCTCTCTCTCTACACGGCTGTCTGTTTCTCTCTCTCTCTCTACATGGCTGTCTGTTTCTCACTGTCTCTCTACATGGCTGTCTGTTTCTCTCTCTCTCTCTACATGGCTGTATGTTTCTCTCTCTCTCTCTACACGGCAGTCTGTTTATATCTGTCTCTCTCTACATGGCTGTCTGTTTATATCTGTCTCTCTACATGGCTGTTTGTTTATATCTCTCTCTCTCTACATGGCTGTCTGTTTATATCTGTGTCTCTCTACATGACTGTCTGTTTATATCTGTCTCTCTCTACATGGCTGTCTGTCTATATCTGTCTCTCTCTACATGGCTGTCTGTTTATATCTGTCTCTCTACATGGCTGTCTGTTTATATCTCTCACTCTCTCTACATGGCTGTCTGGTTATATCTGTCTCTCTACATGGCTGTCTGTTTCTCTCTGTCTGTCTCTCTGCATGGCTGTCTGTTTCTCTCTCTCTCTCTACATGGCTGTCTGTGTCTCTCTGTCTGTCTCTACATGGCTGTCTGTTTCTCTCTGTCTGTCTCTACATGGCTGTCTGTTTCTCTCTGTCTCTACATGGCTGTCTGTTTCTCTGTACAAGGCTGTCTGTTTCTCTCTTTATGGCTGTCTGTTTCTCTCTGTCTGTCTCTACATGGCTGTCTGTTTCTCTGTACAAGGCTGTCTGTTTCTCTCTACAAGGCTGTCTGTTTCTCTCTACATGGCTGTCTGTTTCTCTCTGTTTCTCTGTACAAGGCTGTCTGTTTCTCTCTACATGGCAGTCTGTTTCTCTCTGTTTCTCTCTACATGGCTGTCTGTTTCTCTCTGTTTCTCTCTACATGGCTGTCTGTTTCTCTCTACATGGCTGTCTGTTTCTCTCTGTTTCTCTCTACATGGCTGTCTGTTTCTCTCTGTTTCTCTCTGTTTCTCTCTACATGGCTGTCTGTCTTCTCTCTGATTCTCTCTGTTTCTCTCTACATGGCTGTCTGTTTCTCTCTGTTTCTCTCTGTTTTTCTCTCTACATGGTTGTCTGTTTCTCTCTGTTTTCTCTGTTTCTCTCTGTTTCTCTGTACAAGGCTGTCTGTTTCTCTCTACATGGCTGTCTGTTTCTCTCTGTCTGTCTCTACATGGCTGTCTGTTTCTCTCTGTCTGTCTCTACATGGCTGTCTGTTTCTCTGTACAAGGCTGTCTGTTTCTCTCTACATGGATGTCTGTTTCTCTCTGTCTGTCTCTACATGGCTGTCTGTTTCTCTGTACAAGGCTGTCTGTTTCTCTCTACAAGGCTGTCTGTTTCTCTCTACATGGCTGTCGGTTTCTCTCTGTTTCTCTGTACAAGGCTGTCTGTTTCTCTCTACATGGCTGTCTGTTTCTCTCTGTTTCTCTCTACATGGCTGTCTGTTTCTCTCTGTTTCTCTCTACATGGCTGTCTGTTTCTCTCTACATGGCTGTCTGTTTCTCTCTGTTTCTCTCTACATGGCTGTCTGTTTCTCTCTGTTTCTCTCTGTTTCTCTCTACATGGCTGTCTGTTTCTCTCTGTTTCTCTCTGTTTCTCTCTACATGGCTGTCTGTTTCTCTCTGTTTTTCTCTCTGTTTCTCTCTACATGGCTGTCTGTTTCTCTCTGTTTCTCTCTACATGGCTGTCTGTTTCTCTCTGTTTCTCTCTACATGGCTGTCTGTTTCTCTCTGTTTCTCTCTACAAGGCTGTCTGTTTCTCTCTGTTTCTCTCTGTTTCTCTGTACAAGGCTGTCTGTTTCTCTCTACATGGCTGTCTGTTTCTCTCTGTTTCTCTCTACATGGCTGTCTGTTTCTCTCTGTTTCTCTCTGTTTCTCTGTACAAGGCTGTCTGTTTCTCTCTCATGGCTGTCTGTTTCTCTCTACATGGCTGTCTGTTTCTCTCTGTTTCTCTCTACATGGCTGTCTGTTTCTCTCTGTTTCTCTGTACAAGGCTGTCTGTTTCTCTCTACATGGCTGTCTGTTTCTCTCTGTTTCTCTCTACATGGCTGTCTGTTTCTCTATGTTTCTCTGTACAAGGCTGTCTGTTTCTCTCTACATGGCTGTCTGTTTCTCTCTGTTTCTCTGTACAATGCTGTCTGTTTCTCTCTACATGGCTGTCTGTTTCTCTCTGTTTCTCTCTACATGGCTGTCTGTTTCTCTCTGTCTCTCTACATGGCTGTCTGTTTCTCTCTGTCTGTCTCTACATGGCTGTCTGTTTCTCTCTGTCTGTCTCTACATGGCTGTCTGTTTCTCTGTACAAGGCTGTCTTTTTCTCTCTACATGGCTGTCTGTTTCTCTCTGTTTCTCTCTGTTTCTCTGTACAAGGCTGTCTGTTTCTCTCTACATGGCTGTCTGTTTCTCTCTGTTTCTCTCTGTTTCTCTGTACAAGGCTGTCTGTTTCTCTCTACATGGCTGTCTGTTTCTCTCTGTCTGTCTCTACATGGCTGTCTGTTTCTCTCTGTCTGTCTCTACATGGCTGTCTGTTTCTCTCTGTCTGTCTCTACATGGCTGTCTGTTTCTCTGTACAAGGCTGTCTCTTTTCTCTCTACATGGCTGTCTGTTTCTCTCTGTTTCTCTCTGTTTCTCTGTACAAGGCTGTCTGTTTCTCTCTACATGGCTGTCTGTTTCTCTCTGTTTCTCTGTACAAGGCTGTCTGTTTCTCTCTACATGGCTGTCTGTTTCTCTCTGTCTGTCTCTACATGTCTGTCTGTTTCTCTCTGTCTGTCTCTACATGGCTGTCTGTTTCTCTGTACAAGGCTGTCTGTTTCTCTCTACATGGCTGTCTGTTTCTCTCTGTCTGTCTCTACATGGCTGTCTGTTTCTCTGTACAAGGCTGTCTGTTTCTCTCTACAAGGCTGTCTCTTTCTCTCTACATGGCTGTCTGTTTCTCTCTGTTTTCTCTCTGTTTCTCTCTACATGGCTGTCTGTTTCTCTCTGTTTCTCTCTGTTTCTCTCTGTTTCACTGTACAAGGCTGTCTGTTTCTCTCTACATGGCTGTCTGTTTCTCTCTGTCTGTCTCTACATGGCTGTCTGTTTCTCTCTGTCTGTCTCTACATGGCTGTCTGTTTCTCTGTACAAGGCTGTCTGTTTCTCTCTACAAGGCTGTCTGTTTCTCTCTACATGGCTGTCTGTTTCTCTCTGTTTCTCTGTACAAGGCTGTCTGTTTCTCTCTACATGGCTGTCTGTTTCTCTCTGTTTCTCTCTACATGGCTGTCTGTTTCTCTCTGTTTCTCTGTACAAGGCTGTCTGTTTCTCTCTACATGGCTGTCTGTTTCTCTCTGTTTCTCTCTACATGGCTGTCGGTTTCTCTCTGTTTCTCTCTACATGGCTGTCTGTTTCTCTCTACATGGCTGTCTGTTTCTCTCTGTTTCTCTCTACATGGCTGTCTGTTTCTCTCTGTTTCTCTCTGTTTCTCTCTACATGGCTGTCTGTTTCTCTCTGTTTCTCTCTACAAGGCTGTCTGTTTCTCTCTGTTTCTCTCTGTTTCTCTGTACAAGGCTGTCTGTTTCTCTCTACATGGCTGTCTGTTTCTCTCTGTTTCTCTCTACATGGCTGTCTGTTTCTCTCTGTTTCTCTCTGTTTCTCTGTACAAGGCTGTCTGTTTCTCTCTACATGGCTGTCTGTTTCTCTCTACATGGCTGTCTGTTTCTCTCTGTTTCTCTCTACATGGCTGTCTGTTTCTCTCTGTTTCTCTGTACAAGGCTGTCTGTTTCTCTCTACATGGCTGTCTGTTTCTCTCTGTTTCTCTCTACATGGCTGTCTGTTTCTCTATGTTTCTCTGTACAAGGCTGTCTGTTTCTCTCTACATGGCTGTCTGTTTCTCTCTGTTTCTCTGTACAATGCTGTCTGTTTCTCTCTACATGGCTGTCTGTTTCTCTCTGTTTCTCTCTACATGGCTGTCTGTTTCTCTCTGTCTCTCTACATGGCTGTCTGTTTCTCTCTGTCTGTCTCTACATGGCTGTCTGTTTCTCTCTGTCTGTCTCTACATGGCTGTCTGTTTCTCTGTACAAGGCTGTCTTTTTCTCTCTACATGGCTGTCTGTTTTCTCTGTTTCTCTCTGTTTCTCTGTACAAGGCTGTCTGTTTCTCTCTACATGGCTGTCTGTTTCTCTCTGTTTCTCTCTGTTTCTCTGTACAAGGCTGTCTGTTTCTCTCTACATGGCTGTCTGTTTCTCTCTGTCTGTCTCTACATGGCTGTCTGTTTCTCTCTGTCTGTCTCTACATGGCTGTCTGTTTCTCTCTGTCTGTCTCTACATGGCTGTCTGTTTCTCTGTACAAGGCTGTCTTTTTCTCTCTACATGGCTGACTGTTTCTCTCTGTTTCTCTCTGTTTCTCTGTACAAGGCTGTCTGTTTCTCTCTACATGGCTGTCTGTTTCTCTCTGTTTCTCTGTACAAGGCTGTCTGTTTCTCTCTACATGGCTGTCTGTTTCTCTCTGTCTGTCTCTACATGTCTGTCTGTTTCTCTCTGTCTGTCTCTACATGGCTGTCTGTTTCTCTGTACAAGGCTGTCTGTTTCTCTCTACATGGCTGTCTGTTTCTCTCTGTCTGTCTCTACATGGCTGTCTGTTTCTCTGTACAAGGCTGTCTGTTTCTCTCTACAAGGCTGTCTCTTTCTCTCTACATGGCTGTCTGTTTCTCTCTGTTTCTCTCTGTTTCTCTCTACATGGCTGTCTGTTTCTCTCTGTTTCTCTCTGTTTCACTGTACAAGGCTGTCTGTTTCTCTCTACATGGCTGTCTGTTTCTCTCTGTCTGTCTCTACATGGCTGTCTGTTTCTCTCTGTCTGTCTCTACATGGCTGTCTGTTTCTCTGTACAAGGCTGTCTGTTTCTCTCTACAAGGCTGTCTGTTTCTCTCTACATGGCTGTCTGTTTCTCTCTGTTTCTCTGTACAAGGCTGTCTGTTTCTCTCTACATGGCTGTCTGTTTCTCTCTGTTTCTCTCTACATGGCTGTCTGTTTCTCTCTGTTTCTCTGTACAAGGCTGTCTGTTTCTCTCTACATGGCTGTCTGTTTCTCTCTGTTTCTCTCTACATGGCTGTCGGTTTCTCTCTGTTTCTCTCTACATGGCTGTCTGTTTCTCTCTACATGGCTGTCTGTTTCTCTCTGTTTCTCTCTACATGGCTGTCTGTTTCTCTCTGTTTCTCTCTGTTTCTCTCTACATGGCTGTCTGTTTCTCTCTGTTTCTCTCTGTTTCTCTCTACATGGCTGTCTGTTTCTCTCTGTTTCTCTCTGTTTCTCTCTACATGGCTGTCTGTTTCTCTCTGTTTTCTCTCTACATGGCTGTCTGTTTCTCTCTGTTTCTCTCTACATGGCTGTCTGTTTCTCTCTGTTTCTCTCTACAAGGCTGTCTGTTTCTCTCTGTTTCTCTCTGTTTCTCTGTACAAGGCTGTCTGTTTCTCTCTACATGGCTGTCTGTTTCTCTCTGTTTCTCTCTACATGGCTGTCTGTTTCTCTCTGTTTCTCTCTGTTTCTCTGTACAAGGCTGTCTGTTTCTCTCTACATGGCTGTCTGTTTCTCTCTACATGGCTGTCTGTTTCTCTCTGTTTCTCTCTACATGGCTGTCTGTTTCTCTCTGTTTCTCTGTACAAGGCTGTCTGTTTCTCTCTACATGGCTGTCTGTTTCTCTCTGTTTCTCTCTACATGGCTGTCTGTTTCTCTATGTTTCTCTGTACAAGGCTGTCTGTTTCTCTCTACATGGCTGTCTGTTTCTCTCTGTTTCTCTGTACAATGCTGTCTGTTTCTCTCTACATGGCTGTCTGTTTCTCTCTGTTTCTCTCTACATGGCTGTCTGTTTCTCTCTGTCTCTCTACATGGCTGTCTGTTTCTCTCTGTCTGTCTCTACATGGCTGTCTGTTTCTCTCTGTCTGTCTCTACATGGCTGTCTGTTTCTCTGTACATGGCTGTCTGTTTCTCTCTGTTTCTCTCTACATGGCTGTCTGTTTCTCTCTGTCTCTCTACATGGCTGTCTGTTTCTCTCTGTCTGTCTCTACATGGCTGTCTGTTTCTCTCTGTCTGTCTCTACATGGCTGTCTGTTTCTCTCTACATGGCTGTCTGTTTCTCTCTGTTTCTCTCTACATGGCTGTCTGTTTCTCTCTGTCTCTCTACATGGCTGTCTGTTTCTCTCTGTCTGTCTCTACATGGCTGTCTGTTTCTCTCTGTCTGTCTCTACAAGGCTGTCTTTTTCTCTCTACATGGCTGTCTGTTTCTCTCTGTTTCTCTGTTTCTCTGTACAAGGCTGTCTGTTTCTCTCTACATGGCTGTCTGTTTCTCTCTGTTTCTCTCTGTTTCTCTGTACAAGGCTGTCTGTTTCTCTCTACATGGCTGTCTGTTTCTCTCTGTCTGTCTCTACATGGCTGTCTGTTTCTCTCTGTCTGTCTCTACATGGCTGTCTGTTTCTCTCTGTCTGTCTCTACATGGCTGTCTGTTTCTCTGTACAAGGCTGTCTTTTTCTCTCTACATGGCTGTCTGTTTCTCTCTGTTTCTCTCTGTTTCTCTGTACAAGGCTGTCTGTTTCTCTCTACATGGCTGTCTGTTTCTCTCTGTTTCTCTGTACAAGGCTGTCTGTTTCTCTCTACATGGCTGTCTGTTTCTCTCTGTCTGTCTCTACATGTCTGTCTGTTTCTCTCTGTCTGTCTCTACATGGCTGTCTGTTTCTCTGTACAAGGCTGTCTGTTTCTCTCTACATGGCTGTCTGTTTCTCTCTGTCTGTCTCTACATGGCTGTCTGTTTCTCTGTACAAGGCTGTCTGTTTCTCTCTACAAGGCTGTCTCTTTCTCTCTACATGGCTGTCTGTTTCTCTCTGTTTCTCTGTACAAGGCTGTCTGTTTCTCTCTACATGGCTGTCTGTTTCTCTCTGTTTCTCTCTACATGGCTGTCTGTTTCTCTCTGTTTCTCTGTACAAGGCTGTCTGTTTCTCTCTACATGGCTGTCTGTTTCTCTCTGTTTCTCTCTACATGGCTGTCTGTTTCTCTCTGTTTCTCTCTACATGGCTGTCTGTTTCTCTCTACATGGCTGTCTGTTTCTCTCTGTTTCTCTCTACATGGCTGTCTGTTTCTCTCTGTTTCTCTCTGTTTCTCTCTACATGGCTGTCTGTTTCTCTCTCTCTACATGGCTGTCTGTTTCTCACTGTCTCTCTACATGGCTGTCTGGTTCTCTCTCTCTCTCTACATGGCTGTCTGTTTCTCACTGTCTCTCTACATGGCTGTCTGTTTATATCTGTCTCTCTCTACATGGCTGTCTGTTTCTCTCTCTCTCTACATGGCTGTCTGTTTCTCTCTCTCTCTCTACATGGCTGTCTGTTTCTCTCTCTCTCTCTACATGGCTGTCTGTTTCTCTCTGTCTCTCTACATGGCTGTCTGTTTCTCACTGTCTCTCTACATGGCTGTCTGTTTCTCACTGTCTCTCTACATGGCTGTCTGTTTCTCTCTCTCTCTCTACATGGCTGTATGTTTCTCTCTCTCTCTCTACATGGCTGTATGTTTCTCTCTCTCTCTCTACATGGCTGTTTGTTTATATCTCTCTCTCTCTACATGGCTGTCTGTTTATATCTGTCTCTCTCTACATGGCTGTCTGTTTATATCTGTCTCTCTCTACATGGCTGTCTGTTTCTCTCTCTCTCTATACATGGCTGTCTGTTTCTCTCTCTCTCTCTACATGGCTGTCTGTTTCTCTCTGTCTCTCTACATGGCTGTCTGTTTCTCTCTCTCTCTCTACATGGCTGTCTGTTTCTCTCTCTCTCTCTACATGGCTGTCTGTTTCTCTCTGTCTCTCTACATGGCTGTCTGTTTCTCTCTCTCTACATGGCTGTCTGTTTCTCTCTCTCTCTCTACATGGCTGTATGTTTCTCTCTCTCTCTCTACATGGCAGTCTGTTTATATCTGTCTCTCTCTACATGGCTGTCTGTTTATATCTGTCTCTCTACATGGCTGTTTGTTTATATCTCTCTCTCTACATGGCTGTCTGTTTATATCTGTGTCTCTCTACATGACTGTCTGTTTATATCTGTCTCTCTCTACATGGCTGTCTGTCTATATCTGTCTCTCTCTACATGGCTGTCTGTTTATATCTGTCTCTCTACATGGCTGTCTGTTTATATCTCTCTCTCTCTACATGGCTGTCTGGTTATATCTGTCTCTCTACATGGCTGTCTGTTTCTCTCTGTCTGTCTCTCTGCATGGCTGTCTGTTTCTCTCTGTCTCTCTCTACATGGCTGTCTGTGTCTCTCTGTCTGTCTCTACATGGCTGTCTGTTTCTCTCTGTCTGTCTCTACATGGCTGTCTGTTTCTCTCTGTCTGTCTCTACATGGCTGTCTGTTTCTCTGTACAAGGCTGTCTGTTTCTCTCTTTATGGCTGTCTGTTTCTCTCTGTCTGTCTCTACATGGCTGTCTGTTTCTCTGTACAAGGCTGTCTGTTTCTCTCTACAAGGCTGTCTGTTTCTCTCTACATGGCTGTCTGTTTCTCTCTGTTTCTCTGTACAAGGCTGTCTGTTTCTCTCTACATGGCTGTCTGTTTCTCTCTGTTTCTCTCTACATGGCTGTCTGTTTCTCTCTGTTTCTCTGTACAAGGCTGTCTGTTTCTCTCTACATGGCTGTCTGTTTCTCTCTGTTTCTCTCTACATGGCTGTCTGTTTCTCTCTGTTTCTCTCTACATGGCTGTCTGTTTCTCTCTACATGGCTGTCTGTTTCTCTCTGTTTCTCTCTACATGGCTGTCTGTTTCTCTCTGTTTCTCTCTGTTTCTCTCTACATGGCTGTCTGTTTCTCTCTGATTCTCTCTGTTTCTCTCTACATGGCTGTCTGTTTCTCTCTGTTTCTCTCTGTTTCTCTCTACATGGCTGTCTGTTTCTCTCTGTTTCTCTCTGTTTCTCTCTGTTTCTCTGTACAAGGCTGTCTGTTTCTCTCTACATGGCTGTCTGTTTCTCTCTGTCTGTCTCTACATGGCTGTCTGTTTCTCTCTGTCTGTCTCTACATGGCTGTCTGTTTCTCTGTACAAGGCTGTCTGTTTCTCTCTACATGGATGTCTGTTTCTCTCTGTTTCTCTGTACAAGGCTGTCTGTTTCTCTCTACATGGCTGTCTGTTTCTCTCTGTTTCTCTCTACATGGCTGTCTGTTTCTCTATGTTTCTCTGTACAAGGCTGTCTGTTTCTCTCTACATGGCTGTCTGTTTCTCTCTGTTTCTCTGTACAATGCTGTCTGTTTCTCTCTACATGGCTGTCTGTTTCTCTCTGTTTCTCTCTACATGGCTGTCTGTTTCTCTCTGTCTCTCTACATGGCTGTCTGTTTCTCTCTGTCTGTCTCTACATGGCTGTCTGTTTCTCTCTACATGGCTGTCTGTTTCTCTCTGTTTCTCTCTACATGGCTGTCTGTTTCTCTCTGTTTCTCTCTGTTTCTCTCTACATGGCTGTCTGTTTCTCTCTGTTTCTCTCTCTCTCTCTACATGGCTGTCTGTTTCTCTCTGTTTCTCTCTGTTTCTCTCTACATGGCTGTCTGTTTCTCTCTGTTTCTCTCTACATGGCTGTCTGTTTCTCTCTGTTTCTCTCTACAAGGCTGTCTGTTTCTCTCTGTTTCTCTCTGTTTCTCTGTACAAGGCTGTCTGTTTCTCTCTACATGGCTGTCTGTTTCTCTCTGTTTCTCTCTACATGGCTGTCTGTTTCTCTCTGTTTCTCTCTGTTTCTCTGTACAAGGCTGTCTGTTTCTCTCTACATGGCTGTCTGTTTCTCTCTACATGGCTGTCTGTTTCTCTCTGTTTCTCTCTACATGGCTGTCTGTTTCTCTCTGTTTCTCTGTACAAGGCTGTCTGTTTCTCTCTACATGGCTGTCTGTTTCTCTCTGTTTCTCTCTACATGGCTGTCTGTTTCTCTATGTTTCTCTGTACAAGGCTGTCTGTTTCTCTCTACATGGCTGTCTGTTTCTCTCTGTTTCTCTGTACAATGCTGTCTGTTTCTCTCTACATGGCTGTCTGTTTCTCTCTGTTTCTCTCTACATGGCTGTCTGTTTCTCTCTGTCTCTCTACATGGCTGTCTGTTTCTCTCTGTCTGTCTCTACATGGCTGTCTGTTTCTCTCTGTCTGTCTCTACATGGCTGTCTGTTTCTCTGTACAAGGCTGTCTTTTTCTCTCTACATGGCTGTCTGTTTCTCTCTGTTTCTCTCTGTTTCTCTGTACAAGGCTGTCTGTGTCTCTCTACATGGCTGTCTGTTTCTCTCTGTTTCTCTCTGTTTCTCTGTACAAGGCTGTCTGTTTCTCTCTACATGGCTGTCTGTTTCTCTCTGTCTGTCTCTACATGGCTGTCTGTTTCTCTCTGTCTGTCTCTACATGGCTGTCTGTTTCTCTCTGTCTGTCTCTACATGGCTGTCTGTTTCTCTGTACAAGGCTGTCTTTTTCTCTCTACATGGCTGTCTGTTTCTCTCTGTTTCTCTCTGTTTCTCTGTACAAGGCTGTCTGTTTCTCTCTACATGGCTGTCTGTTTCTCTCTGTTTCTCTGTACAAGGCTGTCTGTTTCTCTCTACATGGCTGTCTGTTTCTCTCTGTCTGTCTCTACATGTCTGTCTGTTTCTCTCTGTCTGTCTCTACATGGCTGTCTGTTTCTCTGTACAAGGCTGTCTGTTTCTCTCTACATGGCTGTCTGTTTCTCTCTGTCTGTCTCTACATGGCTGTCTGTTTCTCTGTACAAGGCTGTCTGTTTCTCTCTACAAGGCTGTCTCTTTCTCTCTACATGGCTGTCTGTTTCTCTCTGTTTCTCTCTGTTTCTCTCTACATGGCTGTCTGTTTCTCTCTGTTTCTCTCTGTTTCTCTCTGTTTCTCTGTACAAGGCTGTCTGTTTCTCTCTACATGGCTGTCTGTTTCTCTCTGTCTGTCTCTACATGGCTGTCTGTTTCTCTCTGTCTGTCTCTACATGGCTGTCTGTTTCTCTGTACAAGGCTGTCTGTTTCTCTCTACATGGATGTCTGTTTCTCTCTGTCTGTCTCTACATGGCTGTCTGTTTCTCTGTACAAGGCTGTCTGTTTCTCTCTACAAGGCTGTCTGTTTCTCTCTACATGGCTGTCTGTTTCTCTCTGTTTCTCTGTACAAGGCTGTCTGTTTCTCTCTACATGGCTGTCTGTTTCTCTCTGTTTCTCTCTACATGGCTGTCTGTTTCTCTCTGTTTCTCTGTACAAGGCTGTCTGTTTCTCTCTACATGGCTGTCTGTTTCTCTCTGTTTCTCTCTACATGGCTGTCGGTTTCTCTCTGTTTCTCTCTACATGGCTGTCTGTTTCTCTCTACATGGCTGTCTGTTTCTCTCTGTTTCTCTCTACATGGCTGTCTGTTTCTCTCTGTTTCTCTCTGTTTCTCTCTACATGGCTGTCTGTTTCTCTCTGTTTCTCTCTGTTTCTCTCTACATGGCTGTCTGTTTCTCTCTGTTTCTCTCTGTTTCTCTCTACATGGCTGTCTGTTTCTCTCTGTTTCTCTCTACATGGCTGTCTGTTTCTCTCTGTTTCTCTCTACATGGCTGTCTGTTTCTCTCTGTTTCTCTCTACAAGGCTGTCTGTTTCTCTCTGTTTCTCTCTGTTTCTCTGTACAAGGCTGTCTGTTTCTCTCTACATGGCTGTCTGTTTCTCTCTGTTTCTCTCTACATGGCTGTCTGTTTCTCTCTGTTTCTCTCTGTTTCTCTGTACAAGGCTGTCTGTTTCTCTCTACATTGCTGTCTGTTTCTCTCTACATGGCTGTCTGTTTCTCTCTGTTTCTCTCTACATGGCTGTCTGTTTCTCTCTGTTTCTCTGTACAAGGCTGTCTGTTTCTCTCTACATGGCTGTCTGTTTCTCTCTGTTTCTCTCTACATGGCTGTCTGTTTCTCTGTACAAGGCTGTCTGTTTCTCTCTACATGGCTGTCTGTTTCTCTCTGTTTCTCTGTACAATGCTGTCTGTTTCTCTCTACATGGCTGTCTGTTTCTCTCTGTTTCTCTCTACATGGCTGTCTGTTTCTCTCTGTCTCTCTACATGGCTGTCTGTTTCTCTCTGTCTGTCTCTACATGTCTGTCTGTTTCTCTCTGTCTGTCTCTACATGGCTGTCTGTTTCTCTGTACAAGGCTGTCTTTTTCTCTCTACATGGCTGTCTGTTTCTCTCTGTTTCTCTCTGTTTCTCTGTACAAGGCTGTCTGTTTCTCTCTACATGGCTGTCTGTTTCTCTCTGTTTCTCTCTGTTTCTCTGTACAAGGCTGTCTGTTTCTCTCTACATGGCTGTCTGTTTCTCTCTACATGGCTGTCTGTTTCTCTCTGTCTGTCTCTACATGGCTGTCTGTTTCTCTCTGTCTGTCTCTACATGGCTGTCTGTTTCTCTCTGTCTGTCTCTACATGGCTGTCTGTTTCTCTGTACAAGGCTGTCTTTTTCTCTCTACATGGCTGTCTGTTTCTCTCTGTTTCTCTCTGTTTCTCTGTACAAGGCTGTCTGTTTCTCTCTACATGGCTGTCTGTTTCTCTCTGTTTCTCTGTACAAGGCTGTCTGTTTCTCTCTACATTGCTGTCTGTTTCTCTCTGTCTGTCTCTACATGTCTGTCTGTTTCTCTCTGTCTGTCTCTACATGGCTGTCTGTTTCTCTGTACAAGGCTGTCTGTTTCTCTCTACATGGCTGTCTGTTTCTCTCTGTCTGTCTCTACATGGCTGTCTGTTTCTCTGTACAAGGCTGTCTGTTTCTCTCTACAAGGCTGTCTCTTTCTCTCTACATGGCTGTCTGTTTCTCTCTGTTTCTCTGTACAAGGCTGTCTGTTTCTCTCTACATGGCTGTCTGTTTCTCTCTGTTTCTCTGTACAAGGCTGTCTGTTTCTCTCTACATGGCTGTCTGTTTCTCTCTGTTTCTCTCTACATGGCTGTCTGTTTCTCTCTGTTTCTCTCTACATGGCTGTCTGTCTCTCTCTACAAGGCTGTCTGTTTCTCTCTGTCTCTCTCTACATGGCTGTCTGTTTCTCTCTGTCTCTCTACATGGCTGTCTGTTTCTCTCTGTCTCTCCTCATGGCTGTCTGTTTCTCTCTGTCTCTCTCTACAAAGCTTTCTGTTTCTCTTTCTCTCTCTACATGGTTGTCTGTTTCTTTCTGTCTGTCACTCTGCATGGCTGTCTGTTTCTCTCTGTCTCTCTACGTGGCTGTCTGTCTCTCTCTCTACATTATTGGCATTAAAGACATTGCGTCAATATTGCCAAAGCAAAAATGTATACAATATATAAAAATCTAAATATGGAAAATAAAACTATAACTAACGTATAACTAAATTGCGGTCATCTTCTCCATTATATCAGTACTACCTCTACCATCATCATTACTACTACTACTATCACCACCATCATTAAACTGCTATCATTACCATTACCACCCATACCACCACTATTTGGAATGATAAACCACAATAATAATAGTAATAACAATAATAGTAATAATAAGTAAGTTACTATTTGCAGATGTTATTATTCAGTGTCCCTCAGGCTATGGCAGGCAAATTCATATTTGGCTGCCAGAGGAGCCATTGCCATGAGTATTTTTAGTTTTTCCTCTGGGTTGGAATAAATGTAGTCATTTCTGTCAATAATGAATCTCTTTGTGAGGAATATTTCTTACAGTAAAGGAGAAAATGCATCTCTGTTTCTACCTTCCCTGTCATGCAGTGACCACATACACGCTCCTCTTTGGGTAGCCATGTCTTTTTATGTCTGCCGGTTTCTATTGCCAATCGGTGGTCACTCAGCCTGTACTTGGTAAGGATCTGTCTCTGCTTCGTATCTCTGACAGAGTAGAGATAATCAGCCAATTCATATTCTCTGTTTAGGGTCAAATAGCAATTTAGTCGGCTTTGGGATTTCGTTTCGTTTTTCCAATGTTGTAAATATGATTCCTTTGATTGGTTCATGATTTTGCTTATTGGAATTCTTTCTTTTGAAGCAGTGCTGGTGTCTGCTTGGTTGGTGAAGTCCAACACCAGCTGACTGAGAGGGCTCGTTTCTGTGCTCAGCTCTTGGGTTTGAAGTGCTTTAAATTGCAGACTTGAATTTGGACTTGAATTTAGATGTAGCCAACATTGTAATGATATTTTCTGTATTTTCATTATTACTGGAAAACGGCCCAATTCTGCCCTACATGCATTAGTTGGTGTATTTCTCTGGACTTGTAGGATTTTCCGACAGAATTCTGCATATAGGGTTTCAATTGGATGTTTGTCCCACATTTTAAAGTCCAGTTTATTGAGTGGCTCCCAAACCTCACTCCCACGAAGAACTATTGGTAGGATTACACTGTCAAATATGTTGTTCCAAATTCAAATGGTTGATTTTGAATAATTTCATTTTTATTGCATACATTGCTCTGCGGGCTTTTTCTTTGCGTGCATTCACTGCCATATTAAAGTTTCCCGATGCAGATATGGTCAGAGCAAGGTAGGTGTAATTTCTAGTGTGTTCAATTATGGTGTTGTTCAGGGTGGATTTATATTTGTGTTTCTGACATCTGTTTTTTGGGGGGGGGAATCATTATTTTTGTTTTTTGGAAATTTACTGCCTGGGCCCAATTATGGCAATATTGCTCTAGAATATTAATGTTCTGTTGAATACCTTTGGTTGGTGATAGAAGTACCAAGTCATCAGCATATAGCAGGTATTTCAACTCTGTGTTGAATAGTCTGTGTCGTGGGGCTGGAGAATGGTCCAACATGTCTGCTAATTCATTGATATAAATGTTGAACAGATTTGGACTCAAACTGCAGCCTTGTCTCACACCTCGACATTGTGACAATTATTATGTTCTTTGGTTTTAGATTTTTATTGCACACTTGTTTTCTGTGTACATACATTTTATTAAGTCATATACCTTACCACCAACACCCACTTTGGATAATTTTGTAGAATAGCCCTTCGTGCCAAATAGAATCAAATGTTTTTTTAAAGTCAATAAAGCAAGCAAATATTTTGCCCTCTTTTTTGGTGGACGTGTTTATTAATTAGTGTGTGTAAGGTCAGTAGTGTGTAATATATGGTCCGTAGTGCGATGGTTAGGGAGAAAGCCAATTTGAAATGTACTTATTACATTTTTTTCTTGAAGAAAGGTTTGAATTCTTGAATTCCTTTCCAAGTTACTGTTTACACAAATTCCCCTGTAATTATTGGGGTCTGATTTGTGTCCACGTTTGTGGATAGGGGAGATGAGCCCCTGGTTTCAGACATCAGAGAAGTAGCCAGAAGTTAAAACCATGTTGAACAATTTAAGCACTGCAATTTGCAACTCAGGTGTGCTGTTTTTCAGCATTTAATTTCTGATGTTGTCTAGACCACAAGCCTTCTTTGATTTAATAGATTTGAGCTTTTCATTTAGTTCTTGTTGGGTTTTTGGGTCATCTAATGGATTTTAGTTGTTTTTAATGACTGATTCAAAGATGTTAAATTTTTCTTTAATTTCAAATTGGTTCTGTAGTAAGTCTTTTTGTGGGATGTTTTTGTATACATTATCAAAATAAGTTTTCCAAATACCTACATCTTGTATGGCTAATTCTTGTGGCTTTGTTGTGCTTAAATTGTTCCACATGCCCCAGAACTGATTTTGGTCAATTGCGTTTTCAATTTCATCAAGTGTTTTGTTGGTATAATTCAATTTCTTGCATTTCAGTGTTTGTTTCTAGTGTTTCAGAGTTTCAAAGTATTCATATCGTAGCTCTGGGTTGTTTTGCTGCTTATGTTTTTCGTTTGACATTTGTCTCAGGTGTTTTCTAATTGTTTTACATTCATTATCAAACCATTTGTCAGAAACATTTAGATTTTTGTTTCTGATGTTGCATTTCTTTGGTTTTCTCAAATTTGCTTTTCGATGCTGCTTTTATGAATATGCAGAGGATGTTTTGAGTAGCTGAATTGACACCATCTTTATTGTTTTGATACTGTGAGTTATTGAAAAACTGTATAGAGTTCATCATTTCATTTGAGTTCAATGTTTCAATGAATCTCTCTGCACTGTTTGGAGCCCATCTGTACGATTGGTTTATGTTGTACAGTTTATTGGGCTGTTTTGTTTAATGAATATTGCCGGTTAATTTCTTCAGAAACACGTTGATCTGACTGTGATCTGACAAGTGTCTGTGGTCTGACAGTGAATGCACTAATGGAGGAGGGGTCAATGTCAGGGATGGCATACTCGACTGCACTTGTCCCAAGAGCTGAGCAGTAAGTAAACTGACCTAAAGTGTCCCCTCTGATTCTACCATTAAGCATGTACAGGCCTAAGGCTCGACAGAGATGCACTAACTCTTTTCCATTTTTGTTCAGTATTTGGTCAGGACTGTTTCTATTATTTATAATAGGGCTACTGTACAAGGAGGGGTGTCCAAATATGTGGTGGTTACCTCCCGCATCAGTGTAGTCAGGCTCAGAACCTGTTCTTGCATTGAAATCTCCACAAAGAAGCACTTTACCCTGCGTCTGAAATGAAATGATTTCTGTCTGGAGATTGTCAATAAACTGATCATCATAATATGATAAATCTGAAGGAGGAGCATAAGCTGCACATATGTAAACATCTTTGTCACAATAGATTGTACCTTTGTTAAGTTTTAGCCAAATGTGAGTGGTACCTTTTTTCATTTCATTCAGTGCTAAGTCCTGTTTATGCCAAATGATGATTCCACCTGAGTCTCGGCCCGTTTAACATTTTTATGTTTGATTGATGGTAGTAAACTTTCTCGATAGCCTGAGGGACACTGAGTATCTATATCTCCACGACACCATGTTTCCAGTAGGATTATGATGTCCTGCCCCTTGATGTTTTTAATCAATTCTGGATTTGGTGTTTTAAAACCAAAATGTGAAGAGTATAGGCCCTGAATATTCCAAAAGCTGATAGTTAATGATCTCACTTATAATAAGTGATATTCACTGGTTTGAGTAAATTATATTGAAAAAAAAACAAAATAATATATATCATTACATATAATTATTATTATAATTCTGATGTCATTAAAATTAGGAATATTTGTAAACAAATTATTAAGAATGGAATAATACTGCACATAAAATAAGTACAATGCAATCTGCAACCCTGTGTGTGTGTGTGTGCGTAACTGCGTGAATTAGAGGGTCTGTCTAGCTCAGTAGTCTGCATATTAGTTGCAGTAGTTGGCTCACCTCTCCTGTCTCTGATAGTTCTAGGTGTCTTCTGCCAGAGGTTACCTCAGCATATGTAGGCTGATGATCTGACTGATACATGGTGTGGACTGCATCATGTGGTGTACTTCCCTGAAGGACAGCGTTCTGTCCGACCCTGGATGTCGGACAGAACGCTTAGTGGTCAGAGCTGTGTTGTGATGGGCCTGGTCCAGTAGAGCTGTGTTGTGATGGGCCGGGTCTAGTAGAGCTGTGTTGTGATGGGCCAGGTCTAGTAGAGCTGCGATGTGATGGGCCGGGTCTAGTAGAGCTGTGTTGTGATGGGACGGGTCTAGTAGAGCTGTGTTGTGATGGGACGGGTCTAGTAGAGCTGTGTTGTGATGGGCCGGGTCTAGTAGAGCTGTGTTGTGATGGGCCGGGTCTAGTAGAGCTGTGTTGTGATGGGCCGGTTCTAGTAGAGCTGTGTTGTGATGGGCCGGTTCTAGTAGAGCTGTGTTGTGATGGGCCGGGTCTAGTAGAGCTGTGTTGTGATGGGCCGGGTCTAGTAGAGCTGTGTTGTGATGGGCCGGGTCTAGTAGAGCTGTGTTGTGATGGGCCGGTTCTAGTAGAGCTGTGTTGTGATGGGCCGGGTCTAGTAGAGCTGTGTTGTGATGGGCCGGGTCTAGTAGAGCTGTGTTGTGATGGGCCGGTTCTAGTAGAGCTGTGTTGTGATGGGCCGGGTCTAGTAGAGCTGTGTTGTGATGGGCCGGGTCTAGTAGAGCTGTGTTGTGATGGGTCAGGTCTAGTAGAGCTGTGTTGTGATGGGCTGGGTCTAGTCGTGCTGTGCTGTGTTGGGCTGGGTCTAGTAGAGCTGTGTTGTGATGGGACGGGTCTAGTCGTGCTGTCCTGAGGCGGGTCTGGTCTGGTAAATATGTGCAGTGTTGGGTCTGGTCTAGTAGAGCTGTGCTGTGATGGGACGGGTCTAGTCGTGCTGTCCTGAGGCAGGTCTGGTCTGGTAAATATGTGCAGTGTTGGGCCTGGTCTAGTAGAGCTGTGCTGTGATGGGACGGGTCTAGTCGTGCTGTCCTGAGGCGGGTCTGGTCTGGTAAATATGTGCTGTGATGGGCCGGGTCTAGTAGAGCTGTGTTGTGATGGGCCGGGTCTAGTAGAGCTGTGTTGTGATGGGCCGGGTCTAGTAGAGCTGTGTTGTGATGGGCCGGTTCTAGTAGAGCTGTGTTGTGATGGGCCGGGTCTAGTAGAGCTGTGTTGTGATGGGCCGGGTCTAGTAGAGCTGTGTTGTGATGGGCCGGTTCTAGTAGAGCTGTGTTGTGATGGGCCGGGTCTAGTAGAGCTGTGTTGTGATGGGCCGGGTCTAGTAGAGCTGTGTTGTGATGGGCCAGGTCTAGTAGAGCTGTATTGTGATGGGCTGGGTCTAGTCGTGCTGTGCTGTGTTGGGCTGGGTCTAGTAGAGCTGTGTTGTGATGGGACGGGTCTAGTCGTGCTGTCCTGAGGCGGGTCTGGTCTGGTAAATATGTGCAGTGTTGGGCCTGGTCTAGTAGAGCTGTGCTGTGATGGGACGGGTCTAGTCGTGCTGTCCTGAGGCGGGTCTGGTCTGGTAAATATGTGCAGTGTTGGGCCTGGTCTGGTAGAGCTGTGCTGTGATGGGACGGGTCTAGTCGTGCTGTCCTGAGGCGGGTCTGGTCTGGTAAATATGTGCTGTGTTGGGCCTGGTCCAGTAGAGCTGTGTTGTGATAGGACGGGTCTAGTCGTGCTGTCCTGAGGCGGGTCTGGTCTGGTAAATATGTGCAGTGTTGGGCCTGGTCTAGTAGAGCTGTGCTGTGATGGGACGGGTCTAGTCGTGCTGTTCTGAGGCGGGTCTGGTCTGGTAAATATGTGCAGTGTTGGGCCTGGTCTAGTAGAGCTGTGCTGTAATACACCGTGTCTGGCTCTTTTCTCCTGGGATGATGGAGTTACTGTTGTTTCAGAATGTTGGGTGGGGGACCTTTGTTGCTGGGGTGTTGGGTGTGGGGGTCCCTGCCAAGTGTTGCTTTTAACTTTTAAGTCCTTGGCAAATGTTCTGATACTGTCCTGATCAAGATGTACATTATGGTATAAGTGTTGACATGTCAGAGTGGGGTGGTGAGCCGTTCTGACGTTGAGCAGTGAGTCACAGTCCACAGTGATCTGTTGATTTATTTTGTCCATCAACTTTCCTGGGAAGTCTTTTCTTGGTAGGAGGGTGGACACAACTATGTTGGTTATTGGGAACATAGCCTGTGCCCGTTCTGCCACTCTTCTCACTGCCCTAGATACATTTTCACCTTTGGCATGAAGGTCATAGCTGTCTGTTTCTCTCTGTCTCGCTCTACATTGCTGTCTGTTTCTCTGTCTCTACATCTCTGGCTGTTTCTCTCTGTCTCTCTACATGGCTGTCTGTTTCTCTGTCTCTCTACATGGCTGTCTGTTTCTCTCTGTCTCTCTACATGGCTGTCTGTTTCTCTCTGTCTCTCTACATGGCTGTCTGTTTCTCTCTGTCTCTCTCTACATTGCTGTCTGGTTCTCTCTGTCTCTCTACATCTCTGGCTGTTTCTCTCTGTCTCTCTACATGGCTGTTTGTTTCTCTCTGTCTCTCTCTACATTGCTGTCTGGTTCTCTCTGTCTCTCTACATCTCTGGCTGTTTCTCTCTGTCTCTCTACATGGCTGTCTGTTTCTCTCTGTCTCTCTACATCTCTGGCTGTTTCTCTCTGTCTCTCTATATGGCTGTCTGTTTCTCTCTGTTTCTCTCTGTCTCTCTACATCTCTGGCTGTTTCTCTCTGTCTCTCTATATGGCTGTCTGTTTCTCTCTGTTTCTCTCTGTCTCTCTACATCTCTGTCTGTTTCTCTCTGTTTCTCTCTGTCTCTCTACATGGCTGATTGAACTAGCACAGTACAGCTTCATCCAGGAGAGTCTCAATGGTGGACTAATGCTTTTACTGTGTTGTGTGTGTGCGGTTTCCTGTTTTGATGTGTGTCCATGAACATGTAAGAGTGTGTGTCTGTTTGTTGTTGTGAATGTGTGTGTGTGTGTGTGTGTGTGTGTGTGTGTGTGTGTGGGTGGGTGGGTGTGTGGGTGGGTGGGTGGGTGGGTGGGTGGGTGGGTGTGTGGGTGTATGTTTGTGGGTATGTTTGTGTGTGTGTGTGTGTGTGTGCCTTTTTTATTGCTGTATTTATTTTCTCTTTGTATCTGTCACCAAATAATATACATCAAATCATTAGACAGAACCTCATTGGTTGGATTCCTGGCCTCCAGTATGCCTACCAAGGACTTTTTAATACATCAGATTTAAATTTAATGAATCCGCTGAGCGATAATATGATATATAATATCCTCTCATTACGTGTAATTAAAGAAAAGGCGTATTCCACAATATTAAATGATTTAATGAAGAAAATGTGTTATATCCTTCATCTTTTCATCAAATGTTTCATTACCGGGAGTTTGCTGTTTCTCACTCACTCTTAACTAGCTGTTTGAGGCTGGAAGAGATAGTGAGTGAGGGAGAGACGAGGCAGGGGGAACAAAAAGAGATGGAGGTCGTGTGAGGGGGAAGGAGGGAGGGAAAGTTGGGTTACTATAGTAACAGGAAACAGGCACTGGATTGGTGTGAGCGAGTGGTCAGTGAGTCTGCTGTATTGAGCATAGCACGGAATGAATATGGAAGTATCTATCTTGGTATTGCTTCTTTTAACTTACAAACCATGTTAGCCTTCAGATCATATCCCTACCAAATCCTTTTAGATTTGTGTCTTATCCTGACCAATCATTACCAGCTCCCTGTCTTTGCTAAAGCCTGTTAGCTTTTTGTCCTGTCCTTACCAATCCTCACTAGCTCATTGTCCTGTCCTTACCAATCCTCACTAGCTCATTGTCCTGTCCTTACCAATCCTCACTAGCTCATTGTCCTGTCCTTACCAATCCTCACTAGCTCATTGTCCTGTCCTTACCAATCCTCACTAGCTCATTGTCCTGTCCTTACCAATCCTCACTAGCTCATTGTCCTGTCCTTACCAATCCTCACTAGCTCATTGTCCTGTCCTTACCAATCCTCACTAGCTCATTGTCCTGTCCTTACCATTGTCCTATCCTTACCAAACCAGCTTTTGACCAGTGTTGTATCATTACAGAAGCATATAATTCCCTGTGTTTCCATGTGGTCACTTAGCTATTTTCACATTGAACGGCTTGCTCCATTTTGAAGTAAAGTTTTTGCTGCTAAAACCTTTAAGCACAGGTACATGTGGGTACAGTGGCGTGCCGTGGGCCTGGGGTCTGGATCTTCAGTAAAGTCCTACACAGTCCCACCCGAATTAATCCACCTCTTATTACCATCATTATGATGCCATGGCTCTAGACACTATACATTTAGACAGAAATGCAGTATAACCAGGCGTTGCGTCACCTTGAAATTGACATTTTTATTCAGAGAATTGCAGGGAAGAGTACAATACCTTTTCATTGTGCAGCTTCGTTGCCCTGCGCGCTTGTTCGTTGAGCTGTAGATCCACTCGTGTGTCCCCAAAAGTTTTCAAAAGCACCATTGCTTGTAAGTGCCCAGCCGTACTTTGGTGTCTCGTTGCTGCCTTAGTTAGACAACTCAAGTTTGCAAAGCCAGTGTGGCTCCAAACACCAAATCTATCACTTGCAAATAATAGGCATTCCCAGCAGTACAGTTTGCAGTGCTTCTCGGAGCCTGTGAGCCATTGATAGCGCTTGTAGTTGGAACTTTGAAAGTGGCGAACGAACCCCTTTCCCGCCTGTGACAGGCTTTGTAGCGTCGGGCGACCTCCCCTGACAATGTCTAACTTTTCTTGAAAAGTTTGTCTTGAGAATGGCGTTATAATTATATCCTCGACCAAATCGATATCTTCTCCTTCCGCCATTGTGGGTTGAAAAAACAGCTTAGTAGTACACAAATTAATTAGTTTATCAGTTTCCTAGTTCTGAGACCTGCCCATATAGGACCTGCCTCTCAATATTGGTAATCCAATCAAAAGACGTGCACGCACTACGCCTGCTAGCTGGCTCCTGTGTAACACTGGAGCCAGCCAGCAAGCGTACAATAGCGAACACTACATTTTCATTTCCATTCACTTTAAGCTACAAGCACCCGCACTGTTGATTCTGAAGGCCTGAGGGCAGATTTTAGACCCCTAGCAACACATGATGGCTGAATATGATTGGATAAAAGATCTAACATAAAGACCAGCACTCCAAATGGGGCGGCAGGGTAGCCTAGTGGTTAGAGCATTGGACTAGTAACCGAAAGGTTGCAAGCTGACAAGGTACAAATCTGTCGTTCTGCCCCTGAACAGGCAGTTAACCCACTGTTCCTAGGCCATCATGGAAAATAATAATTTGTTCTTAATTGACTTGTCTAGTTAAATAAAGGATACAAAAAAAAATAAAAAAATTCTCAACCTGGGGCTGGAAGCAGTGCAACCAAGAGGAATGCTATGAAATGAAGAGTATAACTCTTACTCTGGGGAATAATTAAATATTACATATTTGTGCAAAAATATATTTAAAAAAATATATATATTCTGATGATGTTTAGGCCAGCAGAGAAGGCCTTGCTGGCCCTGACGGCCCACCACTGTGTGGGTAGTGCCAAGTGTTTCTCCTAGCACACTAAGGTACACCTGCATGTAGAGTTGATGTGCTAACACAAAAAGCTAAATGTACACATGGCTGTAGTTTGCTGCTAGCATAGAAAGCACAGCTACATTTGGGTATATCGTGTGTTTGCTGCTAGTATACACAGGTACATTATGGCCGTAGAGGGTTTGTGTTGTGAATGGAATGTCTGTATCCAGGCCTCCACTGTCTGAGTTTACACCTCCCAGTCTCAACGCCTTATTAGCCTCTAGCTTTGATGCTAACACACCACTGCACTACTCTACTGTTTAACATGGGACTGGGCTACAGCTGGGCTTCGATGCTAACACACCACTGCACTACTCTACTGTTTAATATAGGGAAGACTTCAGTTAGTGGCAGTTGGTGTATGTCTATGTTTTTGTTTTTCTCGAAAGAGAAAGAGAGTTAGGAAGGTAGAGAGAGTGTAAGGGAGGAAGAACAGCAAGATAAAAAGTGGTTGTGTCTGTCTGATAGAGAGAGAGGGGGAGGGAGGTAGATGGACAGAAAGGTAGAGAAAGTGACATTACAGATCCAACAGGCTTGTCTCTAGTGTCCTTGGTGAATCTGATCTGTTTTTCCGCAACAGGAAAACAGAGAGAAGAGGAAAAACAGTCAGCCACACTCTCTCCCTAGGGTCAGTGGCTGTGGCTCTCACTGGAGTTTAGGGACTATACATTTGCGATTGGGACTTGTGTAAAAGAGGTAGAGGTGGTAGAGGTTTGGGCTTACGCTGGCACCCAGGGATCTGGTGAGGAGAGACCCATAGACCATTGGCTCTGACTGGTCCTGAAACAGATTGCATTGTGCTGACATTTTGAGTTCACTCTCTCTCTCTCCGGGGCCCAGAGTCGAGGGACCAGGACTGAGAGGACGCTTTCGACACCTTTTCCATGCCCTGACCATGCCCTGACAAATTGAGGCTGTTCTGAGGGCAGAAGGGGGGGAGGGGTTGTGAAATGTAATATTAGTGTTCCTCATGTTTGGTATACACATACATGTATAATGTATATACAGTAAACATAAGATAATATGGCAGTGAAATAAACATTTAAAGTTAAAGTTTAAACTGCTTAACTTCTCGCTTCTTCCAAGCTTTGGAGATAAAAAATTGCAACCAGGAATACTTCTTTCCTAAATAGCCAAGTTTTGCTCAATCTCTAATCCAGAATAGTTCCTGTTTTCTTTGCAAAATTGTATCAACCAGTATAGCTCTCAAGTTATCACATAAAGGACTATCAAATAAAAAGTTCATTCTCGACCTTCGCTAAATAACAGACACAGTACATCGTAGCTCTTCTTTATCTATGGCATTGCACCTACCTACTGCAATTGCCAGAGTCAGTATCCCGCGTCTCAATTGGCCACACAAGGACCTTTCTTTTCTTTAAGTGAGAGGTGACATAAGTGAGAGGTGACATCCTTCTCTGAGGAGCCTCCACTAATGTTTTTATTTTACCTTTATTTAAATAAGTCAGTTAAGAACAAATTCTTATTTTCACTGACGGCCTAGAAACAGTGGGTTAACTGCCTTGTTCAGGGCCAAAACAGATTTTTACCTTGTCAGCTCGGGGATTTTGGTTACTAGTCCAACACTCTAACCACTAGGCTACCCTGCCGCCCCATAGATCCCATTTACACTGTATCCATTACAGCCAGACTGCAAGAATGTAAACCTACGTATGTTTTGTTGATTTCCAAAAGGCATTTGATTGGGTAAATAGAGATCTTCTTGCTTTTAAACATATAAATGGAGTGGATGCAATTAAATCTCTATGTAGAGGTCCAGTCTCCTGTATACAGGTAAATGAGTTGAAGAATGGATGGTTTCTGTTTGGAGTCAAACAAGGAAATGTTTTTTCCACAACTTTGTTTGCCCTTTTGGTGAATGACTTGGTCCAGCAAATCAACACGCTAACCTAGGAGTTAAATGATATGACACGACCCTGGGGATACTGTTGTGCGCAGATGATATTGTCATCCTTGCAGAGAGTGAGTTTGATTTGCAATGTACAGTACCAGTCAAGAGTTTGGACACACCTACTCATTCAAGGGTTTATTTGTACTGTTTTCTACAATTTAGAACAATAGTGAAGGCTTCAAAACTATGAAATAACACATATGGGAACATGTAGTAACCAAAAAAGTGTACAAATCAAAATATATTTTATATTTGAGATTCTTCAAAGTAGACACCCTTTGCCTTGATGACAGCTTTGCACACTCTTGGCATTCTCTCAACCAGCTTCATGAGGTAGTCACCTGGAATGCATTTCAATTAACAGTGCCTTGTTAATTTGTCAAATTTATTTCCATCTTAATGTGTTTGAGCCAATCAGTTGTGTTGTGACAAGGTAGGGGTGGTATACAGAATATAGCCCTATTTGGTAAAAGATCAAGTCCATATTATGGCAAGAACAGCTCAAATAAGCAAAGAGAAATGACAGTCCATCATTACTTTAAGACATGAACGTCAGTCAACCCGGAAAATGTCAAGAACTTTGAAAGTCTCTTCAAGTATTGTCGCAAAAACCATCAAGCGCTATGATGAAACTGGCTCTCATGAGGACCGCCACAGGAATGGAAAACCCAAAGTTAACTCTGCTGCAGAGGATACATTAATTAGAGTTACCAGCCTCAGAATTTGCAGCCTAAATAAATGCTTCACAGAATTTGAGTAACAGACACATCTCAACATCAACCTTTCAAAGGAGACTTTGTGAATCAGGGCTTCATGGTCAAATTGCTGGAAAGAAACCACTACAAAAAGACACCAATGAGAAGAAGAGACTTGCTTGAGCCATGAAACACAAGTAATGGACATTAGACAGGTGGAAATCTGTCTTTGGTCTGATGAGTACAAATTTGAGATTTTTAGTTCCAACCGCTGTGTCTTTGTGAGACGCAGAGTAGGTGAACAAATGATCTCTGCATGTGTGGTTCCCACCGTGAAGAATGGAGGAGGAGGTGTGATGGTGTAGTGGTGCTTTGCTGATGACACAGTCAGTTTATTTATAAAAATTCAAGGCACACTTAACCAGCATGGCTACCACAACATCTGCAACGATTCGCCATCCCATCTGGTTTGCTCTTAGTGGCACTGTCATTTGTTTTTCAACAGAATAATGACCCAACTGGCTGTGTAAGGGCTATTTGACCAAGAAGGAGAGTGATGGAGTGCTGCATCTGATCACCTGGCCTCCACAATCACCCGACCTCAAACCCATTAAGATGGTTTGGGATGAGTTGGACCGCAGATTGAAGGAAAAGCAGCCAACAAGTGGCCAAATACATTTACATTTACATTTAAGTCATTTAGCAGACGCTCTTATCCAGAGCGACTTACAAATCATTCCTCATGAGGCAGGTTGAGAGAATGCCAAGATTGTGCAAAGCTGTGTACCAAATGGAGATGAACCAAGATAAAACCCAGATAATGCACTTCAGATAAAAGAATACAGTAAGAAGTAGTCATTCATTATTCTGTGCAGCAATGCTCCTAAACTAGCTCTATAAATATATTGGTTTCCCTTTGGATGAATGTATGACTTTTGAAGAGGGTATAAAGTCTTTATGAGATTCTGCAAGTAGAGCGTTGGGGTCTGTTGCAGTGCGTAACATTTGGTGAGCAGTTGACTCAACTAGAGAGAAAGGAAATAGTTGAACACTTTTGAACAAATACATTTCTTCCAAAAGTAAGGAAAAGCAAGAGAGAGAGCGAGAGAGAGAGAGAGAGAGACTAAGATTTCGTAGATTTGTTAGTATATATTTTTTCACCTTCACTTTCACTTACTTAGCTAGCATCGAATGCAGCTAGCTAGTTAAGCCTACTAAAACACCCGGCTCTGACAGAGATGGATGCTAGCTGACTATGGCTATCCAACACTGGAACTCTTACAAGTCAAGGTAAGCTATTGGTTTTGTTGATTTATTGCCGGCGGGTCCCGTCAGTGTAAACTGCTAAACTGCTTGCTGCTGACTGTACTGTACATTGTACTGCATGATTGTAGCAGGTTTACTAAGGTAGAGCTATGGCATAGGGCAGCACACAATTGACCCAGCATAGTACGGGTTAGGCCGGGGTAGGCCATCACTGTAAATAAGAATTTTTTCTTAACTCATTTGATTTTTCTTCAATTACGTGTTAGTTCTAGTAGCTATGATGACTATGACGTGACAATGATGTAGGACGTGTGTAGTGGTTAGCGATCATGACATGAAGGTTTGGCTTGTTTTTCCGTCTGAAGTCGATCTGGTGTGACCTGGCTGGTGTGTGTGACATATCTCCAAGATGGAGATATGGATGGCAAGCAGGATGGCAAGCAGATGGAAAGTGCTTTTTTTGTAGCACACACTTTACTATGAATAGTTGGTTTATTTACAGTAGTTGAAGTATTACTTGTTACCATAAATGTAAGGTAGAGCAAAACTTGCCTGGCTACCCAGATCTTTGCTCCGCCAAACACTATGCGAGACCCACAAACGTAAGTTTATTCTCCGCAATGAGTCTGGATCAGAGTACCTCTCCAACTCTTCACTGAACGCAAACACATTCGGGCCATCTGATTGGTCAAGAATCCATTGGGTTGGGCCAGAGCCAGAACACACATAGGTATAGTGGTGGTTTTGATACTCTGATTGGTTAGAGACAATCCAATCGCTGATGACTTTGTTTTGTACAATGCCCTTTTGCCCCTCGTTACCGCAAACGACCTCAAGGATGGCAGTCTCAGAATAAAGTCTGTAGCGAATGACAGAGCAGCGGAAGTGTGTGAGTTGTCAGGCTAGAGGAAAACCCCAATCTAGAATTTCAGCTCTTTGTGAAGGGTTTGATCTCTGCAGTCTATCTATAATGCCTCTGTAAAAATAACAGGTGCACTTCTGCACAGGTGCAAATGCCTTGATGTAATGGCCTTGACGTTTCTCACTGACTTGTGATCAGGTGGGATGTGAAGCACAGTACAAAGGGTTTGTGTGTGTGTGTGTGTGTGTGTGTGTGTGTGTGTGTGTGTGTGTGTGTGTGTGTGTGTGTGTGTGTGTGTGTGTGTGTGTGTGTGTGTGTGTGTGTGTGTGTGTGTGTGTGTGTGTGTGTGTGTGTGTGTGTGTGTGTGTGTGTGTGTGTGAGTGCAGGTGGGGTGAGGTGCTGTGTGTCAAATGTGTGTATGTGTCCAGGCTGTATATCTGAGAGTGTGTGTGTTGTCACATGTCATGACGGGCTCTTTGAAGTACCTTGTTATCACATACAGATGAAAGGCTGGATCTGCTTTCACTAGGTGGTCCTCACTTCCTGACTGACACTGGAGTGAGTGGTCAGGGGTTAGTAAAGGAGCCTTCTGCACCACTGACAGACGCTGGCTCAGGTGTCAGGGCTGTTCTCATACCAGAATTGTGTAGTCTGGTGTGTGTCTGTGTGTCTGTGTTCATGTGTTTGTCAACTTATCTTGACCTGTGTTTCCTTTAAGCCGGTCACTCAACATAACATACTATGGAGAGTCAACGACCAATCAAATTCACCTGAAGAAAACTGAAATCATGCCCAATGGGCCAATGGATGCCGTGCCCGTCCTCAGAATCCCAGCTTTCCTGGCTCCAATGCCGGGGCTCACATTCATTTCCTAAATTCTTCAGCTCATGTAGGAAGAACATGTCACGTAATTTATCAACTTTTCAAGCACTACGAGATTTGGCTCCGACTTAGGTGTCTGTTCATAGGGAGAGAGTACTCATGTCTGAAGGTGTTTTGGGTCTTGGTATCGGTTTTGTGTTTGCTAAAACCTAACTACTTTCTGATTTAATGCTTCCTTACTTGTGTAAGATTTGTGTTGGCTGAAACCAACAACTTTCTGCTCTGCTTGTGTAGCCAGTGCTTCCTTGCTTGAGTAAGATTTGTGTGAGGCGACTTAGGGATTTTCGAGCCACAGCAGTGGTCGGAGTTGATTTGGCTGTCATCCCAGCCGAATGAGATTCCGGTTTCGCTGGCTGTCTTCAGAGTCCGGATTCCGTGGATGATATACTATCCCTGGTTGGGACTGGAGAAATTTCAGAGAGTGACTCATCCGCCTTAGATGGATCTGTGTTGTAGGGTGGCATATCACCTGGCCATGGATTGGCCATATTCTCCCCTGCATCAGAGATCCTCCAGGAACTCCCCCACAGCCTAAATCCCTGGCTTTGGACTCGGCAGGGGAGAGTGAACCATTGGTGTTTAACACGCCTTTGATGGAGCTGTGGCATAGGGAGGCAGGTTACCTGAGTGTTTGGGGGAAGATATTTACCTCCTGTCCCTGCAGTGGTGAAGAGTCGCTTACCCCTGTTTAAGGATATATCCAATGAGCTAAAGGACACCTGGGATTTCCCTCATTCAGCCAGGCTGGTGCTGGCAGGTTATGGCGAGTTAATGAATGTAGAGGGTATGTAGGAGACGAGGGCTTGTTTGCACACCGTCAAGGGATGGAAATCTTACGAGCTGATTCTTCTGCGGCATGGAGAAGGAGCAGACGTCGCGACCCTAGCTGGAGGCTGAGGGAGGGGTCTTGCTCTTGGGGATCGCTGTGCGTGGGCCACTCAATTTGGTTAACAGTGGTCTCTCTCTCCTTAACCTGGCCTGTTATCTGCTCATATGTAGCAATGGACATTTCCTGTTGCTCAGGGTGACGTATCTTCCCGGATCTCAAAACGTGGGTGCAGATCTACTTTCCTGGGGCAGATCGGATTCTTGGGTATTGTTCAGGGGAATGACGCCTGATGATATCTCTGCTGTAGCGAGTTGAGGTTTTATTGCTTGGACGTAACTGCTCCCAGTGCTACTCATAGTGTTCTTATGGCTGGGTCCCGGAGCAGGTGTTAGGCAGCGTGCAGGTTGCTCATTTATCCAAGTTACCATAGTTTCCCTGTGGGTTTGAGACTTGGGCTCCCATGATTCGTCGATGAGGTGGCATGCAAATGCGTATTATCAAGTGTCAACAGGTGTCCTGTTGTTTTGGACTTGCGGTTCCTTGTGTGAGTTCTGAAATTCCAGACTCCTTGGGTCTCTGTGTCACGCCTTGGTCATTGTATTTTGTGTTTTTGTTATATGTTTGGGTAGGCCAGGGTGTGACATGGGTTTATATGTTGTTTTCGTATTGGGGTTTGTATTATTTGGGATCGCGGCTGATTAGGGGTGTTGTATAGGCTTGGCTGCCTGAGGCGATTCTCAATCAGAGTCAGGTGATTCTCGTTGTCTCTGATTGGGAACCGTATTTAGGGAGCCATAGTTTCGCTTTGTATTTCGTGGGTGATTGTTCCTGTCTTTGTGTAGTGTTCACCAGATAGGCTGTAATAGGTTTCTCGTTCCGTTTGTTGTTTTTGTATTTAGTATCAGTTATTTCATGTATCGTCACTTTTCATTCATTAAAGATCATGAGTAACAAACACGCTGCATTTTGGTCCGACTCTCTTCCTTCAACAGACGAACGCCGTTACACTCTGTGTAAGCCTTTTTGGAACTGGTAGGATCTGTGAGCGTGCGCCGCCGTGTTGGTCATTTTGTTACCACAGTTCTCTGTGGGTTTGAGCCTTCGTCTGCCGTGGTTAGAGATGAACAGCTAAACTAACTAATCGTAGATTCAGCAATGTGTCAATTGGGAAGACCCGGAATGATTTTTAAATCAAGAATTGGTGGTCTTGCTATCCAGTTTTGTTACCTGATTGCGTTTTACGCCATTGCATTGGCTTGGCTGGAGAAAAGTTGTGCCCAACTCGTTTGAAGGTAACATATTTAACAACATCTGATGAAAAAAGGTGCATTCTGTTGATGTGATTGTTTATATAATTAGCTGCATGCAGTGTCTGTTTACCTAGATAACTTTCTCTTGCCACTTTCCCTTTCCATATTGTGATGCACCATTGGGGTTGGTGTTACCAGTTACAATTAGAAGCTAAATTATTTTACTGTACAATTGACCAAGCCTAAAAACAACCTGAACCAGCACTGAAATTTGAGCAGAGGTTATTTTCTCCCCCCTTGTCTCTGCCTGATCCAGGTTGACGGACATCACACCCTGACACCCTGCAGATGTAAATAACTTGGTGTGAAACTCCCAGGCACCAGGAAATAACCATATCCAAGGATATTATTCAGAACACCACAATGTTAGATAGAAATAGATTTGATTATCATGCATATTTGTTAGGCCATTGTAATGTATGATGTGCATTCTAAACTGGAGATGTGATTTCTGTCCCAGGGAATAGCATTGTGTGCAACTTTTCAATTCGGATCACAATTAGTTGAATTAGGTGTTACTGAAGGGCTGGAACAAAAATGCACAGATACAGGAAAACCTATAAAAATGTTAAGATTATTCTAAATTGTAAGTGTTGATGTCTCCACGTTTCTGGTTTTGAGGCTTGGGCATCTGGTATCTGCAGTTCATCTGTCTAATCCCCTGCAAGGAGAGAGAAAGGCATCAATACTATTACAATGCTCTATTCATTTGATTGAATGTATTCGTGTTTTATATGCATTCATATAATTTTATTAGATATATTATCCTTCATCAAATGCCAGTATTTGTTTTGTATCCAAAGCATCTAGTTTATATTAGGATGAAGTAGCCTAGGCCTCTAATCTAGTTAGATTGCATCATATCACTTTTCAATAAATATCAAACCATGTAATCTTGATCATCAGTGTGATTTAATCATATTTGATAGTATGAATGAATCATAATGCAAGACTCCTCATTAGAAAACAACAGCTCTAATGCAATCGTAGCTTCACAGTGAAAAATCACTATTATGGCTATGAATCATTCTTAAATAGTCAGTAAAATAGATTTAGCTATGTAAAAACATGGTAGCCTGTATGGTATCATGCATGGCAGCTTACCTGTTATGCCCACAGTGTTGGAGCAGCAGACTAAGCAATTAGCGAGAGGAGGATCCTATACCGCAGGATACTTGTAGTGTGGAGATTGGTAGTGTGGAGATTGATTCACTTGTAGTGTGGAGATTGATTCAGTTACTTGATTATTTGTGTCAGATATCTTCATTTTGGGATAGTTCTTCATTGAATTGCTAGCACTAGTTGCTCACACCACTTCAGTGGCCACAATGTGGCAACGAACATTTTGTGCTCGGTGAAATGCGAATGCTTTATCTCGTGATGCTGCATTCAAATCCCGTCCGAAAAGGTAGTAACCTACTGGAAAAGCCTGTGGATTGGTTAAATAATAACAGTATGCTAAACCAACATTAGTGTCTATCAAGGCTCAGGAGAAGACCCAGATGCAGACAGTTTTGAAGTAACAAAGGTTTATTACAGAAACAGGGGGCAGGCAAATGACAGGTCAGAGGTCAGTAGTCCAGAGTCCGAAAGGTACAGAACGGCAGTCAGGGTCAGGGCAGGCAGAATGGTCAAAAACCGATAAAACAGGAACTAGAGAAAGACAGGAGCACAGGAAAATGCTGTGAGTCTTGACGAAACAAAATGAACTGGCAACAGACAAACAGAGAACACAGGTACAAGTACACTGGGGATAATGAGGAAGATGGGCGACACCTGGAGGGGGGTGGAGGCAACCACAAAGACAGGTGAAACAGATCATTGTGAACTGCACTACTGATGTTCACAATGTTCTAGCAAGTCATTGGAATACTTGATGGTATGCACCAACTGGTTGAATCAATGTTGTTTCCACGTCATAATAAATAAAAAAAATGAAAATAAAGGTATGTTGAATCAACGTAGAAAACTGTTTGGAATTGTGTATCAATTTATGTAATCAATGTATTTAATAATGTAAAGGAGTTTGGGATTTGGATAAATTTTGATAAACTTTTCACCGAACATTTTTGTTGATTTCACATTGATTTCATGTTAGTTTTGATTTACATTTGATTAAGTTGTCAACTATCAGCCAGAGAGAACAGTGTGTGTTGTGTGTATGTGTACATCCATGCATGCTAGGTTGCATATGTGTTTGTGTGTTTGTGTGTGTGTACGTATGTGTGTGTGTGTGCACGCGCATGTGCGTTTGTTCATTGGTGCGTGAATGCGTGTTTCACGTCTCACTTTCTTTTTAATTTGATCATCCAACCCTTTTGTCCTATCTCTGTCTCTCTGTCTCTCTGTCTCTCTCTCTCTGTGTTGTATATTCATAAGGTCATTATCTCCAGCTTCTCTCTGTCTCATTGTGTATAAGCTAGGAGCTGACTGACTCTAGGTTCAGGCCCGTTCACTCAGTACAATAGGGCTGTGGCTGTCTCTGTTTGGTTACCATGGTGATGAGGTTGTTTTAGGTGATGTAGCTTCTCATGTTGACTTTCCTTGATGGTCTATAATCTCTTTACGTACAGTTTGTGTGCCTAAGCACTTGCTTCTCAGTGTGTTTGTGTGGATGGTGACTACTTTCCCCTTAGGCTCAGCAGGCCAGCAGTTCCCTCTCCCCCCCACCCCCCAGGAGGTGCCCCCTACTGGCTCAGATGGGGTGTGAACGGACTCAAATATAGATCAGACACCTGGGCAAACAGCACGGGGTCCTGGCCCTGTGGCCTGCAGCAAAGGCTTTATTGACAGGCACTGTGCTGGCCTGCCAATATCACAGCAGCAGCCAGGGACCCAGTGGCTGTCATTTAGTCATGGAGTATGTGTATATTTGATGTGTGTGTGTGTGTTTTTGTGTCTTTGTGTGTGTGTGTGACAGAGAGATGAGTTAGTCATCTCCCACTCATTTCCATTATCCACTTCTTGTCCTTTCCCTCTTTTTCCCTCCCTTTTCTCTTTCAGTCTTTATCTCCTTGTCTTCCTTCCCCTCTGTGCAGGGAGAGTGAATTGGCCTGTTAGGACACCTCTTCCCATCGGCCCTCTCTACCAAGGGACTCATGTCACTCACACACAAATATCAGAGTGTGAGAGAGATAGAGTGATAGAAGGAGAGAGAGGGGGAGAGGGAGGGAGAGAGAGTTCCCTGGAGCGTGTGTACACTGGAGTGTTTTCTGTGGGGGTTCTACTGTACTGCCCTATTAAGGTAGATGCTTGAAGTTACTGTGTAGCAGTTTCAAATACTTATTTTACTGTGTGTTTCCAGGAATGTGAGGCAGAGTGACACATGTGAGATACAGTGAATGTCAGTAGTGGTTCCACAAGACAGGAAGGTCTTTTGTTTTGTGGCAGTACAAGGATTGATTCTATTCTCGAGGCTTCCCTCCAGATATGAATAATTATAAGGATCAGTGCTGTTTTACAACCAGAGAGCACTGTGTGTGTGTGTGTGTGTGTGTGTGTGTGTGTGTGTGTGTGTGTGTGTGTGTGTGTGTGTGTGTGTGTGTGTGTGTGTGTGTGTGTGTGTGTGTGTGTGTGTGTGTGTGTGTGTGTGTGTGTGTGTGTGTGTGTGTGTGTGTGCGTGTGTGCGTGTGTGCGTGCGTGCTAGATGCTAGGTGTTAATGATGAGCAGGTAGAAGTGTGGAAGCGTGACCTCTCTCGATTTCAAATCAATTTCAATTGAAAGGCTTTATTGGCAAGGGAAACATATGTTAACATTGCCAAAGCAAGTGAATAGATAATAAACAAAGTGGAATAAACAATACAAATTTTACAATAAACATTACACTCACAAAAATGCCAAAATAATGATATTTCAAATGTCATATTATGCCTGTATACAATGTTGTAACTATGTGCAAATATTTAAAATAAAAAAACATAAATATGGGTTGTATTGACAATGGTGTTTGTTCTTCACTGGTTTCCCTTTTTTTGTGCCAACAGGTCACTAATCTTGCTGCTGTGATGGCACACTTTGGTATTTAACCCAATAGATATGGGAGTTTATCAAAACTAGATTTGTTTTCGATTTCTTTGTGGATCTGTGTAATCTGAGGGAAATATGTGTCTCTAATATGGTCATACATATGGCAGGAAGTTAGGAAATGCAGGTCAGTTTCAAACTAATTTTGTGGGCAGTGCTTCTCTTGAAAGCCAGATCTGCCTACGGAGGCCTTTCTCACTAGCAAGGTAATGCCTGTACATAGTCAACAATTTCCTAAAAGTTTGGGTCAGTCACAGTGGTCAGGTGTTCTGCCTCTATGTACTCTCTGTTTAGGGCCAAATAACATTCCAATTTGTTCAATTTTTTTGTTTAATTGTTTCCAATGTGTCAAGTAATTCTCTTTTAGTTTTCTCCTGATTTGGTTGGGTGTAATTGTGTTGCTGTCCTGGGGCTCTGTGGGGTGTGTTGGTGTTTGTGAACAGAGCCCCAAGGACCAGCTTTCTTAGGGGACACGTCTCCAGGTTCATGTTGTTGCATATGCAAGGGTAGTTATTGGGGTTACATTTGTCTCCACTTTTGTCGATTGAGGTGATCAAACCTGGGTTCCAAATATTGGGGAAGATGCCAGAGATGAGGATGATATTAAAGAGTAAGTACAGCAATTTGGAATTTGTGGTCTGTATATTTTATAATTTAATTTAGGATACCATTAACACCACAGGCCTTTTTTGGGTTGGAGGGTCTGTATTTTGTCCTGTATTTCATTCAATGTAAGTAGTCTTTAATAGTTGATTCTTAAATTTGTATTTGATCATGCAAATGTTTTTTTTGTTTGAGCTTTGTTATAGTTCAAAAAGTTTGGAGAAGTGGTTTATCCATACATCTTTATTTTGGATAGATTACTCTTTGCGTTGTTATTTGTTTAGTGTGGTCCAAATTCCCCAGAATTGATTAGATTCTTTAATTGCTTCAGCTGATTTCTGACCTGCTGTTCATTCTTTTTCCTAAGTGTATTTCTTTATTGTTTAAGTTATTCACCATAGTGAAGGTGTTGGCTCATGTTTTCTGACAGTGTACTGTTTGTTTCTCTGTGGTGTAGGACAGTAGTGATGATGACCTGACAATGTTTGTTTCTCTGTGGTGTAGGACAGTAGTAGTGATGACCTGACAGTGTTTGTTTCTCTGTGGTGTAGGACAGTAGTAGTGATGACCTGATAATGTTTGTTTCTCTGTGGTGTAGGACAGTAGTAGTGATGACCTGACAGTGTTTGTTTCTCTGTGGTGTAGGACAGTAGTAGTGATGACCTGACAGTGTTTGAATCTCTTTCTCTGTGGTGTAGGACAGTAGTAGTGATGACCTGACAATGTTTGTTTCTCTGTGGTGTAGGACAGTAGTAGTGATGATGACCTGACAGTGTTTGTTTCTCTGTGGTGTAGGACAGTAGTAGTAGTGATGACCTGACAGTGTTTGTTTCTCTGTGGTGTAGGACAGTAGTAGTAGTGATGACCTGACAGTGTTTGTTTCTCTGTGGTGTAGGACAGTAGTGATGATGACCTGACAATGTTTGTTTCTCTGTGGTGTAGGACAGTAGTAGTAGTGATGATGACCTGACAGTGTTTGTTTCTCTGTGGTGTAGGACAGTAGTATTGATGACCTGACAATGTTTGTTTGTCTGTGGTGTAGGACAGTAGTAGTGATGACCTGACAATGTTTGTTTGTCTGTGGTGTAGGACAGTAGTAGTGATGACCTGACAATGTTTGTTTGTCTGTGGTGTAGGACAGTAGTAGTGATGACCTGACAGTGTTTGTTTCTCTGTGGTGTAGGACAGTAGTAGTGATGACCTGACAGTGTTTGAATCTCTTTCTCTGTGGTGTAGGACAGTAGTGGTGATGACCTGACAATGTTTGTTTCTCTGTGGTGTAGGACAGTAGTAGTGATGATGACCTGACAGTGTTTGTTTCTCTGTGGTGTAGGACAGTAGTAGTAGTGATGACCTGACAGTGTTTGTTTCTCTGTGGTGTAGGACAGTAGTAGTAGTGATGACCTGACAGTGTTTGTTTCTCTGTGGTGATGGACAGTAGTGATGATGACCTGACAGTGTTTGTTTCTCTGTGGTGTAGGACGGTAGTAGTGATGATGACCTGACAGTGTTTGTTTCTCTGTGGTGTAGGACAGTAGTGATGATGACCTGACAATGTTTGTTTCTCTGTGGTGTAGGACAGTAGTAGTAGTGATGATGACCTGACAGTGTTTGTTTCTCTGTGGTGTAGGACAGTAGTATTGATGACCTGACAATGTTTGTTTGTCTGTGGTGTAGGACAGTAGTAGTGATGACCTGACAATGTTTGTTTGTCTGTGGTGTAGGACAGTAGTAGTGATGACCTGACAATGTTTGTTTCTCTGTGGTGTAGGACAGTAGTAGTGATGATGACCTGACAATGTTTGTTTCTCTGTGGTGTAGGACAGTAGTAGTGATGACCTGACAGTGTTTGTTTCTCTGTGGTGTAGGACAGTAGTAGTGATGACCTGATAATGTTTGTTTCTCTGTGGTGTAGGACAGTAGTAGTGATGACCTGACAGTGTTTGTTTCTCTGTGGTGTAGGACAGTAGTAGTGATGACCTGACAGTGTTTGAATCTCTTTCTCTGTGGTGTAGGACAGTAGTAGTGATGACCTGACAATGTTTGTTTCTCTGTGGTGTAGGACAGTAGTAGTGATGATGACCTGACAGTGTTTGTTTCTCTGTGGTGTAGGACAGTAGTAGTAGTGATGACCTGACAGTGTTTGTTTCTCTGTGGTGTAGGACAGTAGTAGTAGTGATGACCTGACAGTGTTTGTTTCTCTGTGGTGATGGACAGTAGTGATGATGACCTGACAGTGTTTGTTTCTCTGTGGTGTAGGACGGTAGTAGTGATGATGACCTGACAGTGTTTGTTTCTCTGTGGTGTAGGACAGTAGTGATGATGACCTGACAATGTTTGTTTCTCTGTGGTGTAGGACAGTAGTAGTAGTGATGATGACCTGACAGTGTTTGTTTCTCTGTGGTGTAGGACAGTAGTATTGATGACCTGACAATGTTTGTTTGTCTGTGGTGTAGGACAGTAGTAGTGATGACCTGACAATGTTTGTTTGTCTGTGGTGTAGGACAGTAGTAGTGATGACCTGACAATGTTTGTTTCTCTGTGGTGTAGGACAGTAGTAGTGATGATGACCTGACAATGTTTGTTTCTCTGTGGTGTAGGACAGTAGTAGTGATGACCTGACAGTGTTTGTTTCTCTGTGGTGTAGGACAGTAGTAGTGATGACCTGATAATGTTTGTTTCTCTGTGGTGTAGGACAGTAGTAGTGATGACCTGACAGTGTTTGTTTCTCTGTGGTGTAGGACAGTAGTAGTGATGACCTGACAGTGTTTGAATCTCTTTCTCTGTGGTGTAGGACAGTAGTAGTGATGACCTGACAATGTTTGTTTCTCTGTGGTGTAGGACAGTAGTAGTGATGATGACCTGACAGTGTTTGTTTCTCTGTGGTGTAGGACAGTAGTAGTAGTGATGACCTGACAGTGTTTGTTTCTCTGTGGTGTAGGACAGTAGTAGTAGTGATGACCTGACAGTGTTTGTTTCTCTGTGGTGTAGGACAGTAGTGATGATGACCTGACAATGTTTGTTTCTCTGTGGTGTAGGACAGTAGTAGTAGTGATGATGACCTGACAGTGTTTGTTTCTCTGTGGTGTAGGACAGTAGTATTGATGACCTGACAATGTTTGTTTGTCTGTGGTGTAGGACAGTAGTAGTGATGACCTGACAATGTTTGTTTGTCTGTGGTGTAGGACAGTAGTAGTGATGACCTGACAATGTTTGTTTGTCTGTGGTGTAGGACAGTAGTAGTGATGACCTGACAGTGTTTGTTTCTCTGTGGTGTAGGACAGTAGTAGTAGTGATGACCTGACAGTGTTTGTTTCTCTGTGGTGTAGGACAGTAGTGATGATGACCTGACAATGTTTGTTTCTCTGTGGTGTAGGACAGTAGTAGTAGTGATGATGACCTGACAGTGTTTGTTTCTCTGTGGTGTAGGACAGTAGTATTGATGACCTGACAATGTTTGTTTGTCTGTGGTGTAGGACAGTAGTAGTGATGACCTGACAATGTTTGTTTGTCTGTGGTGTAGGACAGTAGTAGTGATGACCTGACAATGTTTGTTTGTCTGTGGTGTAGGACAGTAGTAGTGATGACCTGACAGTGTTTGTTTCTCTGTGGTGTAGGACAGTAGTAGTGATGACCTGACAGTGTTTGAATCTCTTTCTCTGTGGTGTAGGACAGTAGTGGTGATGACCTGACAATGTTTGTTTCTCTGTGGTGTAGGACAGTAGTAGTGATGATGACCTGACAGTGTTTGTTTCTCTGTGGTGTAGGACAGTAGTAGTAGTGATGACCTGACAGTGTTTGTTTCTCTGTGGTGTAGGACAGTAGTAGTAGTGATGACCTGACAGTGTTTGTTTCTCTGTGGTGATGGACAGTAGTGATGATGACCTGACAGTGTTTGTTTCTCTGTGGTGTAGGACGGTAGTAGTGATGATGACCTGACAGTGTTTGTTTCTCTGTGGTGTAGGACAGTAGTGATGATGACCTGACAATGTTTGTTTCTCTGTGGTGTAGGACAGTAGTAGTAGTGATGATGACCTGACAGTGTTTGTTTCTCTGTGGTGTAGGACAGTAGTATTGATGACCTGACAATGTTTGTTTGTCTGTGGTGTAGGACAGTAGTAGTGATGACCTGACAATGTTTGTTTGTCTGTGGTGTAGGACAGTAGTAGTGATGACCTGACAATGTTTGTTTCTCTGTGGTGTAGGACAGTAGTAGTGATGATGACCTGACAATGTTTGTTTCTCTGTGGTGTAGGACAGTAGTAGTGATGACCTGACAGTGTTTGTTTCTCTGTGGTGTAGGACAGTAGTAGTGATGACCTGATAATGTTTGTTTCTCTGTGGTGTAGGACAGTAGTAGTGATGACCTGACAGTGTTTGTTTCTCTGTGGTGTAGGACAGTAGTAGTGATGACCTGACAGTGTTTGAATCTCTTTCTCTGTGGTGTAGGACAGTAGTAGTGATGACCTGACAATGTTTGTTTCTCTGTGGTGTAGGACAGTAGTAGTGATGATGACCTGACAGTGTTTGTTTCTCTGTGGTGTAGGACAGTAGTAGTAGTGATGACCTGACAGTGTTTGTTTCTCTGTGGTGTAGGACAGTAGTAGTAGTGATGACCTGACAGTGTTTGTTTCTCTGTGGTGATGGACAGTAGTGATGATGACCTGACAGTGTTTGTTTCTCTGTGGTGTAGGACGGTAGTAGTGATGATGACCTGACAGTGTTTGTTTCTCTGTGGTGTAGGACAGTAGTGATGATGACCTGACAATGTTTGTTTCTCTGTGGTGTAGGACAGTAGTAGTAGTGATGATGACCTGACAGTGTTTGTTTCTCTGTGGTGTAGGACAGTAGTATTGATGACCTGACAATGTTTGTTTGTCTGTGGTGTAGGACAGTAGTAGTGATGACCTGACAATGTTTGTTTGTCTGTGGTGTAGGACAGTAGTAGTGATGACCTGACAATGTTTGTTTCTCTGTGGTGTAGGACAGTAGTAGTGATGATGACCTGACAATGTTTGTTTCTCTGTGGTGTAGGACAGTAGTAGTGATGACCTGACAGTGTTTGTTTCTCTGTGGTGTAGGACAGTAGTAGTGATGACCTGATAATGTTTGTTTCTCTGTGGTGTAGGACAGTAGTAGTGATGACCTGACAGTGTTTGTTTCTCTGTGGTGTAGGACAGTAGTAGTGATGACCTGACAGTGTTTGAATCTCTTTCTCTGTGGTGTAGGACAGTAGTAGTGATGACCTGACAATGTTTGTTTCTCTGTGGTGTAGGACAGTAGTAGTGATGATGACCTGACAGTGTTTGTTTCTCTGTGGTGTAGGACAGTAGTAGTAGTGATGACCTGACAGTGTTTGTTTCTCTGTGGTGTAGGACAGTAGTAGTAGTGATGACCTGACAGTGTTTGTTTCTCTGTGGTGTAGGACAGTAGTGATGATGACCTGACAATGTTTGTTTCTCTGTGGTGTAGGACAGTAGTAGTAGTGATGATGACCTGACAGTGTTTGTTTCTCTGTGGTGTAGGACAGTAGTATTGATGACCTGACAATGTTTGTTTGTCTGTGGTGTAGGACAGTAGTAGTGATGACCTGACAATGTTTGTTTGTCTGTGGTGTAGGACAGTAGTAGTGATGACCTGACAATGTTTGTTTGTCTGTGGTGTAGGACAGTAGTAGTGATGACCTGACAGTGTTTGTTTCTCTGTGGTGTAGGACAGTAGTAGTGATGACCTGACAGTGTTTGAATCTCTTTCTCTGTGGTGTAGGACAGTAGTGGTGATGACCTGACAATGTTTGTTTCTCTGTGGTGTAGGACAGTAGTAGTGATGATGACCTGACAGTGTTTGTTTCTCTGTGGTGTAGGACAGTAGTAGTAGTGATGACCTGACAGTGTTTGTTTCTCTGTGGTGTAGGACAGTAGTAGTAGTGATGACCTGACAGTGTTTGTTTCTCTGTGGTGATGGACAGTAGTGATGATGACCTGACAGTGTTTGTTTCTCTGTGGTGTAGGACGGTAGTAGTGATGATGACCTGACAATGTTTGTTTCTCTGTGGTGTAGGACAGTAGTAGTAGTGATGATGACCTGACAGTGTTTGTTTCTCTGTGGTGTAGGACAGTAGTATTGATGACCTGACAATGTTTGTTTGTCTGTGGTGTAGGACAGTAGTAGTGATGACCTGACAATGTTTGTTTGTCTGTGGTGTAGGACAGTAGTAGTGATGACCTGACAATGTTTGTTTCTCTGTGGTGTAGGACAGTAGTAGTGATGATGACCTGACAATGTTTGTTTCTCTGTGGTGTAGGACAGTAGTAGTGATGACCTGACAGTGTTTGTTTCTCTGTGGTGTAGGACAGTAGTAGTGATGACCTGATAATGTTTGTTTCTCTGTGGTGTAGGACAGTAGTAGTGATGACCTGACAGTGTTTGTTTCTCTGTGGTGTAGGACAGTAGTAGTGATGACCTGACAGTGTTTGAATCTCTTTCTCTGTGGTGTAGGACAGTAGTAGTGATGACCTGACAATGTTTGTTTCTCTGTGGTGTAGGACAGTAGTAGTGATGATGACCTGACAGTGTTTGTTTCTCTGTGGTGTAGGACAGTAGTAGTAGTGATGACCTGACAGTGTTTGTTTCTCTGTGGTGTAGGACAGTAGTAGTAGTGATGACCTGACAGTGTTTGTTTCTCTGTGGTGATGGACAGTAGTGATGATGACCTGACAGTGTTTGTTTCTCTGTGGTGTAGGACGGTAGTAGTGATGATGACCTGACAGTGTTTGTTTCTCTGTGGTGTAGGACAGTAGTGATGATGACCTGACAATGTTTGTTTCTCTGTGGTGTAGGACAGTAGTAGTAGTGATGATGACCTGACAGTGTTTGTTTCTCTGTGGTGTAGGACAGTAGTATTGATGACCTGACAATGTTTGTTTGTCTGTGGTGTAGGACAGTAGTAGTGATGACCTGACAATGTTTGTTTGTCTGTGGTGTAGGACAGTAGTAGTGATGACCTGACAATGTTTGTTTCTCTGTGGTGTAGGACAGTAGTAGTGATGATGACCTGACAATGTTTGTTTCTCTGTGGTGTAGGACAGTAGTAGTAGTGATGATGACCTGACAGTGTTTGTTTCTCTGTGGTGTAGGACAGTAGTAGTGATGACCTGACAATGTTTGTTTGTCTGTGGTGTAGGACAGTAGTAGTGATGACCTGACAGTGTTTGTTTCTCTGTGGTGTAGGACAGTAGTAGTGATGACCTGACAGTGTTTGAATCTCTTTCTCTGTGGTGTAGGACAGTAGTAGTGATGACCTGACAATGTTTGTTTCTCTGTGGTGTAGGACAGTAGTAGTGATGATGACCTGACAATGTTTGTTTCTCTGTGGTGTAGGACAGTAGTAGTAGTGATGATGACCTGACAGTGTTTGTTTCTCTGTGGTGTAGGACAGTAGTAGTGATGATGACCTGACAATGTTTGTTTCTCTGTGGTGTAGGACAGTAGTAGTGATGACCTGACAATGTTTGTTTCTCTGTGGTGTAGGACAGTAGTGATGATGACCTGACAATGTTTGTTTCTCTGTGGTGTAGGACAGTAGTAGTAGTGATGATGACCTGACAGTGTTTGTTTCTCTGTGGTGTAGGACAGTAGTATTGATGACCTGACAATGTTTGAATCTCTTTCTCTGTGGTGTAGGACAGTAGTGGTGATGACCTGACAATGTTTGTTTGTCTGTGGTGTAGGACAGTAGTAGTGATGACCTGACAATGTTTGTTTGTCTGTGGTGTAGGACAGTAGTAGTGATGACCTGACAGTGTTTGTTTCTCTGTGGTGTAGGACAGTAGTAGTGATGACCTGACAGTGTTTGAATCTCTTTCTCTGTGGTGTAGGACAGTAGTGGTGATGACCTGACAATGTTTGTTTCTCTGTGGTGTAGGACAGTAGTAGTGATGATGACCTGACAGTGTTTGTTTCTCTGTGGTGTAGGACAGTAGTAGTAGTGATGACCTGACAGTGTTTGTTTCTCTGTGGTGTAGGACAGTAGTAGTAGTGATGACCTGACAGTGTTTGTTTCTCTGTGGTGATGGACAGTAGTGATGATGACCTGACAGTGTTTGTTTCTCTGTGGTGTAGGACGGTAGTAGTGATGATGACCTGACAGTGTTTGTTTCTCTGTGGTGTAGGACAGTAGTGATGATGACCTGACAATGTTTGTTTCTCTGTGGTGTAGGACAGTAGTAGTAGTGATGATGACCTGACAGTGTTTGTTTCTCTGTGGTGTAGGACAGTAGTATTGATGACCTGACAATGTTTGTTTGTCTGTGGTGTAGGACAGTAGTAGTGATGACCTGACAATGTTTGTTTGTCTGTGGTGTAGGACAGTAGTAGTGATGACCTGACAATGTTTGTTTCTCTGTGGTGTAGGACAGTAGTAGTGATGATGACCTGACAATGTTTGTTTCTCTGTGGTGTAGGACAGTAGTAGTGATGACCTGACAGTGTTTGTTTCTCTGTGGTGTAGGACAGTAGTAGTGATGACCTGATAATGTTTGTTTCTCTGTGGTGTAGGACAGTAGTAGTGATGACCTGACAGTGTTTGTTTCTCTGTGGTGTAGGACAGTAGTAGTGATGACCTGACAGTGTTTGAATCTCTTTCTCTGTGGTGTAGGACAGTAGTAGTGATGACCTGACAATGTTTGTTTCTCTGTGGTGTAGGACAGTAGTAGTGATGATGACCTGACAGTGTTTGTTTCTCTGTGGTGTAGGACAGTAGTAGTAGTGATGACCTGACAGTGTTTGTTTCTCTGTGGTGTAGGACAGTAGTAGTAGTGATGACCTGACAGTGTTTGTTTCTCTGTGGTGATGGACAGTAGTGATGATGACCTGACAGTGTTTGTTTCTCTGTGGTGTAGGACGGTAGTAGTGATGATGACCTGACAGTGTTTGTTTCTCTGTGGTGTAGGACAGTAGTGATGATGACCTGACAATGTTTGTTTCTCTGTGGTGTAGGACAGTAGTAGTAGTGATGATGACCTGACAGTGTTTGTTTCTCTGTGGTGTAGGACAGTAGTATTGATGACCTGACAATGTTTGTTTGTCTGTGGTGTAGGACAGTAGTAGTGATGACCTGACAATGTTTGTTTGTCTGTGGTGTAGGACAGTAGTAGTGATGACCTGACAATGTTTGTTTCTCTGTGGTGTAGGACAGTAGTAGTGATGATGACCTGACAATGTTTGTTTCTCTGTGGTGTAGGACAGTAGTAGTAGTGATGATGACCTGACAGTGTTTGTTTCTCTGTGGTGTAGGACAGTAGTAGTGATGATGACCTGACAATGTTTGTTTCTCTGTGGTGTAGGACAGTAGTAGTGATGACCTGACAATGTTTGTTTCTCTGTGGTGTAGGACAGTAGTGATGATGACCTGACAATGTTTGTTTCTCTGTGGTGTAGGACAGTAGTAGTAGTGATGATGACCTGACAGTGTTTGTTTCTCTGTGGTGTAGGACAGTAGTATTGATGACCTGACAATGTTTGTTTGTCTGTGGTGTAGGACAGTAGTAGTGATGACCTGACAATGTTTGTTTGTCTGTGGTGTAGGACAGTAGTAGTGATGACCTGACAATGTTTGTTTGTCTGTGGTGTAGGACAGTAGTAGTGATGACCTGACAGTGTTTGTTTCTCTGTGGTGTAGGACAGTAGTACTGATGACCTGACAGTGTTTGAATCTCTTTCTCTGTGGTGTAGGACAGTAGTGGTGATGACCTGACAATGTTTGTTTCTCTGTGGTGTAGGACAGTAGTAGTGATGATGACCTGACAGTGTTTGTTTCTCTGTGGTGTAGGACAGTAGTAGTAGTGATGACCTGACAGTGTTTGTTTCTCTGTGGTGTAGGACAGTAGTAGTAGTGATGACCTGACAGTGTTTGTTTCTCTGTGGTGATGAACAGTAGTGATGATGACCTGACAGTGTTTGTTTCTCTGTGGTGTAGGACGGTAGTAGTGATGATGACCTGACAGTGTTTGTTTCTCTGTGGTGTAGGACAGTAGTGATGATGACCTGACAATGTTTGTTTCTCTGTGGTGTAGGACAGTAGTAGTAGTGATGATGACCTGACAGTGTTTGTTTCTCTGTGGTGTAGGACAGTAGTATTGATGACCTGACAATGTTTGTTTGTCTGTGGTGTAGGACAGTAGTAGTGATGACCTGACAATGTTTGTTTGTCTGTGGTGTAGGACAGTAGTAGTGATGACCTGACAATGTTTGTTTCTCTGTGGTGTAGGACAGTAGTAGTGATGATGACCTGACAATGTTTGTTTCTCTGTGGTGTAGGACAGTAGTAGTGATGACCTGACAGTGTTTGTTTCTCTGTGGTGTAGGACAGTAGTAGTGATGACCTGATAATGTTTGTTTCTCTGTGGTGTAGGACAGTAGTAGTGATGACCTGACAGTGTTTGTTTCTCTGTGGTGTAGGACAGTAGTAGTGATGACCTGACAGTGTTTGAATCTCTTTCTCTGTGGTGTAGGACAGTAGTAGTGATGACCTGACAATGTTTGTTTCTCTGTGGTGTAGGACAGTAGTAGTGATGATGACCTGACAGTGTTTGTTTCTCTGTGGTGTAGGACAGTAGTAGTAGTGATGACCTGACAGTGTTTGTTTCTCTGTGGTGTAGGACAGTAGTAGTAGTGATGACCTGACAGTGTTTGTTTCTCTGTGGTGATGGACAGTAGTGATGATGACCTGACAGTGTTTGTTTCTCTGTGGTGTAGGACGGTAGTAGTGATGATGACCTGACAGTGTTTGTTTCTCTGTGGTGTAGGACAGTAGTGATGATGACCTGACAATGTTTGTTTCTCTGTGGTGTAGGACAGTAGTAGTAGTGATGATGACCTGACAGTGTTTGTTTCTCTGTGGTGTAGGACAGTAGTATTGATGACCTGACAATGTTTGTTTGTCTGTGGTGTAGGACAGTAGTAGTGATGACCTGACAATGTTTGTTTGTCTGTGGTGTAGGACAGTAGTAGTGATGACCTGACAATGTTTGTTTCTCTGTGGTGTAGGACAGTAGTAGTGATGATGACCTGACAATGTTTGTTTCTCTGTGGTGTAGGACAGTAGTAGTAGTGATGATGACCTGACAGTGTTTGTTTCTCTGTGGTGTAGGACAGTAGTAGTGATGATGACCTGACAATGTTTGTTTCTCTGTGGTGTAGGACAGTAGTAGTGATGACCTGACAATGTTTGTTTGTCTGTGGTGTAGGACAGTAGTAGTGATGACCTGACAATGTTTGTTTATCTGTGGTGTGGTACAGTAGTAGTGATGACCTGACAGTGTTTGTTTCTCTGTGGTGTAGGACAGTAGTGATGATGACCTGACAATGTTTGTTTCTCTGTGGTGTAGGACAGTAGTGATGATGACCTGACAATGTTTGTTTCTCTGTGGTGTAGGACAGTAGTAGTAGTGATGATGACCTGACAGTGTTTGTTTCTCTGTGGTGTAGGACAGTAGTATTGATGACCTGACAATGTTTGTTTGTCTGTGGTGTAGGACAGTAGTAGTGATGACCTGACAATGTTTGTTTGTCTGTGGTGTAGGACAGTAGTAGTGATGACCTGACAATGTTTGTTTCTCTGTGGTGTAGGACAGTAGTAGTGATGATGACCTGACAATGTTTGTTTCTCTGTGGTGTAGGACAGTAGTAGTGATGACCTGACAGTGTTTGTTTCTCTGTGGTGTAGGACAGTAGTAGTGATGACCTGATAATGTTTGTTTGTCTGTGGTGTAGGACAGTAGTAGTGATGACCTGACAGTGTTTGTTTCTCTGTGGTGTAGGACAGTAGTAGTGATGACCTGACAGTGTTTGAATCTCTTTCTCTGTGGTGTAGCACAGTAGTAGTGATGACCTGACAATGTTTGTTTCTCTGTGGTGTAGGACAGTAGTAGTGATGATGACCTGACAGTGTTTGTTTCTCTGTGGTGTAGGACAGTAGTAGTAGTGATGACCTGACAGTGTTTGTTTCTCTGTGGTGTAGGACAGTAGTAGTAGTGATGACCTGACAGTGTTTGTTTCTCTGTGGTGATGGACAGTAGTGATGATGACCTGACAGTGTTTGTTTCTCTGTGGTGTAGGACGGTAGTAGTGATGATGACCTGACAGTGTTTGTTTCTCTGTGGTGTAGGACAGTAGTGATGATGACCTGACAATGTTTGTTTCTCTGTGGTGTAGGACAGTAGTAGTAGTGATGATGACCTGACAGTGTTTGTTTCTCTGTGGTGTAGGACAGTAGTAGTGATGACCTGACAATGTTTGTTTGTCTGTGGTGTAGGACAGTAGTAGTGATGACCTGACAATGTTTGTTTCTCTGTGGTGTAGGACAGTAGTAGTGATGATGACCTGACAATGTTTGTTTCTCTGTGGTGTAGGACAGTAGTAGTGATGACCTGACAGTGTTTGTTTCTCTGTGGTGTAGGACAGTAGTAGTGATGACCTGATAATGTTTGTTTCTCTGTGGTGTAGGACAGTAGTAGTGATGACCTGACAGTGTTTGTTTCTCTGTGGTGTAGGACAGTAGTAGTGATGACCTGACAGTGTTTGAATCTCTTTCTCTGTGGTGTAGGACAGTAGTAGTGATGACCTGACAATGTTTGTTTCTCTGTGGTGTAGGACAGTAGTAGTGATGATGACCTGACAGTGTTTGTTTCTCTGTGGTGTAGGACAGTAGTAGTAGTGATGACCTGACAGTGTTTGTTTCTCTGTGGTGTAGGACAGTAGTAGTAGTGATGACCTGACAGTGTTTGTTTCTCTGTGGTGATGGACAGTAGTGATGATGACCTGACAGTGTTTGTTTCTCTGTGGTGTAGGACGGTAGTAGTGATGATGACCTGACAGTGTTTGTTTCTCTGTGGTGTAGGACAGTAGTAGTGATGACCTGGCAATGTTTGTTTGTCTGTGGTGTAGGACAGTAGTAGTGATGACCTGACAATGTTTGTTTCTCTGTGGTGTAGGACAGTAGTAGTGATGATGACCTGACAATGTTTGTTTCTCTGTGGTGTAGGACAGTAGTAGTGATGACCTGACAGTGTTTGTTTCTCTGTGGTGTAGGACAGTAGTAGTGATGACCTGATAATGTTTGTTTCTCTGTGGTGTAGGACAGTAGTAGTGATGACCTGACAGTGTTTGTTTCTCTGTGGTGTAGGACAGTAGTAGTGATGACCTGACAGTGTTTGAATCTCTTTCTCTGTGGTGTAGGACAGTAGTAGTGATGACCTGACAATGTTTGTTTCTCTGTGGTGTAGGACAGTAGTAGTGATGATGACCTGACAGTGTTTGTTTCTCTGTGGTGTAGGACAGTAGTAGTAGTGATGACCTGACAGTGTTTGTTTCTCTGTGGTGTAGGACAGTAGTAGTAGTGATGACCTGACAGTGTTTGTTTCTCTGTGGTGATGGACAGTAGTGATGATGACCTGACAGTGTTTGTTTCTCTGTGGTGTAGGACGGTAGTAGTGATGATGACCTGACAGTGTTTGTTTCTCTGTGGTGTAGGACAGTAGTAGTGATGACCTGACAATGTTTGTTTGTCTGTGGTGTAGGACAGTAGTAGTGATGACCTGACAATGTTTGTTTCTCTGTGGTGTAGGACAGTAGTAGTGATGATGACCTGACAATGTGTGTTTCTCTGTGGTGTAGGACAGTAGTAGTGATGACCTGACAGTGTTTGTTTCTCTGTGGTGTAGGACAGTAGTAGTGATGACCTGATAATGTTTGTTTCTCTGTGGTGTAGGACAGTAGTAGTGATGACCTGACAGTGTTTGTTTCTCTGTGGTGTAGGACAGTAGTAGTGATTACCTGACAGTGTTTGAATCTCTTTCTCTGTGGTGTAGGACAGTAGTAGTGATGACCTGACAATGTTTGTTTCTCTGTGGTGTAGGACAGTAGTAGTGATGATGACCTGACAGTGTTTGTTTCTCTGTGGTGTAGGACAGTAGTAGTAGTGATGACCTGACAGTGTTTGTTTCTCTGTGGTGTAGGACAGTAGTAGTAGTGATGACCTGACAGTGTTTGTTTCTCTGTGGTGATGGACAGTAGTGATGATGACCTGACAGTGTTTGTTTCTCTGTGGTGTAGGACGGTAGTAGTGATGATGACCTGACAGTGTTTGTTTCTCTGTGGTGTAGGACAGTAGTGATGATGACCTGACAATGTTTGTTTCTCTGTGGTGTAGGACAGTAGTAGTAGTGATGATGACCTGACAGTGTTTGTTTCTCTGTGGTGTAGGACAGTAGTATTGATGACCTGACAATGTTTGTTTGTCTGTGGTGTAGGACAGTAGTAGTGATGACCTGACAATGTTTGTTTGTCTGTGGTGTAGGACAGTAGTAGTGATGACCTGACAATGTTTGTTTGTCTGTGGTGTAGGACAGTAGTAGTGATGACCTGACAATGTTTGTTTATCTGTGGTGTGGTACAGTAGTAGTGATGACCTGACAGTGTTTGTTTCTCTGTGGTGTAGGACAGTAGTGATGATGACCTGACAATGTTTGTTTCTCTGTGGTGTAGGACAGTAGTAGTGATGATGACCTGACAGTGTTTGTTTCTCTGTGGTGTAGGACAGTAGTAGTGATGACCTGACAGTGTTTGTTTCTCTGTGGTGATGGACAGTAGTAGTAGTGATGATGACCTGACAATGTTTGTTTCTCTGTGGTGTAGGACAGTAGTAGTGATGATGACCTGGCAGTGTTTGTTTCTCTTGGTGTAGGACAGTAGTGATGATGACCTGACAGTGTTTGTTTCTCTGTGGTGTAGGACAGTAGTAGTAGTGATGACCTGACAGTGTTTGTTTCTCTGTGGTGTAGGACAGTAGTGATGATGACCTGACAATGTTTGTTTCTCTGTGGTGTAGGACAGTAGTTGTGATGATGACCTGACAGTGTTTGTTTCTCTGTGGTGTAGGACAGTAGTAGTGATGACCTGACAGTGTTTGTTTCTCTGTGGTGATGGACAGTAGTAGTGATGATGACCTGACAATGTTTGTTTCTCTGTGGTGTAGGACAGTAGTAGTGATGATGACCTGACAGTGTTTGTTTCTCTGTGGTGTAGGACAGTAGTAGTGATGATGACCTGACAGTGTTTGTTTCTCTGTGGTGTAGGACAGTAGTAGTGATGATGACCTGACAGTGTTTGTTTCTCTGTGGTGTAGGACGGTAGTAGTGATGATGACCTGACAATGTTTGTTTCTCTGTGGTGTAGGACAGTAGTAGTGATGACCTGACAGTGTTTGTTTCTCTGTGGTGTAGGACAGTAGTAGTAGTGATGACCTGACAATGTTTGTTTCTCTGTGGTGTGGTACAGTAGTATAGATGACCTGATAGTGGCTCTTTCTCTGTGCCAAAGCACAGCCCCCACACCACTAGAGGGATATCTTCAACCACCAACTTACAATCCTGAGACGAGGCCGATTATAGCCCACAAAGATCTCCGCCACGGCACAACCCAAGGGGGGCGCCAACCCAGACAGGAAGATCACATCAGTGTCTCAACCCACTCATGTGATGCACCCCTCCTAGGGATGGCATGAAAGAGCACCAGTAAACCAGTGACTCAGCCGCTGTAACAGGGTTAGAGGCAGAGAATCCCAGTGGGATGAGGGGAACCGGCCAAGCAGAGACAGCAAGGGCAGTTCGTTGCTCCAGAGCCTTTCCATTCCCCTTCACACTCCTGGGCCAGACTACACTCAATCATATGACCCACTGAAGTAATGAGTTTTTTATTTTATTTATTTTATTTCACCTTTATTTAACCAGGTAGGCTAGTTGAGAACAGGTTCTCATTTGCAACTGCGACCTGGCCAAGATAAAGCATAGCAGTGTGAACAGACAACGCAGAGTTACACATGGAGTAAACAATTAACAAGTCAATAACACAGAGAAAAAAGGGGAGTCTATATACAATGTGTGCAAAAGGCATGAGGAGGTAGGCGAATAATTACAATATTGCAGATTAACACTGGAGTGATAAATGATCAGATGATCATGTACAGGTAGAGATATAGTCTTCAGTAAATACTTAAAGGTTGAGACTGTCTCTCACCTGAGTAGGCAGACCTTTCCATAAAGATGGAGCTCTATAGGAGAAAGCCCTGCCTCCAGCTGTTTGCTTAGAAATTCTAGAGACAATTAGGAGGCCTGCGTCTTGTGATGGTAGCGTACATGTAGGTATGTACGGCAGGACCAAATCAGAGAGATAGGTAGGAGCAAGCCCATGTAATGCTTTGTAGGTTAGCAGTAAAACCTTGAAAATAGCCCTTGCCTTGACAGGAAGCCAGTGTAGCGAGGCTACCACTGGAGTAATATGATCAAATTTTTGGGTTCTAGTCAGGATTCTAGCAGCCGTATTTAGCACTAACTGAAGATGATTTAGTGCTTTATCCGGGTAGCCGGAAAGTAGAGCATTGCAGTAGTCTAACCTAGAAGTAACAAAAGCATGGATTAATTTTTCTGCATCATTTTTGGACAGAAAGTTTCTGATTTTTTAAATGTTATGTAGATGTAAAAAAGCTGTCCTTGAAACAGTCTTGATATGTTCGTCAAAAAAGAGATCAGGGTCCAGAGTAACGCCGAGGTCCTTCACAGGTTTATTTGAGACGACTGTACAACCATTAAAATTAATATTCAGATTCAACAGAAGATCTCTTTGTTTCTTGGGACCTAGAACAAGTTTGCAGCCATCCACTTCCTTATGTCTGAAACACAGGCTTCTAACCAGGGCAATTTTGGGGCTTCACCATGTTTCATTGAAACATACAGCTGTGTGTCATCCGCATAGCAGTGAAAGTTAACATTATGTTTTCGAATGACATCCCCAAGAGGTAAAATATATAGTGAAACAATAGTGGTCTTAAAACGGAACCTTGAGGAACACCGAAATGTACAGTTGATTTGTCAGAGGACAAGCCATTCACAGAGACAAACTGATATCTTCTAAACCAGGCCAGAACTTGTCCGTGTAGACCAATTTGGGGTTCCAATCTCTCCAAAAGAATGTGGTAATCGATGGTATCAAAAGCAGCACTAAGGTCTAGGAGTACGAGGACAGATGCAGAGCCTCGGTCTGATGCCATTAAAAGGTATTTTACCACCTTCACAAGTGCAGTCTCAATGCTATGATGGGGTCTAAAACCAGACTGAAGCATTTCGTATACATTGTTTGTCTTCAGGACGGCAGTGAGTTGCTGTGCGACATCCTTTTCTAAAATTTTTGAGAGGAATGGAAGATTCGATATAGGCCGATAGTTTTTTATAAGAGAGGAGGCTTTATTACTGCCACCTTTAGTGAGTTTGGTACACATCGCGGGATAGAGAGCCGTATATTATGTTCAACATAGGAGGGCCAAGCACAGGAAGCAGCTCTTTCAGTAGTTTAGTTGGAATAGGGTCCAGTATGCAGCTTGAAGGTTTAGAGGCCATGATTATTTTCATCATTGTGTCAAGAGATATAGTACTAAAACACTTGAGCGTCTCTCTTGATCCTAGGTCCTGGCAGAGTTGTGCAGACTCAGGACAACAGAGCTTTGAAGGAATACCTAGATTTAAAGAGGAGTCCGTAATTTGCTTTCTAATAATCATGATCTTTTCCTCAAAGAAGTTCATGAATTTATTACTGCTGAAGTGAAAGCCACTTGGGGAATGCTGCGTTTTAGTGAGCTTTGCGACAGTATCAAAAGTAAATTTCAGATTGTTCTTATTTTCCTCAATTAAGTTAGAATAATAGGACAATCAAGCAGCAGTAAGGGCTCTTCGATACTACACGGTACTGTCTTTCCAAGCTCGTCGGAAATCTTCCAGTTTGGTGTGGCACCATTTCCGTTCCAATTTTCTGGAAGCTTGCTTCAGAGATCGGGTATTTTCTGTATACCAGGGAGCTAGTTTCTTATGAGAAATGTTTTTAGGGGTGCAACTAGGGTATTGCGCAAGGTCAAATTCAGTTCCTCAGTTAGGTGGTTAACTGATTTTTGTCCTCTGATGTCCTTGGGTATGTAGAGGGAGTCTGGAAGGGCATCAAGGAATCTTTGTGTGGCCTCCCGGGTGGCGCAGTGGTTAAGGGTGCTGTACTGCAACGCCAGCTGTGCCATTGAGGCCCCTGGGTTCGCGCCCAGGCTCTGTCGTAACCGGCCGCGACCGGGAGGTCTGTGGGGTGACGCACAATTGGCCTAGTGTCGTTAGGGAGGGATTGGTCGGTAGGGATGTCCTTGTCTCATCGCGCACCAGTGACTCCTGTGGCAGGCCGGGCGCAGTGTGCGCTAATCTGTTTACAGACAGATTATTTAAAGATGAACCAGACTTGTGGAGGTCTACACTTGTTTTCTGGGGTCTCGGCTGATTTCTTTTGATTTTCCCATGATGTCAAGCAAAGAGGCACTGAGTTTGAAGGTAGGCCTTGGGAGCAATTTTCAAATGCCTGAAGGGGCCACGTTCATCTGTACAAACAATAGTACGCAAGTATAAACACCATGGGACCACGCAGCCGTCATACCACTCAGGAAGGAGATGCGTTCTGTCTCCTAGAGATGAACGTACTTTGGTGTGAGAAGTGCAAATCAATCCCAGAACAACAGCAAAGGACCTTGTGAAGATGCTGTAGGAAAAGTATCTATATCCACAGTAAAGCGAGTCCTATATCGGCATAACCTGAAAAGCCACTCAGCAAGGAAGAAGCCACTGCTCCAAAACAGCCATAAAAAGTCAGACTACAGTTTTCAACTGCACATGGGGACAGAGATCGTACTGTTTGGAGAAATGTCCTCTGGTCTGATGAAACAAAAATAGAACTGTTTGGCCTTACTGACCATCGTTATGTTTGGAGGAAAAAGGGGGAGGCTTGCAAGCTGAAGAACACCATCCCAACCATGAAGCACGGGGGTGGCAGCATCATGTTGTGGGGGTGCTTTGCTGCAGGAGGGACTGATGCACTTCATAAAATAGATGGCTTCATGAGGATGGAAATTATGTGGATACATTGAAGTAACATCTCAAGACATCAGTCAGGAAGTTAAAGCGTGGTCGCAAATGGGTCTTCCAAATGGACCCCAAGCATACTTCCAAAGTTGTGGCAAAATGGCTTAAGGACAACAAAGTCAAGGTATTGGAGTGGCCATCACAAAGCCCTGACCTCAAAATTCACCTAACTTATTGTGGGAAGCTTGTGGAAGGCTACCAGGCTCACATTCTTAAAATAAAAGTGGTGATCCTAACTGACCTAAAACAGGGAATTTTTACTTGGATTGAATATCAGGAATTGTGAAAAACTGAGTTTAAATGTCTTTGGCTAAGTTGTATGTAAACTTCTGAATTAAACTATATATATATACAGTACATATTTCCCACTGATCACACAGACCCACAAATCATTTGAAAAGAAATCAAACATTCAGTGATATACCGCAGTGTGCAGTCACAGCAGTAGGATTTGTATATGTTAGGTGAAATACCGCAGTGTGCAGTCACAGCAGTAGGATTTGTATATGTTAGGTGAAATACCACAGTGTGCAGTCACAGCAGTAGGATTTGTATATGTTAGGTGAAATACCAGTGTGCAGTCACAGCAGTAGGATTTGTATATGTTAGGTGAAATACCACAGTGTGCAGTCACAGCAGTAGGATTTGTATATGTTAGGTGAAATACCACAGTGTGCAGTCACAGCAGTAGGATTTGTATATGTTAGGTGAAATACCACAGTGTGCAGTCACAGCAGTAGGATTTGTGGGCCGTTGTCACAAGAAAAGAGCAAGCAGTGGAGCGCAAACATAATAGTAAATACCACCGGTATTTATCTGTTTATTTACCTTCCCCTACTATTAAGACTACAACTATTTGCATATTGATAATATCCGGTACATACTGTAGCTGAAAATATAATGAAATGTCTTTATCATTTTGAAACCTTTGCAATGTTTCCTGTTCATAAAAAAAGTTGTTTTGTGTCTTCTCACATTTGTTTTTTTGTGTATTTCACTTGCTTTGACAATGCAAGCACGTGTTTCCCAAGCAAACAAAGCCCCATTGAATTGAGAGAGAGAGAAAGAGAGAGAGAAATTAAAAATGAAGAAAACACATTTATTGAACACCCAGGCTCAGTGTACCTCCTCTGAATGAAACATCCACCCACTGGGCACAGATGTAAATTCATCATCTATTCCATGTTTGGTCCACGAAATTTTGTTGAAATGACGTGGAACAATGTTGATTCAACCAGTGTGAACACAATGAGCAGTGGGTCTGTCAACAGTCTTAATAGGAGGCAAACCAAACCAAACACACAACACAGAGGATGGAGACAGCTCCCGAGTGGCATATAGGTCTAAGGCACTGCAGTGCAGTGCTAGAGGTGTCACTACAGACCCAGGTTCGATCCCGGGCTTTAACACAACCGGCAGTGATCGGGAGTCATATAGGGCCAGGCACAATTGGCACAGCGTTGTCCGGGTTAGGGGAAGGTTTGGGCGGGGATGCTTTACAGGTAGGCAGTCATTGTCAATACGAAGTTGTTCCTAACTGACTTGGCTACTTAAATAAATGTAATAAAATAAAGACACCAACACCTAAAATTTCAGCCAACTTTACATAGACCCTGTGGTCTGGGGCGGTCTAAGCTGGTGCCAGCATGGGTTGGAATCTACTTCTCTTCCAGTTTCCTACCTTTCACCTCCATCTCTCTATCCAATAAACATACAAAGACTTAAAAACAAACTTTACATAGATCCTTGCGTATCTGCAGGAACTTGAACAATTGTGGGGTTTCATTTAGATGACCCTGAGAGAATAAGTGGAATTCTGTCCCCAATTTAAATTTAGACTTTACACTTTGTCCATTGCTTTTTGGAAGTTGCTTAAATGCTACAGTGACTTTGAGGGAGTTTCTGATAATGGCACAATAGAAAGAAATAGGTGATAGCTATTTGAACAGAAGTGCTACCCTGATTATTGGGATTATCAAAGTCATTATGATAATCACTCAATAATTATCTTGATATTATTCATTTTTGCACTGATCAGAACTCCACCAGGCATGGATTAATTATTGGAGTACAGAGTTATTCTTTAAGATTTAAACAATTCTTGGAGTATGGAGTAATTCTTACATTCACATCATTTAGCACCTTTCGGTTACTGGACCAATGCTCTCACCATGTGTCCAGTGTCATGTTGTCCCATGTATTTCCTCCTGTGTACCTGCAGGTCCTCATCAGGACAACAGATATCAGCACAACAACTCTACTTCCTCTCTCCTTTCCTTATTGGCTTGCTTATGGGGTTGGCTTGGACACTTCCTCTAACCAAGGCCTTGGTGCAAGAAGCATTGCTCCATACTGGAGCAAGTAAATGTGATTAATTGCAGTAATAGCGCTAAAAGTATGAGTATAAATACCCTTTGGTTGATCTTGTTGCATGTGTCTGTACTGCAGGAGAGACACTGTAGCATACTCCACCTCTTTCCCATCTCTCTGTGGAGACATGAGGCAGAGATGGCAGGTAACTGGGGTCTGGATTGATGTTGCCTTACAGCAGAGCACAGCAGGGGCCTGACTCTCTCTCTCTCTCTTTCTCACACACACACACACACACACACACACACACACACACACACACACACACACACACACACACACACACACACACACACACACACACACACACACACACACACACACACACACACACACACACACACACACACACACACACACACACACACACACACACACACACACACACACACCTACCTGCAATGCACCAGTCACCTCCAACTCTACACCTCCTCCTCTCAGACCTGTCTCTATGTCTCTCCATTGTTAACACACATTTGCTGAAACTACATCTCAGGTTCTCAAAACTATAAACACACCACAGGGATCATATACAGTAACACCTTACAGATGCTTTGTCACGCCCTGACCTTAGAGAGCTTTTTATGTCTCTATTTTGTTTTGGTCAGGGCGTGATTTGAGTGGCTTTCTATGTTATTTTTTCATGGTTTTGTATTTCTCTGTTTTGGCCGGGTATGGTTCACAATCAGGGACAGCTGTCTATCGTTGTCTCTGATTGGGAACCATACTTAGGTAGCTTTTTCCCACATGGTTTTTGTGGGTAGTTGTTTTCTGTTTAGTGTTTTGCACCTGACAGGACTGTTTCGGTTTAATTTATTCACTTTGTCATTTTTGTTTCAGTGTTCAGTTTAATAAAAAGTCATGAACACTTACCACGCTGCGCTTTGGTCGGATCCCTCCTCTTCAGAATACGACACCCGTTACGTGCTTAACCCCAAAACAGCTGATTGTTAGAAACACAAAGGGAGCCATTCTGTAGCAGTCTTTGTTTTCTCCCTTCACCTGAACAGAGGGCTTGGGTTAAATGCGGAAGACACATTTCAGATGAATGCATTCAGTTGTACAACTGACTAGATTTCCCCCTTTTCCTTTCCCTTTCATTCTCCGTTCTGCTGTACAGACTATGACTGATTGGCTGAATCTCTCTTCATGGGCTTGACCGACCCAGGGCATGTAGGACCCAGCTGTATATGTATCGACCGTAGGAACACACAGTTAGAGAGAGAAAGGGAGTGTGTGAGTGTGACACTGGCGTGTGATTGATCGTGATGGTGGGGTGTGTTTAAAGCTTTAGGCTTTAGGCTGAGAGACAGTAAATCAGACCCCTCCGACTCCTCCTGCCTCTATGGCCATCACTTCCTGATCCACTCTGGGCTGATTTAGAAGTCTGGAGGGACCTCTAAACACACCATGGACGCTGTCTGGGCTTGACTTGCCATTAATCTTATGTGTGTGTGTCTGTGTGGTGTGTGTGTGAGGTATGTGTGTTTGCGTGTGTGCGTGTGGTTTGTGTGTGGTGTATGCGTGTGTGTGTTGTGTGTGTGTGTGTGTGTGTGTGTGTGTGTGTGTGTGTGTGTGTGTGTGTGGTGTGGGGTGTGTGTGTAGTGTATGCGTGTGTGGTGTGTGTGTGGTGTGTGGGGTGTGTGTTTCTCTGTGTACCAACTAAGCCAGATATTGTTGTTGTGGGGGAGGCCAGAGGGAGGTGCTGATTTTGGAAGAGGGCTGCTCATTAGTTTGTTACATGGTGCAGGCCTTTGCTGCCAAGCTTGTTAAATACCACCCCCTCGTATCACGCGTGGACTACCACCCCCCCGTATCACGCGTGGACTACCACCCCCCGTATCACGCGTGGACTACCACCCCCTCGTATCACGTGTGGACTACCACCCGTGGACTACCACCCCCTCGTATCACGCGTGGACTACCACCCTCTCGTATCACGTGTGGACTACCACCCGTGGACTACCACCCCCTCGTATCACGCGTGGACTACCACCCCTCGTATCACGCGTGGACTACCACCCCTCGTATCACGCGTGGACTACCACCCCCTCGTATCACGCGTGGACTACCACCCCTCGTATCACGCGTGGACTACCACCCCTCGTATCACGCGTGGACTACCACCCCTCGTATCACGCGTGGACTACCACCCCTCGTATCACGCGTGGACTACCACCCCCTCGTATCACGCGTGGACGACCACCCCCTCGTATCACGCGTGGACGACCACCCCCTCGTATCACGCGTGGACGACCACCCCCTCGTATCACGCGTGGACGACCACCCCTCGTATCACGCGTGGACGACCACCCCCTCGTATCACGCGTGGACGACCACCCCCTCGTATCACGCGTGGGACGACCACCCCTCGTATCACGCGTGGACGACCACCCCTCGTATCACGCGTGGACGACCACCCCCTCGTATCACGCGTGGACGACCACCCCTCGTATCACGCGTGGACGACCACCCCCTCGTATCACGCGTGGACGACCACCCCTCGTATCACGCGTGGACGACCACCCCTCGTATCACGCGTGACGACCACCCCCTCGTATCACGCGTGGACGACCACCCCCTCGTATCACGCGTGGACGACCACCCCTCGTATCACGCGTGGACGACCACCCCTCGTATCACGCGTGGACGACCACCCCTCGTATCACGCGTGGACGACCACCCCCTCGTATCACGCGTGGACGACC
>NC_060181.1:80091251-80161251 GCF_021184085.1 Oncorhynchus gorbuscha | reverse complement strand
AAACAGTCCTCTCTGGTGCAAACACAGAGACAGGAACAATCACCCACAAAACCCAACACAAAACAGGCTACCTAAATATGGTTCCCAATCAGAGACAATGACTAACACCTGCCTCTGATTGAGAACCATATCAGGCCAAACATAGAAATAGACAAACCAGACACACAACATAGAATGCCCACCCAGCTCACATCCTGACCAACACTAAAACAAGGAAAACACATACGAGCGATGGACAGAACGTGACAGAACCCCCCCCAAGGTGCGGACTCCGAACGCACAACCTAAACCTATAGGGGAGGGTCCGGGTGGGCATCTGTCCGCGGTGGCGGCTCTGGCGCTGGACGTGGACCCCACTCCATAATTGTCTCAGTCCACCTCCTTAGTGTCCCTTGAGTAGCAACCCTCGCCGCTAACATTGGACCAGGAAATCTAACAACGGGCCCGAGGGGCAGTTTTGAGTGAGTTTTGCAACGGAAGTCCTGCCCCTGTGTCTACATCACATCTTTTCTAGTATCCGTTCTGATATAAATGTGCAAACAATTTGGGACGTAATACTACTTTGCTGCTACTACTTGCTATTCTACTCAAAAGGTTCCTTTTTTGTGCTTTTATTTCAAGATTTGCTACAAGCAATTCTGTCTGTTTCTGTTCAGATTTGAGAAGAGTCTGGGCGAGCTGGTGAGGTAATACAAGCACCTCCGCAACCTTTCCATGTCGTTGTCTTTCGGAAAACACACACAAGAAGCGGAAGAAGCGACATTTGAACACTGATACCAATATCAAAGAAACATTGGACTCGGTATGTTCGCAATCTGAATAGACTAAAGGAGAAGAGGAGTGGGGAAGCCACTGGTGTGTGAGTCCCGCCAGTCGTCCGACGACTGGTTTGGCTTCGTGTTTACGTAAAACGTCGCCAGATACGGTATGTAGTCTTGTCATGCAGCCTAGACCTTTCGTATAGTGTGTGTTTGTGATCTTATGTGTAGCAGACCTAGTTATAACATGAAATCACCTCTTTTCTGGATGGGACACATTGTGCATGGTGTTATCATAATGAGTAGCAGGGATAGTTCAAACATCTGAAAACAGACACTGTGGTGTTATCATAATGAGTAGCAGGGCTAGTTCAAACATCTGAAAACAGACACTGTGGTGTTATCACAATGAGAAGCAGGGCTAGTTCAAACATCTGAAAACAGACACTGTGGTGTTATCACAATGAGTAGCAGGGCTAGTTCAAACATCTGAAAACAGACACTGTGGTGTTATCATAATGAGTAGCAGGGCTAGTTCAAACATCTGAAAACAGACACTGTGGTGTTATCACAATGAGAAGCAGGGCTAGTTCAAACATCTGAAAACAGACACTGTGGTGTTATCACAATGAGTAGCAGGGCTAGTTCAAACATCTGAAAACAGACACTGTGGTGTTATCACAATGAGTAGCAGGGCTAGTTCAAACATCTGAAAACAGACACTGTGGTGTTATCACAATGAGAAGCAGGGCTAGTTCAAACATCTGAAAACAGACACTGTGGTGTTATCATAATGAGTAGCAGGGCTAGTTCAAACATCTGAAAACAGACACTGTGGTGTTATCATAATGAGTAGCAGGGCTAGTTCAAACATCTGAAAACAGACACTGTGGTGTGTGTGTGTTAATTAGATTGAGATATTTATAAAATCAGTTATTTTGGCCAGAAGAGGAAGACAGCTGAGTGACTGTCATTATGGTAGTCTTTATTGTGATGAGTAAATAAGAAAAACAGCTAAATCCAATCAGCAAAACTGTCAAGCCCTGACCTTAAAGAGCATTTTTATTTCTCTATTTGGTTAGGTCGGGGTGTGATTGGGGTGGGCATTCTAGTTTTTCTATTTCTTTGTTGGCCGGGTATGGTTCCCAATCAGAGGCAGCTGTCTATCGTTGTCTCTGATTGGGTATCATACTTAGGCAGCCTTTTTTCCACCTTTAGTTTGTGGGATCGTGTTTGTGTGTAGTTGCTCTCTGTACTGCATGTAGCTTTACGTTCGTTTTATATATATATCTTTTTGGTGTCATTTAAATAAAAGAAAAATGATCCATGGCCCAAAGCCTCCAGTGATGATCCATGGCCCAAAGCCTCCAGTGATGATCCATGGACCGGAGCCTCCAGTGATGATCCATGGCCCGGAGCCTCCAGTGATGATCCATGGCACGAAGCCTCCAGTGATGATCCATGGCACGAAGCCTCCAGTGATGATCCATGGCCCGGAGCCTCCAGTGATGATCCATGGCCCAGAGCCTCCAGAGACGATCCAAGGTCCAGAGTCTCCAGCGACAGTCTGCAGTCCAGAGTCTCCAGTGACATTCGGCAGTCCAGAGCCTCTGGCGATGGTCTGCGGTCCAGAGCTTCCGGCGATGGTGTGCGATCCAGAGCCCCCGGCGACGGTCTGCGGTCCAGAGCTTCCGGCGATGGTGTGCGGTCCAGAGCCTCCGGCGACGGTCTGCGGTCCAGAGCCTCCGGCGATAGTTTGCGGTCTAGAGCCTCCGGCGACGGTCCAGTTCCTCTGGCAACAGTCCATGGTCCGGTCCACAGAAGCGGAGGGATCAGCGAGCGGAGCGGGGTCTACGCCACTGAGGCTCGATGCCCTCCGGACCCTCCCCCATAGAGTCAAGTTTTGCAGCCAGAGTCCTCACATTTGGGGGGGGGGGTACTGTCACGCCCTGACCTTGGAGAGACTTTTTATTTCTCTATTTGGTTAGGTCGTGGTGTGATTTCAGTGGGCATTCTAGTTTTTCTATTTCTTTGTTGGCTGGGTATGGTTCCCAATGAGAGGCCGCTGTCTATCGTTGTCTCTGATTGGGAATCATACTTAAGCAGCCTTTTTTCCACCTTTAGTTTGTGGGATCTTGTTTGTGTGTAGTTGCTTTCTGCACTGCATGTAGCATTACGTTTGTTTTTTATTTTTTTCCGGTGTCATTTAAAACAGTAAAATGTACGCCTACCATGCTGCACCTTGGAGCTATCCATCTTTAAACGATCGTGACAAAAACCAAGTGTGTTGCTCACAACATGACATATAAACAGTCATCAACCAGATGAAGAGAACATATGTGCGCACATTTACCGTACAAAAAAAAGGTGTCTTCGGCTGTCCCCATGGGATAACACTTTTTGGTCCCAGGTAGAACCTTTTTTGGTTCCAGGTAGAACTCTTTTGGGTTCAATGTGAAGCCCTCTGTGTAAAGGGTTCTTCCTTGAAACAAATAGGGTTATTTAAAGGGTTCTCCTATGGAAACAGCCGAAGAATCATTTTAGGTTCTAAATAGCACCTTTTTTTCTATGAGTGTAGGGTGCCACGTGAGATGGCAACACCCTGGAAAGACACTCTATGTTGTTCTATGTTGCTCTGTCTGTATGCTATGTCTTGCTTGTCCTATGTTGCTATGTCTTGCTTGTTCTATGGTGCTATTGTCTATATTGTAATTGTTTTTAATAACCTGCCCAGGGACTGCGGTTGAAAATTAGCCGGCTGGCTAAAACCGGCACTTTTACTGAAACGTTGATTAATGTGCACTGTCCCTGTAAAAATAAAATAAACTAAACTAAACTAAAAACTAAAACACTCGACCAGCTGCTCCTTGTACCACCTGACTCTACTCTACTGTACGCAGGTCTCCAGTGGGTGTGGAGTGGTCAACAAACGTGGGGTGGATGAACTGTGTTGATGACTGTGTTGTCAGTGGCTGTAGTGTCTGTGGTGCAAAAGTAGTTGTAGAAGGCTTCGCAGGCCTTGGCCACAATGGTCTCAGCTTTCTCTGGGGCAACCTCACGGGCTTGTCCCACTGTCCACTATCTTGCAGCAAGGATCCCAAAGCAGTTCTCGGAAATTATTCTGGCTCTTGAGCAGCGGTAGTTGTAGATCTTCTTGGCGTCATCAAGGCCAGAAGAATCTTTAAATAAAAGAACCATTTCCATTAGTAGTGAACAAAAACACGAAGGCTATCAAACATGTACCGTAACAAATGTGTAGAAATTATTCATACCCCTTGACTTATTCCACATTTTGTTGTGTTACAAGCCTGAATTTGTTATTTATTTTATATTAAAATTAATGTTTCTCTCACCCTGCTACACACAATACCCCATAATGACAAAGTAAAAACAAGTTTTTAGATATTTTTGCAAATTTATGGAAAAATAAATACAGAAATATTCAAATTACGTAAGTATTTACACCCCTGAGTCAATACATGCTGGAATCACCTTTGGCAGCATTTACAGCTGTGAGACTTCCTGAGTAAGTCTCTAACAGCTTTGCACACCTGGAGTGTACAATTTTTGCACTTTATTATTCTGTAAAGTCGGTACAGCTATATACTGTCTTGCCATAGATTTTCAAGCCGATTTAAGTCAAAATTGTAACTAGCCCTCTCAGAAACATTCAATGTCATCTTTGTAAACAATTCCAACGATATTTGGTCTTGTGTTTTAAGTTATTGTCCTGCAGCCGCCACCATGCTTGAAAGTACCCAGTGATGTTGGATTTTTATTCAGGACATAACAAGACTTTCTTTGTTACATTCTTTTGCAGTTTTACTTTAGTGCCTTATTGCAAACAGGTTGTATGTTTTGTAACATATTTTACAACCTTATTTTCACTCTGTCATGTATGTTATTATTGTGGAGTAACTACAATGTTGTTGATCCATCCTCACTTTTCTCCTATCACAGCCATTAAAGTCTGCACGTTTTCAAAGTCACCATTGGCCTCATGGTGAAATTTACCATCAGAGAAAATGCCTCATCTCCTTTGAAGACATCTGGGCTTGGTGTTTGGGTCCCCGGCAAGGACTCTGACCTTGGCAGCTGGCCTGCAATGAGTTGGGAGCCGAACTTGCTTCGTGAGAAGATTCCTGCATCTCCCTCCCGACCACATAAGGGTGTCACTCTTCATACCAGCCCATAAAGTCTATACTTTTTCAAATGAAATCATCATAACAAACAAGATAAAGTGTATCAGATGTTCATGTGTAACAGTCAAATCCCCAACAAAAACATTCCTGTGATAAAATTCATGATAAACGGGGTATATATGAAGACGTGTACGCCATAAATTGTAATGCTGTAACATTTATCTATAAGAAATAAACTCATACAAATAAACACATATATGGTTCCTGAGTTTGTTTTTGTTTATTTACGTTTATTGCACAGTTTGTGTTCAAAATGCAGCAAATGATTACAGAAAAGTAGCGCTTATATTTTTATTACGAAGTTACCACAAGATGGAAGTCAGAAAATGGATTTGGGGACGGTTAATATTAATGTGGTATTAAATGGCTTACAAATTACAGTATATGAAAGCCTAGCCCCTGACGCAAAGTAGAAACAAGCTGGTGTGAGTCCAGTGAGTCCAGAGTACAGTGCTGGATTTTTTTCATGGAGATGATTGATGGATTCTCCGTTCGCCTTTTTCCTATTTTGTTGCATTACAACCTTTAATTTAAATATATTTTTATTTGGATTTCATCTATTGGACATACACAAAAAGTCCAAATTGGTCAAGTGAAATGAAAACAAGTACTTTGAAGCCCCTAAATAAGACCTAGTGCAACCAATTACCTTCAGAACGAAGTCCACCTGTGCGCAATCTAAGTGTAATATGGTCTCAATATATATACACCTGTTCTGAAAGGCCCCATAGTCTGTAACACCACTAAGCAGGGGGCACCACCTAGCCAGCGGCACCATGAAGACCAAAGAGCTCTCTAAACACTTCAGGACAAAGTTGTGGAGATGTACAGATCAGGGTTGGGTTATAAAAATATCAGAAACATTGAACATCCCACGGAGCACCATTAAACTATTTTTTTTTAAATGGAAAGAATATGTCACCACAACAAACCTGCCAAGAGAGGGCCGCCCACCAAAACTCACAGACCAGGCAAGGAGGGTATTCATCAGAGGCAACAAAGAGACCAAAGATAAACCTGAAGTAGCTGCCAAGCTCCACAGAGGAGATTGGAGTAGCTAATCAAATCAAATCAAATGTATTTATATAGCCCTTTGTACATCAGCTGATATCTCAAAGTGCTGTACAGAAACCCAGCCTAAAACCCCAAACAGCAAGCAATGCAGGTGTAGAAGCACGCTTTGCTTCAAAAAAAAAAATAAGCAAACACATTTGGTGTTGGCCAAAAGTTATCTGGGAGACTCCTCAAACATATGGAAGAAGGTACTCTGGTCAGATGAGACTAGAATTGAGGTTTTTGGCCATCAAGGAAAATGCTATGTCTGGCGCAAACCCAACACCTCTCATCACCCCGAGAACACCACCCGAGAAGTTTTTCATCGGCAGGGACAGGGAAACTGGTCAGAATTGAATGAATGATGGATGGTGCTAAATACATGGAAATTCATGAGGGAAACCTGTTTTAGTCTTCCAGAGATTTGAGACTGGGATGGAGATTCACCTTCCAGCAGGCCAATAACCCATCCAACTTGGCTTGAAGAATCGGCAAAAATCCCAGTGACTAGATGTGCCAAGCTTATAGAGACATACCCCAAGAGACTTGCAGCTGTAACTGCTGCAAAGGGTGGCTCTACAAAGTATTGACTTTTTTTTGGGGGGGGGGTGAATACTTATGCACGCTCAAGGTATCTGTTTTTTTGTGTTTTTTATTGATGTTTCATAGTAAAAAATATTTGTGTAAATCAGATGATACAAACCCCCCAAATATCTATTTTTAATTTCAGGTTGTAAGGCAACAAAATAAAAAAAATGCCAATGGGGGTAAATACTTTCGCAAGCCCCTGTAGGAAGCTCTTGCTCTTCAGGCTCTAGCAAAGGACAATTCATAGAAATTGTCACATGCTCAACGTTGCAGGTCTACTAACCACCGGTCCTGGCAACCCACATTACGCGTTCATGTCAACCATCATTATGCACACCTGCATCCCATCTTTATGCACACCTGAACTTCATCATTACCATGATTAGTAGCCTATTAGTAGCCTCAGTAGCCTGTCTTCAGGCAGTATTGGTTTTGATCCCGTTCAGTACGCTTGTTTTGTTTTATTTATCTGCTTATTCTCTGTCACGACTTCCGCAGAAGTTGGTCCCTCTCCTTGTTCGGGCGGCTTTCGGCGGTCGACGTCACCGACCTTCTAGCCATCGCCGATCCACTTTTCATTTTACATTGGTTTTGTCTTGTCTTCCATCACACCTGTTGTGTATTTAATGTTGTGTATTTAACCCTCTGTTCCCCCTCATGTCCTTGTCAGTAATTGTTTGTTGTAGTGCTTGTGCACGGTATGCTGGTGTTTACCGGGTTTTGTTTGACCCATTTATTGTATTGTTCTGTTTACGGTGGTTTATGGCGATTAAACACAACCGTTGTAAATCAGTTTCCGCTCTCCTGCGCCTGACCTCTGTCACCAGTAGCATCGTATTTCATTCTCATTATTAAACTCACCTTCTGCACCTGCTTCCTGACTCCTAGTGTATATGTTACAGAAATACATATTACACAACGCAGACTTCCTCTCTGGCTGGAATGCAAAGATGATGTGGACAATAGTGCGCACTGCCCCCAAAACGACTCCGCCCTTGCACATGCATGTGCGGCGTTTGTAGCAATCTTAACACCCTGGCAGCACACTCAAACACATGCACAAACGTGCACGTTTACAATCAGACACACATGCTGTCTATTATTCTGTTTCAATGATTAAGATTTGACTTACTCTCAAGCAGTAATACACAGGCTAGTACTGTACAGATTCTCTCTGATGTGGGGATCTTTCTTGTTTTTGATGCTACCCTATTCTCTGCCTGTGTGTTTATGTGTGTTTGGGGAGTGATAACCAGTTCTCTTAGCGTTAGTAACTTTGATCTTTAAACCTTGAACTATATTTTGACTATGATTAAAGAGGCAATCTTGGATTGGTACATCCGTTTTGAACTTTTAAATCAATGATACCTAACTATTGATTTATTGAGGAATATAGCGTATTAATGTCTCATCAGCCCCTAAGTGAGAATTCTGCTTTGGATAAAGAAAATATGACAGTGTATAAAATAATATCTGAAACATGTTTCAAATAAAACTGAAATTTACATTTACATTTACATTTAAGTCATTTAGCAGACGCTCTTATCCAGAGCGACTTACAAATTGGTGCATTCACCTTATGACATCCAGTGGAACAGCCACTTTACAATAGTGCATCTACATATTTTAAGGGGGGGGGGGTGAGAAGGATTACTTTATCCTATCCTAGGTATTCCTTAAAGAGGTGGGGTTTCAGGTGTCTCAGGTGTTTCAGAAATAACTCCCAATTAACCCAATAAATTGTTGGAAATAATTGTTCATGTTTAAGGATTTGAAAGAGCCTGGAAATAGCCGAAATGTGATTTCTTGGCCCGTCCTAAAAAACAGAGTGAGAGATGAACATGAAAACACTAACTCCAGCCCTCTCCCTAGAGTGAAGGATACAGTCCTGTTAAAAGAGAAGGAAAGGAAGGGATATGGAGAGAGAAAATATATGGGGAAGAGAAGATGAGAGAGAGGACCGGAAGACCGTGTGGTACGGTAGAGAGAGAAGGGGTTAAATTGAGCAGAACCACCCTGAGACATGGAGATGAAATGTATTCACTTTGACAACATCATAATACACTGTCTGTCTGAATATATGATAGTGAATGTCAGACCCATTAAACATCTCATGACTCTACGGTTAATGAGGACAAATAGTATACAGTATACCCACCCCCCATACACACATGTTTACGGTTTGTGTAGAGTAGGTCTTTAGTTCAGCCTTTACGAAATAGTGACCCCGCTTATGGTTATAGACTTGTCTGAACCCCAGACAGGAAGGACACACACACCATTTTTAGGGATTCAGCATTGATCAGCACCCATGAGACAGGCCTCTTAGCTCCTTCATTAATTAGTGATACAGGGTAAAAAAGCATTGCGGAACCCATCCTTCCAGCATATTAAAAGGGGAAGAGAAGTGTTGGGTATGAAAAGGCTTGGAGGCAGAACCACTTAGTGGGAGGAATGTGGCTACTCCACCAGCATGTATATGATATGGATAACAGTCATATCATACTGTAGACAATACTGAATAGCAGAGGTAGAGATTCAGTTAATTTAGGTTCCGTGCTTTAATGCAGACTATGTTGAAAAGATGCACATGACTTTCCATTCAAATCTCCAATAGAATCAATGCATGATTTATGTGTCTGAGTTGTGGAAGAGGTAGCTTAATTTAGGCTTCAGCCCGGAGATTTGATTTATATTCAAAGTATGTTAGGTTTGGTCGATATTACCAGATGAAATCTTTTATATTACTTTTTAGAGGTAGTTTGTTTTTCTGTAAGTGTGTTTAGAGCAGACAGGGTGTGTGTAGTGTTCAAGAGGAGATCCCCCCCAACCAAATCCCCACACACACTCCCCAATCCCCCCAAGATCAAGGTAAATATTGCTCCAAGGCAAGCTTTCAAGGCAAGCTTTGACAATCAGCAAATAAAAGACTGCCAAATGTGCAGTTTTTTCAGAGGACCCAAGCCTTTGAAATACATATTGAGGTCTGATAGAAAACGCCAGCCTTTTCCTATTTTTTGGTGCGGATTCTCTCTACATTGTAGGAAAAGGGCTTGTAAGTACAGTTAAAGGTAAATTCTACACCTGTCTTAGAGCATTTTGTATTATTTTGTACGTACATCTGAGAACCTCCATTTAGTATGATATGTTTCGTTTCATATGCTATGTATTAATTTGTGGATGTCCATAATTCATATTGTATCATATGTTATGGATTGCAATTCGTGCAATATGTAAGAATTTAATTTCTGTGGCTAACGTTAGCTAGGAGTGGCTATGTGGCTAACGCTAGCGTTATCTAGCTGGCTAATGTTAGCTAGGCTAGGGGTTAGGGTTAGGGGTTAAGGTTAGGGTTAGGAGCCTTGTCCTCTCAAATGCTTTAAAAATGGTATCAAAATACTTCATTTATTGTGCAATAGAGCAAGATAAAACAACAAAACAGATTGGCAGTTCAAAGGTGTTATAAACAACCTCACCTTTCAGACATGTCTATCTAGAACATACTGAACACACGTGGGCTCGCTTTCCTGACTTAAAAGGTGCATATTTCCTATAATGGCCAAAGATGTAACGTGTTTCCCAAAACACCATGCAGAGAGAACGGTCGCTCAGTGCTTCATTGGAGCATGTGTCACTACTGATAGGATCGAAAGAATCAGATCAGCTTTCTCCGTTCAAACCTTTCCTTAAGTTAACATTAGAATTATTTCACAATACTGACGATGGAACAGCTCCTATAGAGATATTAACACCTACGGCTGCAAATATTGAGGAAGCTTATTCTAATGCTTACCCCCCAAAAATGCAGTAAATCACAGATTTGGCACATCATTGTGCACATGTTAGGCTACATATATATTGAGCCAAGTCACAGACAGTAGCCTACAAATAACAACATAAATCTGGTTCTATTGAACATATATGATTAATAACACCTATAGGCTGATGGTTATCTTTTAATGCAGTCATCTCAGTTTTCATTTGAAGCATATTTTTATAGGTCACCTGTTTGTATCAATTGGAAAGACATAGTCAACTTCATATTTGTAGTAAACTGTTGTTCTGAAGTTACAGATATCTGGATTAGCGGAGATCTTCTGGGCAAAAAAAGCATCCAACGACCACTTAGTGACCCACAGGCGTTAGATCACCAGCAGGCAGGCGTTAGATCACGCCCACAGGCAGGCGTTAGATCACCAGCGTTTTCAAGTTTATAACGATGACTTTGGGAAACAGCTCAGATATTTAAAGATGCTCCTATGAAGGTTCTAACAATGAACTTAGCCTTAAAATGCTTTTGGGAAACCGGGCCCTGTTTTATACACAGGTTTGAGCAATAACTCATTTGGTACACCTGAAGTGTGACCTGCCAGGCAAAACGGAACTAATCAAAATGAAGACAATTGAAAGAGGTAACCAAACAATTAACTCCTGAAGATGATACGGATTTGAAAGCGTTTGAGTAGGGAATGATTTGAATGTTGAAGAATAAATCAACACAAAACATATAAACACACATAGTGTCCCGACGTGGCGATGGCTTACAGGCACATTACGTGTGCGATGACTTGGAACTACTGTGTATGTTTGTGTTAATATATGCCTATGTGGAGCTGGTATTAATTGAACTTGAAATAGCATTGAACACTTTGATAAGATGTCGAGCGAGTCGAGTGCTTCAAGTTCCTCGGTGTCCAGAAAACTAAGCAATTATCATGGTCCATACACACCAACACAGTCGTGAAGAAGGCACGACAACGCCTCTTCCCCCTCAGGAGACTGAAAAGATTCGGAATGGGCCCCTCTGATCCTCTAAATGTTCTACAGATGCACCATTGACAGCATCTTGACTGGCTGCATCACCGCTTGGTACGGCAACTGCTTGGCATCTGACCGCAAGGCGCTACTGAGGGTAGTGTGTACCGCCCAGTAAATCACTCTATACCAGGCAGTGTCAGATGAAGGCACTAAAAAGCCAAAGAAGTCAAAGACTGTTCTCTCTGCTACTGCAAAGGCAAAGCAAGCGGTACCGATGCACCAAGTCTGGAACCAACTTGAACAGCTTCTACACCCATGCGATAAGACTGATAAATAGTTAGTTAAGTAGTTATAGTTGAATAGTTAAATAGTTGCTAATATATTTAACCAAATTTAAAAAATCAAATATGACATTTACGTAAGTATTCATATGCTTTATTCAGTATTTTGTTAAAGCACCTTTGGCTGCGATTACAGCACTGAGTCTTCTTGGATATAATGTCACAAGCTTGGCACACCTGTATTTGGGGAGTTTCTCCCATTATTCTCTGCAGATCCTCTCAAGCTCTGTCCGGTTGAATGGGGAGCGTTGCTGCATAGCTATTTTCGAGTCTCCAGAAATGTCTGACCTAGTGCAAGTGGGCCACTCTGGCTAGGCCACTCAAGGATATTCAAAGACTTGTTTCTGAGCCACTCCTGCTGGGTATTTTTGACTGTGCTTAATGTCGTTGTCCTGTTGAAAGGTGAACTTTCGCTCCAGTCTGAGGTCCTGAGCGCTCTGGAGCAGGTTTTCATCAAGGGTCTTTCTATACTTTATGCTGTTCATCTTTCGCTTGATCCAGTTTCCCTGCCGCATGAAAACATCGCCACAGCATGATGCTGCCGCCACCATGCTTCACCGTAGGGATGGTGCCAGGTTTCCTCAAGACGTGACTCTTGACATTCAGGCCAAAGAATTCAATCTTAGTTTCATCAGACCAGAGCATCTTGTTTCTCTGGGTCTGAGAGTCCTTTAGGAGCCTTTTAGCAAATTCCAAGAGGGCTGCCTTTTACTGAGGAGTGGCTTCCGTCTGGCCACTCTACCATAGAGGTTTGATTGGTGGAGTGCTGCCGAGATGGTTGTCCTTCTGGAAGGTTCTCCCATCTCAACAGAGGAACAGAGGAACTCTAAAGCTCTGTCAGAGTCACCATCGGGTTCCCTGACCAAGTCCCTTCTCAGCTGATTGCTCAGTTTGGCCAGCCGGTCAGCTCTAGGAAGAGTCTTGGTGGTTCCAAACATCTTCCATTTAATAATGATGGAGGCCACTGTGTTCTTGGGGACCTTCAATGCTGCAGAAATTTTGTGGCACCCTTCCCCAGGTCTGTGCCTCGACACAATCCTGTGTCGGAGTTCTACGGACAATTCCTTCGACCTCATGGCTTAGTTTTTGCTCTGACATGCACTGTCAACTGTGGGACGTTATATAGACAGTTGTGTTCCTTTCCAAAACATGTCCAAAATTCAACTGAATTTACCACAGGTGGACTCAAGAATAATCAATGAAAACTGAATGCACCTTAGCTCAATGTTGAGTCTGAATAAAGGGTCTGAATACTTATGTAAATAAGGTATTTTAATTTCATATTTTTAATACATATTTTTAATACATTTTCAAAAACCTGTTTTCAATTTGTCATTATGGGGTATTGTGTGTAGATTGCTGAGCATTTTTTTATTTTTCCATTTAGGAATAAAGCTGAAACGTAAACAACATTTTGAAAAAATCAAGGGATCTGAATAATTTCTGAATGCACTGTATGCTGCTGCTACTGTTTATTATAGATCCTGTTGCCAAGTCCCTTTATCCCTGCCTATATTTACATATCTACCTCAATTATCTCGTAACCCTTCACATCAACTCGGTACTGGTACCATGTGTATATAGGCAAGTTATTGTTATTCATTGAGTATTTATTTCTAGTGTTATTAGTTTTATATTTTATTATTTTCTCTCTGTCTGCATTGTTGGGAAGGGCCCGTAAGTAAGCATTTCACTGTTATTCTACACCTGTTGTTTACTACGCATGTGACAAATACAATTTGATTTGCTTCATGGTTTTATTTGGTAGAGAATGTAGTGAATGTGAACAGGAGGTAGCTTGCTGTTAGTCAGCAGAATTCTGAGCTCAGGCTTTCCTTTCAGAGGTGTTGACGGAAATGAATGCCTGTCATGTCACACAGCAGGAGCATCAGCCAGTGTGTGTTCCTGACAGATATCAGACACACTTCCTCTGTGACGTCCTCACATCTCCACTAACACATACATGATGTGACATAAGCAGTGTGTGGGAGTGGGCATGCACCCAGACAATGCAAGCCCACCCACCCACGGCCATTCAGTTGGGACTTCCTGTTTGCTCACCTATCAGGGTTGGCGTCCCCACATACTGTACATGTAATTGACTCATTACTTGACAAATGGTGAGCCCACAGTGGTGCGACGATCATTGTTTTCTCCCGGCCTCTCAGGGTGCGCACACCACACACACTTCCGCTCATCCTGTGAATTGGTTGTCCTCTCCTCTGCTTGTGTGGGAGGCCTCATTGGGGAAGGGTCTTGTGGTATAGTCAGAGGATGGATAGTGGATATTCACCAGGAATTATACAATTACTCACTTTTCTTTCCAATTTAAATGCAAATGCTGGGAACGGAGCTTCCGAGTGGGAAAGACGGATGGAGAGAAATAGAACAGTGGCAACAGGAGAAAGAGGGAGCGGAGAAAGGGTCTGGGTAGTTCGTGAGAGTGCCGTTGCGTGCGTCACACTACCTATTGGTTGTCGCCAATCGCGTCTCTGAGGGCAACACCTGGAGGGGATCATTATGACTGCTGCACGGCGTACGCTGACCTAAGGAAGGTCAAAACACTTCACTTCACACAGGAAGTGGGTGTGTGAACGTTTCCTTGTCTATGACGGTATACAACTTGTGTGTGTGTGTCGTCAGTACTGTTTGTGTGAGTGTGTGTGGCTGTGTGTGTGTGTGTGTGTGTGTGTGTGTGTGTGTGTGTGTGTGTGTGTGTGTGTGTGTGTGTGTGTGTGTGTGTGTGTGTGTGTGTGTGTGTGTGTGTGTGTGTGTGTGTGTGTGTGTGTGTGTGTGTGTGTGTGTGTGTGTGTGTGTGTGTGTGTGTGTGTGTGTGTGTGTGTGTGTGTGTGTGTGTGTGTGTGTTAGCCTACACATGCTATCATGACACTTCCTCCACTACCCTTCCAAACTCCAAAGCAGAGCAGAGAGCTAGGAGCAGGCAGTCATACATTAGTTATAAATGTCTCTGGCATATGGACCTAGCAGTGTATAGTCCAGAGCAGATCAGAGCAGAGGGCTGGGAAGCAGGCAGCGTACCTTCGTTAGAAATGTCTGCCTCCCTGCCATAAATCCCCAGGAGTGACACGTACAGAGAGACGGGCTCATTAGCATAATGGAATAGAACAGACTCGCTGGGGATTGTGAGTCTGCAGATTTATGCTATGAATGTTCTATTTCATAAAACATATTGTCGTGGCTCAGTGAGCCCGGGCCTCGCTGCATAGCGCACAGACAGTGCTCCGCCTCCGCCACAAAGAATCCATCACACTTATGCCCAAGTTTATTTGTGAGTTTGTATATAGCATGGAGGAGAGGGGGGTGGGAGACAGTGAGAGGGGAGGAAGGGGGATCAAGGAGGGAGGAGACTGCAGAGAAAGTAAGAGAATGAAGATAGGGAGTAGAGAATTAGAAAATAATGAGAGGAAGGGAATAAAAGAGGACAGAGAGAGAGAGAGACAGAGAGAGGGAGAGAGAGAGATAGGGGTAGAGAGAGAGAGAGAGGGAGAGGGAGAGTGTGTGAAGGGGAGAGAGAGAGAGAGCGAGCGAGAGAGGTGAAGGGGAGAGAGTGAGAGAGAGAGAGGGAAAGGGAGAGAGAGAGGGAGAGAGAGTGAAGGGGAGAGAAAGAGACAAAAATGATGGTGTTCCAAACAAGGTGCCAGGATCACGAATACAAATTCCATCTAGACACCGTTGCCCTGGAGCACACAAAAAATGATACATACCTCGGCCTAAACGTCAGGCTAACAAATACTTGGTTATAAAACCCATTGCCCTTTATGGTTGTGAGGTCTGGGGTCCGCTCACCAACCAAGAATTCACACGCAAAACCCGAAACAATGCATGCAGAGCAGAATTAGGCCGACACCCACTAATGATCAAAATACAGAAAATAGACATTAAATTCTACAACCACCTAATAGGAAGCAATTCCCTAAGAAGAGCCACCTAAGCCGTCTGGTCCTGGGGCTCTATTCACAAACACAAACAGACCCACTGAGCCTCAGGACAGCAACACAATTAGACCCAACCAAATCACGAGAAAAGAAAAATATAGTTACTTGACACATTGGCAAGAATTTACAAAAAAACAGAGCAGAATGCTATTTGGCCCTGAACAGAGAGTACACAGTGGCAGAGAGTGAGAAAGATAGAGGGAAAGAGAGAGAGAGGGGGAAAGAGAGAAAAAGAGGGGTAGAGAGAGAAAGAGATGGTTAGAGAGAGGGCGAGAGATAGCGGGGGAGAGAGAGGAGAGAGAGAGAGGGGAAAAGAGAGAGCGGGAGTAGGGTATTAGTGTGGGATATACAGGGGCTGGGTAGGAAGTAGAGGAGTGTGGGATATAAAGGGGCTGGTTTGGAAGTAGAGGAGCGTGGGATATAAAGGGGCTGGGTTGGAAGTAGAGGAGTGTGGGATATACAGGGGCTGGGTTGGAAGTAGAGGACTGTCGGGGGCTGGGTTGGAAGTAGGAAAGTAAAGAGGAAGTGTGGGATATAAAGGGGCTGGGTTGGAAGTAGAGGAGTGTGGGATATAAAGGGTCTGGGTTGGGAAGTAGCTAAGTGTGGGATGTAAAGGGGCTGGGTTGGAAGTAGAGGAGTGTGGGATATAAAGGGGCTGGGTTGGGAAGTAGAGGAGTGTGGGATATAAAGGGGCTGGGTTGGGAAGTAGAGGAGTGTGGGATATAAAGGGGCTGGGTTGGGAAGTAGAGGACTGTGGGATATAAAGGGGCTGGGTTGGGAAGTAGAGGAGTGTGGGATATAAAGGGGCTGGGTTGGGATATAAAGGGGCTGGGTTGGGAAGTAGAGGAGTGTGGGATATAAAGGGGCTGGGTTGGGAAGTAGAGAGTGTGGGATATAAAGGGGCTGGGTTGGGGGATATAAAGGGTCTGGGTTGGGAAGTAGAGGATATAAAGGGGCTGGGTTGGGAAGTAGAGGACTGTGGGATATAAAGTGTGGGGTTGGAAGATGGGATATAAAGGGGCTGGGTTGGGGAAGTAGAGAGTGTGGGATATAAAGGGGCTGTGGGATATAAAGGGTCTGGGTTGGGAAGGAAGATATAAAGGGGCTAGAGGAGTGTGGGATGGGTTAAAGGTGTGGGGGCTGGGTTGGAAGTAGAGGAGTGTGGGATATAAAGGGGCTGGGTTGGAAGTAGAGGAGTGTGGGATATAAAGGGGCTGGGTTGGGAAGTAGAGGAGTGTGGGATATAAAGGGGCTGGGTTGGGAAGTAGAGGAGTGTTGGGATATAAAGGGGCTGGGTTGGGAAGTAGAGGATTGTGGGATATAAAGGGGCTGGGTTGGGAAGTAGAGGACTGTGGGATATAAAGGGGCTGGGTTGGGAAGTAGAGGAGTGTGGGATATAAAGGGGCTGGGTTGGGAAGATATAAAGTTGGGAAGTAGAGGAGTGTGGGATATAAAGGGGCTGGGTTGGGAAGTAGAGGAGTGTGGGATATAAAGGGGCTGGGTTGGGAAGTAGAGGAGTGTGGGATATAAAGGGGCTGGGTTGGGAAGTAGAGGAGTGTGGGATATAAAGGGGCTGGGTTGGAAGTAGAGGAGTGTGGGATATAAAGGGGCTGGGTTGGAAGTAGAGGAGTGTGGGATATAAAGGGGCTGGGTTGGGAAGTAGAGGAGTGTGGGATATAAAGTGGAGTGTGGGAGGGCTGGGTTGGGAAGTAGAGGAGTGTGGGATATAAAGGGGCTGGGTTGGGAATAAAGGGGCTGGGTTGGAAGTAGAGGAGTGGGATATAAAGGGGCTGGGTGGGATGGGATAAAGGGGCTGGGTTGGGAAGTAGAGGACTGTGGGATATAAAGGGGCTTGGGTTGGGGAAGTAGAGGACTGTGGGATATAAAGGGGCTGGGGGATATAAAGTAAAGGGGCTGGGTTGGGAAGTAGAGGACTGTGGGATATAAAGGGGCTGGGTTGAAGTAGAAGTGTGGGATATAGAGGAGTGTGGGATATAAAGGGGCTGGGTTGGAAGTAGAGGAGTGTGATATACAGGGGCTGGGTTGGAAGTAGAGGAGTGTGGGATATAAAGGGGCTGGGTTGGAAGTACAGGAGTGTGGGATATAAAGGGGCTGGGTTGGAAGTAGAGGAGTGTGGGATATAAAGGGGCTGGGTTGGAAGTAGAGGAGTGTGGGATATAAAGGGTCTGGGTTGGGAAGTAGAGGACTGTGGGATATAAAGGGGCTGGGTTGGGAATTAGAGGACTGTGGGATATAAAGGGGCTGGGTTGGGAAGTAGAGGACTGTGAGATATAAAGGGGCTGGGTTGGGAAGTAGAGGACTGTGGGATATAAAGGGGCTGGGTTGGGAAGTAGAAGAGTGTGGGATATAAAGGGGCTGGGTTGGGAAGTAGAGGAGTGTGGGATATAAAGGGGCTGGGTTGGGAAATAGGAGTTTGTGGGATATAAAGGGGCTGGGTTGGAAGTAGAGGAGTGTGGGATATAAAGGGGCTGGGTTGGGAAGTAGAGGAGTGTGGGATATAAAGGGGCTGGTTTGGGAAGTAGAGGAGTGTGGGATATAAAGGGGCTGGGTTGGGAAGTAGAGGACTGTGGGATATAAAGGGGCTGGGTTGGGAAGTAGAGGAGTGTGGGATATAAAGGGGCTGGTTTGGGAAGTAGAGGACTGTGGGATATAAAGGGGCTGGGTTGGGAAGTAGAGGACTGTGGGATATAAAGGGGCTGAGTTGGGAAGTAGAGGACTGTGGGATATAAAGGGGCTGGGTTGGGAAGTAGAGGACTGTGGGATATAAAGGGGCTGGGTTGGGAAGTAGAGGACTGTGGGATATAAAGGGGCTGGGTTGAGAAGTAGAGGATTGTGGGATATAAAGGGGCTGGGATGGGAAGTAGATGAGTGTAGGATATAAAGGCACTGGGTTGGAAGTAGAGGAGTGTGGGATATAAAGGGGCTGGGTTGGAAGTAGAGGAGTGTGGGAGAGCAGTACTCTCTCTCTGTATTTTCTCCTGCTAACAATGAGAGCAGCTGAGTTGAAAATCTCAGGATTATAGAGAGGTAATGGCTGACCCGAGGGAACACACACACATACGCTGCCATTCAAAAGTTTGGACACACCTACTCGTTATTTTCACTAATTTCTACATTGTATAATAATATTGAAGACATCTAAGCCATAAACTAAAACATATGGAATCATGTAGTGACCAAAAAGTGTTTAACAAATCTAAATATACTTTCGATTTTAGATTCTTCAAAGTAGCCAACCTTTGCCTCAAAGTAAACACTATTGGCATTTTCTCAACCAGCTTCATGAGGTGGTCACCTGGAATGCTTTTCCAACATTCTTGAATGAGTTCCCACATATGCTGAGCACTTGTTGGCTGCTTTCCTTCACTCTGCTGTCCAACTCATCCAAACCATCTCAATTGGGTTGAGGTCAGGTGATTGTGAAGGCTGATGCAGCACTCCATCACTCTTCTTCTTGGTCAAATAGACTTTACACAGCCTGGTGGTGTGTTTTGGGTCTTTGTCCTGTTGAAAAACAAATGGTTGTCCCACTAAGCGCAAAACAGATGGGATGGGGTACCTCTACAGAATGCTGTGGTCGTCGTGCTGGTGTGTGCATTGAATTCTAAATATATCACTGACAGTGTCACCAGCAAAGCACCCCCACACAATTACACCTCTTCCTCCATGCTTCATGGTGGGAACCACACATGCAGAGATCATCCGTTCACCTACTCTGCATCTCACAAAGACACGGCGGTTGGAACCAAAATCTCAAATTTGGTTCCCTGGTCCTTCCTTTCCTGTCGTGGTCCTCATGAGAGACAGTTTCATCTTAGCGCTTGATGGTTTTCGCGACTGCACTTTAAGAAACTTTCAAAGTTCTTGACATTTTCCAGATTGACAGACCTTCATGTCTTAAAGTAATCATGGACTGTCGTTTCTCTTTACTTATTTGAGCTGTAATTGCTATATGTACTTGGTCTTTTACCAAATAGGGCTTCTTCTGTATACCACCCCTACCTTGTCACAACACAACTGATTGGCTCAAACACATTAAGAAGGAAAGAAATTCCACAAATTAACTTTTAACAAGGCACACCTGTTAATTGAAATGCATTCCAGGTGACGACCTCATGAAGCTGGTTGAGAGAATGCCAAGTGTGTGCAAAGCTGTCATCAAGCTTGGCTAATTTGAAGAATCTAAACTTTAACATATATTTTGATTTGTTTAACACTTTTTTGGTTACTACATGATTCTATATGTGTTATTTCATAGTTTTGAAGTATTCACTATTGTTCTACAATGTAGACAATTGTAAAAATAAAGAAAAACCCTTGAATGAGAAGGTGTGTCCAAATGTTGGACTAGTACTGTGCATATACATATACATACACACATGTGCGCACGCCCGCTTACCTACATTCATTTAAAATACTTTATTTGTATCCAGAAATCATTATATATAGTCGAGAAAGATTGAAACTGTCACGCCTTGGTCATTGTATCTTGTGTTTTGTTAATTGTTTGGGTAGGCCAGGGTGTGACATGGGTTTATATGTTGTATTTCGTATTGGGGTTTGTATTAATTGGGAGTGTGTATTATTAGGGGTGTGTCTAGTTAGGCTTGGCTGCCTGAGGCGATTCCTAATTGGAGTCAGCTGATTCTCGTTGTCTCGGATTGGGAACCGTAATTAGGCAGCCTGAGTGCGCGTTGTATTTCGTGGGTGATTGTACCTGTCTTTGTGTTAGTCACCAGATAGGCTGTAATTTAGTTTCACTCGTTTGTTGTTTTGTATTTTCAGTTATTTCATGTACCGCATTTTCTTCATTAAAAGTCATGAGTAACCTACACGCTGCATTTCGGTCTGACTCTCTTCTAACAGCAGACGAACTACATTACAGAATCACCCACCATTCACATTACAGAATAACCCACCATTCACAGACCGAGCAGCGTGTGAACTGGCAGGAGCTAAAGGAGGACGCTATGGACGGCAGAAGCAGGGATTATACGACGTGGGAAGAAATCGACAGGTGGGCGGCCGACCCAGAGCGAGTGCAGGAGCCCGCCTGGGATTCCCTACAGCAATGCGAAGAGGGCTATACACGTATGGAATCGAGAAGGAAAGCATTGCTATACAGAGCGAAAACCGAAGGTAAAGGGGGAAAGCGCAGAGAGAGAGTGGCTGAGTCAGAGAATAGACCTGAGCCTACTCTCCCTGTTAATCGTGAAGAGCAGTTGCAATGGGAGAGACTGCATCATTTGGAGATTTGGACATGGGAGGAGGAATTAGACGGTCAAGGACCCTGGGAGCAGCCGGGAGAATATCGCCGTCCCAAGGAGGAAATAGAGGCAGCTAAAGCGGAGAGGCACATGTATGAGGAGGCAGCACGGCGACGCGGTTGGAAACCGGAAAGTCACCCCCAAAAAAATATTGGGGGGGGCTAAAAGGGAGAATAGTTATGCCAGGTAGGAAACCTGCGCATACTCCCTGTGCTCACCGTTGGGCTAGAGAGACCGGGCAGGCACCGTGTTATGCTATGTAGCGCACAGTGTTTCCAGTGCGGGTGCAGAGCCAGCTGCGACACATACCAGCCCTTCCTATTTGCCGGGCTAGAGTGGGCATCGAGCCAGGTAAGCTTGGACAGGCTAGGTGCTGAAGAGCTCCAGTGTGCCTGCACGGTCCGGTCTATCCAGAGACACCTCTACACACCAGTCCTCCGGTAGCAGCTCCCCGCACCAGGCTTCCTGTGCGTTTTCTCGCGCCAGTACCACCAGTTCCAGCACCACGCACCAGGCCTCCAGTGCACCTCGCCTGTTCAGCACAGCCAGTGCTTTTCTCCCCTCCTGTGCTATCGGAGTCTCCAGCCTGTTTAGCGCAGCCAGAGCTTTTCTCCTCTCCTGCGCTGCCGGAGTCTCCTGTCTGTCCAGCGCCACCAGTGCTCCCAGTCGGCCCAGCGCGTCCAGTGCGCATCGCCTGTTCAGCACAGCCAGTGCTTTTCTCCCCTCCTGTGCTATCGGAGTCTCCAGCCTGTTTAGCGCAGCCAGAGCCTTTCTCCTCTCCGGCGCTGCCGGAGTCTCCTGTCTGTCCAGCGCCACCAGTGCTACCAGTCGGCCCAGCGCGTCCAGTGCGCCTCGCCTGTTCAGCGCAGCCAGAGCTTTTCTCCTCTCCTGCACTGTTGGAGTCTCCCGCCTGTTCAGCTCAGCCAGAGCCTTTCTCCTCTCCTGTGCTGCCGGAGTCTCCTGTCTGCCCAGCGCCGCCAGTCTGTGTCACCAGTCTGCCAGGATCCGCCAGAAGTGCCAGTCTGCCAAGATCTTCTAGATCGGCCAGACAACCTGAATCATCCAGGTCCACCAGCCAGCCAGGATTTACCGGAGCCTACTACCTGCCTGAGCTTCCTCTCAGTACCGGGCTTCCCCTCAGTACTGGACTGCTTTGGTCCCGGGCTGCCCCTCTGTCCCGGGCTGCCCCTCTGTCCTGAGATGCCCCTCTGTCCTGAGCTGCCCTGCTGTCCTGAGATGCCCCTCTATCCTGAGCTGCCCCTCTATCCTGAGCTGCCCCTCTGTCCTGAGCTGTTCCTCTGTCCTGAGCTGTTCCTCTGTCCCGAGCTGCCCCTCTGTCCCGAGCTGCCCCTCTGTCCCGAGCTGCCCCTCTGTCCCGAGCTGCCCCTCTGTCCCGAGCTGCCCCTCAGTTATGTGGGGATCAGGGTGAGGACTATTAGGCCATGGTTGGCGGAGAAGGTGGATTATCCTAGGACGCGAAGGGGAGGAACTAGGACATTTATGGAGTGGGGTCCACGTCCCGAGCCAGAACCGCCACCATGGACAGACGCCCACCCGGACCCTCCCTATGCTCTTGAGGTGCGTCCCGGAGTCCGCACCTTAGGGGGGTTCTGTCACGCCTTGGTCATTGTATCTTGTGTTTTGTTAATTGTTTGGGTAGGCCAGGGTGTGACATGGGTTTATATGTTGTATTTCGTATTGGGTTTTGTATTAATTGGGAGTGTGTATTATTAGGGGTGTGTCTAGTTAGGCTTGGCTGCCTGAGGCGATTCCTAATTGGAGTCAGCTGATTCTCGTTGTCTCGGATTGGGAACCGTATTTAGGCTGCCTGAGTGCGCGTTGTATTTCGTGGGTGATTGTACCTGTCTTTGTGTTAGTCACCAGATAGGCTGTAATTTAGTTTCACTCGTTTGTTGTTTTGTATTTTCAGTTATTTCATGTACCGCATTTTCTTCATTAAAAGTCATGAGTAACCTACACGCTGCATTTCGGTCTGACTCTCTTCTAACAGCAGACGAACTACATTACAGAATCACCCACCATTCACATTACAGAATAACCCACCATTCACAGACCGAGCAGCGTGTGAACTGGCAGGAGCTAAAGGAGGACGCTATGGACGGCAGAAGCAGGGATTATACGACGTGGGAAGAAATCGACAGGTGGGCGGCCGACCCAGAGCGAGTGCAGGAGCCCGCCTGGGATTCCCTACAGCAATGCGAAGAGGGCTATACACGTATGGAATCGAGAAGGAAAGCATTGCTATACAGAGCGAAAACCGAAGGTAAAGGGGGAAAGCGCAGAGAGAGAGTGGCTGAGTCAGAGAATAGACCTGAGCCTACTCTCCCTGTTAATCGTGAAGAGCAGTTGCAATGGGAGAGACTGCATCATTTGGAGATTTGGACATGGGAGGAGGAATTAGACGGTCAAGGACCCTGGGAGCAGCCGGGAGAATATCGCCGTCCCAAGGAGGAAATAGAGGCAGCTAAAGCGGAGAGGCACATGTATGAGGAGGCAGCACGGCGACGCGGTTGGAAACCGGAAAGTCACCCCCAAAAAATATTGGGGGGGCTAAAAGGAGAATAGTTATGCCAGGTAGGAAACCTGCGCATACTCCCTGTGCTCACCGTTGGGCTAGAGAGACCGGGCAGGCACCGTGTTATGCTATGTAGCGCACGGTGTTTCCAGTGCGGGTGCAGAGCCAGCTGCGACACATACCAGCCCTTCCTATTTGCCGGGCTAGAGTGGGCATCGAGCCAGGTAAGCTTGGACAGGCTAGGTGCTGAAGAGCTCCAGTGTGCCTGCACGGTCCGGTCTATCCAGAGACACCTCTACACACCAGTCCTCCGGTAGCAGCTCCCCGCACCAGGCTTCCTGTGCGTTTTCTCGCGCCAGTACCACCAGTTCCAGCACCACGCACCAGGCCTCCAGTGCACCTCGCCTGTTCAGCACAGCCAGTGCTTTTCTCCCCTCCTGTGCTATCGGAGTCTCCAGCCTGTTTAGCGCAGCCAGAGCTTTTCTCCTCTCCTGCGCTGCCGGAGTCTCCTGTCTGTCCAGCGCCACCAGTGCTCCCAGTCGGCCCAGCGCGTCCAGTGCGCATCGCCTGTTCAGCACAGCCAGTGCTTTTCTCCCCTCCTGTGCTATCGGAGTCTCCAGCCTGTTTAGCGCAGCCAGAGCCTTTCTCCTCTCCGGCGCTGCCGGAGTCTCCTGTCTGTCCAGCGCCACCAGTGCTACCAGTCGGCCCAGCGCGTCCAGTGCGCCTCGCCTGTTCAGCGCAGCCAGAGCTTTTCTCCTCTCCTGCACTGTTGGAGTCTCCCGCCTGTTCAGCTCAGCCAGAGCCTTTCTCCTCTCCTGTGCTGCCGGAGTCTCCTGTCTGCCCAGCGCCGCCAGTCTGTCCAGCGTCACCAGTCTGCCAGGATCCGCCAGAAGTGCCAGTCTGCCAAGATCTTCTAGATCGGCCAGACAACCTGAATCATCCAGGTCCACCAGCCAGCCAGGATTTACCGGAGCCTACTACCTGCCTGAGCTTCCTCTCAGTACCGGGCTTCCCCTCAGTACTGGACTGCTTTGGTCCCGGGCTGCCCCTCTGTCCCGGGCTGCCCCTCTGTCCTGAGATGCCCCTCTGTCCTGAGCTGCCCTGCTGTCCTGAGATGCCCCTCTATCCTGAGCTGCCCCTCTATCCTGAGCTGCCCCTCTGTCCTGAGCTGTTCCTCTGTCCTGAGCTGTTCCTCTGTCCCGAGCTGCCCCTCTGTCCCGAGCTGCCCCTCTGTCCCGAGCTGCCCCTCTGTCCCGAGCTGCCCCTCTGTCCCGAGCTGCCCCTCAGTTATGTGGGGATCAGGGTGAGGACTATTAGGCCATGGTTGGCGGAGAAGGTGGATTATCCTAGGACGCGAAGGGGAGGAACTAGGACATTTATGGAGTGGGGTCCACGTCCCGAGCCAGAACCGCCACCATGGACAGACGCCCACCCGGACCCTCCCTATGCTCTTGAGGTGCGTCCCGGAGTCCGCACCTTAGGGGGGGGTTCTGTCACGCCTTGGTCATTGTATCTTGTGTTTTGTTAATTGTTTGGGTAGGCCAGGGTGTGACATGGGTTTATATGTTGTATTTCGTATTGGGTTTTGTATTAATTGGGATTGTGTATTATTAGGGGTGTGTCTAGTTAGGCTTGGCTGCCTGAGGCGATTCCTAATTGGAGTCAGCTGATTCTCGTTGTCTCGGATTGGGAACCGTATTTAGGCTGCCTGAGTGCGCGTTGTATTTCGTGGGTGATTGTACCTGTCTTTGTGTTAGTCACCAGATAGGCTGTAATTTAGTTTCACTCGTTTGTTGTTTTGTATTTTCAGTTATTTCATGTACCGCATTTTCTTCATTAAAAGTCATGAGTAACCTACACGCTGCATTTCGGTCTGACTCTCTTCTAACAGCAGACGAACTACATTACAGAATCACCCACCATTCACATTACAGAATAACCCACCATTCACAGACCGAGCAGCGTGTGAACTGGCAGGAGCTAAAGGAGGACGCTATGGACGGCAGAAGCAGGGATTATACGACGTGGGAAGAAATCGACAGGTGGGCGGCCGACCCAGAGCGAGTGCAGGAGCCCGCCTGGGATTCCCTACAGCAATGCGAAGAGGGCTATACACGTATGGAATCGAGAAGGAAAGCATTGCTATACAGAGCGAAAACCGAAGGTAAAGGGGGAAAGCGCAGAGAGAGAGTGGCTGAGTCAGAGAATAGACCTGAGCCTACTCTCCCTGTTAATCGTGAAGAGCAGTTGCAATGGGAGAGACTGCATCATTTGGAGATTTGGACATGGGAGGAGGAATTAGACGGTCAAGGACCCTGGGAGCAGCCGGGAGAATATCGCCGTCCCAAGGAGGAAATAGAGGCAGCTAAAGCGGAGAGGCACATGTATGAGGAGGCAGCACGGCGACGCGGTTGGAAACCGGAAAGTCACCCCAAAAAATATTGGGGGGGCTAAAAGGGAGAATAGTTATGCCAGGTAGGAAACCTGCGCATACTCCCTGTGCTCACCGTTGGGCTAGAGAGACCGGGCAGGCACCGTGTTATGCTATGTAGCGCACGGTGTTTCCAGTGCGGGTGCAGAGCCAGCTGCGACACATACCAGCCCTTCCTATTTGCCGGGCTAGAGTGGGCATCGAGCCAGGTAAGCTTGGACAGGCTAGGTGCTGAAGAGCTCCAGTGTGCCTGCACGGTCCGGTCTATCCAGAGACACCTCTACACACCAGTCCTCCGGTAGCAGCTCCCCGCACCAGGCTTCCTGTGCGTTTTCTCGCGCCAGTACCACCAGTTCCAGCACCACGCACCAGGCCTCCAGTGCACCTCGCCTGTTCAGCACAGCCAGTGCTTTTCTCCCTCCTGTGCTATCGGAGTCTCCAGCCTGTTTAGCGCAGCCAGAGCTTTTCTCCTCTCCTGCGCTGCCGGAGTCTCCTGTCTGTCCAGCGCCACCAGTGCTCCCAGTCGGCCCAGCGCGTCCAGTGCGCATCGCCTGTTCAGCACAGCCAGTGCTTTTCTCCCCTCCTGTGCTATCGGAGTCTCCAGCCTGTTTAGCGCAGCCAGAGCCTTTCTCCCTCCGGCGCTGCCGGAGTCTCCTGTCTGTCCAGCGCCACCAGTGCTACCAGTCGGCCCAGCGCGTCCAGTGCGCCTCGCCTGTTCAGCGCAGCCAGAGCTTTTCTCCTCTCCTGCACTGTTGGAGTCTCCCGCCTGTTCAGCTCAGCCAGAGCCTTTCTCCTCTCCTGTGCTGCCGGAGTCTCCTGTCTGCCCAGCGCCGCCAGTCTGTCCAGCGTCACCAGTCTGCCAGGATCCGCCAGAAGTGCCAGTCTGCCAGGATTTACCGGAGCCTACTACCTGCCTGAGCTTCCTCTCAGTACCGGGCTTCCCCTCAGTACTGGGCTGCTTTGGTCCCGGGCTGCCCCTCTGTCCCGGGCTGCCCCTCTGTCCTGAGATGCCCCTCTGTCCTGAGCTGCCCTGCTGTCCTGAGATGCCCCTCTATCCTGAGCTGCCCCTCTATCCTGAGCTGCCCCTCTGTCCTGAGCTGTTCCTCTGTCCTGAGCTGTTCCTCTGTCCCGAGCTGCCCCTCTGTCCCGAGCTGCCCCTCTGTCCCGAGCTGCCCCTCTGTCCCGAGCAGCCCCTCTGTCCCGAGCTGCCCCTCAGTTATGTGGGGATCAGGGTGAGGACTATTAGGCCATGGTTGGCGGAGAAGGTGGATTATCCTAGGACGCGAAGGGGAGGAACTAGGACATTTATGGAGTGGGGTCCACGTCCCGAGCCAGAACCGCCACCATGGACAGACGCCCACCCGGACCCTCCCTATGCTCTTGAGGTGCGTCCCGGAGTCCGCACCTTAGGGGGGGGGGGTTCTGTCACGCCTTGGTCATTGTATCTTGTGTTTTGTTAATTGTTTGGGTAGGCCAGGGTGTGACATGGGTTTATATGTTGTATTTCGTATTGGGTTTTGTATTAATTGGGAGTGTGTATTATTAGGGGTGTGTCTAGTTAGGCTTGGCTGCCTGAGGCGATTCCTAATTGGAGTCAGCTGATTCTCGTTGTCTCGGATTGGGAACCGTATTTAGGCAGCCTGAGTGCGCGTTGTATTTCGTGGGTGATTGTACCTGTCTTTGTGTTAGTCACCAGATAGGCTGTAATTTAGTTTCACTCGTTTGTTGTTTTGTATTTTCAGTTATTTCATGTACCGCATTTTCTTCATTAAAAGTCATGAGTAACCTACACGCTGCATTTCGGTCTGACTCTCTTCTAACAGCAGACGAACTACATTACAGAAACATTTCAAAGGACACAAATATCCAGACACTTATGGATGGAGAAAGGACCTATTGGCTCTATTGGCATGGGAAACATATGTTAGATAAGTAGATAATATACAAAAGTGTAATAAACAATAAAAAATGAATGGTAAACATTACACTCACAGAAGTTACAAAAGAATAAAGACATTTCAAACGTCATATTAAGTATATATACCGTGTTGTAACGATGTGCAAATGGTTAAAGTACAACAGGGAAAATAAATAAGCATAAATATGGGTTGTATATACAATGGTGTTTGTTCTTCTTCACTGGTTTCCCGTTTCTTGTGAAAACAGGTCACAAATCTTGCTGCTGTGATGGAATACTGTGGTATTTCACCCAGTAGATATGGGAGTTTATCAAAATTGGGTTTGTTTTCGAATTCTTTGTGTATCAGTGTAATATCAGGGAAATATGTGTCTCTAATATGGTCATACGTTGGGTAGGAGGTTAGGAAGCGCAGTTCAGTTTCCACCTCATTTTGTGGGCAGTGTGCACATAGCCTGTCTTCTTTTGAGAGCCAGGTCTGCCTACGACAACCTTTCTCAATAGCAAGGCTATGCTCACTGAGTCTGTACATAGTCAAAGCTTTCCTTAAGTTTGGGACAGTCGGGTATTCTGCCACTGTGTGCTCTCTGTTCAGGGCCAAGATAGCATTCTAGTATTTTTGTTAATTCTTGCCTATGTATCAAGAAATTCTCTTTTTGTTTTCTCATGATTTGGTTGGGTCTAATAGTGTTGCTGTCCAGAGAGAGAGCCCTAGGACCAGATGGCTTAGGGGTCTAGGACCAGATAGCTTAGGGGTCTCTTCTCCAGGTTCATCTTTTTGTAGGTGATGGCTTTGGTTCATCTGTATGTAGGTGACCCCAGACCTCACAACCATAAAGGGCAATGGGTTCTATGACTGATTCAAGTGTTTTTAGCCGGATCCTAATTGGTATGTTGAATTTTATGTTCCGTTTGATGGCATAGAATGCCCTTCTTGCCTTGTCTCACCGATCGTTCAATGCTTTGTGAAATTTACATGTGGCACTGATGTTTAGGCCAAGGTTTTTTGTGTGCTCTAGGTGCTGCTGTAGGCCCACCTTGGTTGCTGACAGAAGCAACAGATCATCAGTAAACAGTAGACATTTGACTTCAGATTCTATTAGGGTGAGGCCGGGTGCTGCAGACTTTTCTAGTACCCTCGCCAATTTGTTGATAGATATGTTGAAGAAGGTGGGGCTTAAGCTGCATCCCTGTCTCACCCCACGGCCCTGTGGGAAGAAATGTGTGTGTTTTTTTGCCAATTTTAACCGCACACTTGTTGTTTGTGTACATGGGTTTATAATGTTGTATGTTTTATCTCTCCTCTCTATATCTCTATATCTCTCCTCTCTATATCTCTATATCTCTCCTCTCTATACCTCTATATCTCTCCTCTCTTTGGGTCTATATCTCTCCTCTCTTTGGGTCTATATCTCTCCTCTCTATATCTCTATATCTCTCCTCTCTATACCTCTATATTTCTCCTCTCTATACCTCTATATCTCTATATCTCTCCTCTCTATACCTCTGTATCTCTCCTCTCTATACCTGTATATCTCTCCTCTCTATACCTCTATATCTCTTCTCTCTATACCTCTATATCTCTCCTCTCTATACCTCTATATCTCTCCTCTCTATACCTCTATATCTCTCCTCTCTATACCTCTATATCTCTCCTCTCTTTGGATCTATATCTCTCCTCTCTTTGGGTCTATATCTCTCCTCTCTTTTGGTCTATATCTCTCCTCTCTATACCTCTATATCTCTCCTCTCTATACCTCTATATCTCTCCTCTCTATACCTCTATATCTCTCCTCTCTTTGGATCTATATCTCTCCTCTCTATACCTCTATATCTCTCCTCTCTTTGGGTCTATATCTCTCCTGTCTATACCTCTATATCTCTATATCTCTCCTCTCTATACCTCTATATCTCTCCTCTCTTTGGGTCTATATCTCTCCTCTCTTTGGGTCTATATCTCTCCTCTCTATACCTCTATATCTCTCCTCTCTATACCTCTATATCTCTCCTCTCTTTGGGTCTATATCTCACCTCTCTATACCTCTATATCTCTCCTCTCTATACCTCTATATCTCTCCTCTCTCTGGATCTATATCTCTCCTCTCTATACCTCTATATCTCTCCTCTCTTTGGATCTATATCTCTCCTCTCTATATCTCTATATCTCTCCTCTCTTTGGGTCTATATATCTCCTCTCTATACCTCTATATCTCTCCTCTCTATATCTCTATATCTCTCCTCTCTTTGGGCCTATATCTCTCCTCTCTTTGGGTCTATATCTCTCCTCTCTTTGGGTCTATATCTCTCCTCTCTATACCTCTATATCTCTCCTCTCTTTGGGTCTATATCTCTCCTCTCTATACCTCTATATCTCTCCTCTCTTTGGGTCTATATCTCTCCTCTCTATACCTCTATATCTCTCCTCTCTTTGGGTCTATATCTCTCCTCTCTTTGGGTCTATATCTCTCCTCTCTTTGGGTCTATATCTCTCCTCTCTTTACCTCTATATCTCTCCTCTCTTTGGGTCTATATCTCTCCTCTCTTTGGGTCTATATCTCTCTATATCTCTCTTTGGGTCTATATCTCTCCTCTCTACCTCTATATCTCTCCTCTCTTTACCTCTATATCTCTCCTCTCTTTGGGTCTATATCTCTCCTCTCTTTGGGTCTATATCTCTCCTCTCTTTACCTCTATATCTCTCCTCTCTTTGGGTCTATATCTCTCCTCTCTATACCTCTATATCTCTCCTCTCTTTGGGTCTATATCTCTCCTCTCTTTGGGTCTATATCTCTCCTCTCTTTGGGTCTATATCTCTCCTCTCTATACCTCTATATCTCTCCTCTCTTTGGGTCTATATCTCTCCTCTCTATACCTCTATATCTCTCCTCTCTATACCTCTATATCTCTCCTCTCTTTGGGTCTATATCTCTCCTCTCTATACCTCTATATCTCTCCTCTCTTTGGGTCTATATCTCTCCTCTCTATACCTCTATATCTCTCCTCTCTTTGGGTCTATATCTCTCCTCTCTTTGGGTCTATCTCTCCTCTCTTTGGGTCTATATCTCTCCTCTCTATATCTCTCCTCTCTTTGGGTCTATATCTCTCCTCTCTCTTATCTCTCCTCTCTTTGGGTCTATATCTCTCTCTCTCTATACCTCTATATCTCTCCTCCTCTCTTTGGGTCTATATCTCTCCTCTCTTTACCTCTATATCTCTCCTCTCTTTGGGTCTATATCTCTCTCTTTGGGTCTATATCTCTCCTCTCTATACCTCTATATCTCTCCTCTCTTTGGGTCTATATCTCTCCTCTCTATATCTCTATCTCTCTCTATATCTCTCTATACCTCTATATCTCTCCTCTCTATACCTCTATATCTCTCCCTCTCTATTCTCTATATCTCTCCTCTCTTTGGGTCTATATCTCTCCTCTCTATACCTCTATATCTCTCCTCTCTTTGGGTCTATATCTCTCCTCTCTTTGGGTCTATATCTCTCCTCTCTATTTGGGTCTATATCTCTCCTCTCTATACCTCTATATCTCTCCTCTCTTTGGGTCTATATCTCTCCTCTCTTTGGGTCTATATCTCTCCTCTCTTTGGGTCTATATCTCTCCTCTCTATACCTCTATATCTCTCCTCTCTTTGGGTCTATATCTCTCCTCTCTTTGGGTCTATATCTCTCCTCTCTTTGGTCTATATCTCTCCTCTCTATACCTCTATATCTCTCCTCTCTATACCTCTATATCTCTCCTCTCTTTGGGTCTATATCTCTCCTCTCTTTGGGTCTATATCTCTCCTCTCTTTGGGTCTATATCTCTCCTCTCTTTGGGTCTATACCTCTATATCTATATCCTCCTCTCTTTGGGTCTATATCTCTCCTCTCTTTGTGTCTATATCTCTCCTCTCTTTGGGTCTATATCTCTCCTCTCTTTGGGTCTATATCTCTCCTCTCTATACCTCTATATCTCTCCTCTCTATACCTCTATATCTCTCCTCTCTATACCTCTATATCTCTCCTCTCTTTGGGTCTATATCTCTCCTCTCTATACCTCTATATCTCTCCTCTCTTTGGGTCTATATCTCTCCTCTCTATACCTCTATATCTCTCCTCTCTTTGTGTCTATATCTCTCCTCTCTTTGGGTCTATATCTCTCCTCTCTTTGGGTCTATATCTCTCCTCTCTATATCTCTCCTCTCTTTGGGTCTATATCTCTCATCTCTATACCTCTATATCTCTCCTCTCTTTGGGTCTATATCTCTCCTCTCTTTGGGTCTATATCTCTCCTCTCTATATCTCTCCTCTCTTTGGGTCTATATCTCTCCTCTCTTTGGGTCTATATCTCTCCTCTCTTTGGGTCTATATCTCTCCTCTCTTTGGGTCTATATCTCTCCTCTCTTTGGGTCTATATCTCTCCTCTATATACCTCTATATCTCTCCTCTCTTTGGGTCTATATCTCTCCTCTCTTTGGGTCTATATCTCTCCTCTCTATACCTCTATATCTCTCCACTCTATACCTCTATATCTCTCCTCTCTATACCTCTATATCTCTCCTCTCTTTGGGTCTATATCTCTCCTCTCTATACCTCTATATCTCTCCTCTCTATACCTCTATATCTCTCCTCTCTTTGGGTCTATATCTCTCCTCTCTTTGGGTCTATATCTCTCCTCTCTATATCTCTCCTCTCTTTGGGTCTATATCTCTCCTCTCTTTGGGTCTATATCTCTCCTCTCTTTGGGTCTATATCTCTCCTCTATATACCTCTATATCTCTCCTCTCTTTGGGTCTATATCTCTCCTCTCTTTGGGTCTATATCTCTCTTCTCTTTGGGTCTATATCTCTCCTCTCTATACCTCTATATCTCTCCTCTCTTTGGGTCTATATCTCTCCTCTCTTTACCTCTATATCTCTCCTCTCTTTGGGTCTATATCTCTCCTCTCTATACCTCTATATCTCTCCTCTCTTTGGGTCTATATCTCTCCTCTCTATACCTCTATATCTCTCCTCTCTTTGGGTCTATATCTCTCCTCTCTTTGGGTCTATATCTCTCCTCTCTTTGGGTCTATATCTCTCCTCTATATACCTCTATATCTCTCCTCTCTTTGGGTCTATATCTCTCCTCTCTTTGGGTCTATATCTCTCCTCTCTTTGGGTCTATATCTCTCCTCTCTATACCTCTATATCTTTCCTCTCTTTGGGTCTATATCTCTCCTCTCTTTGGGTCTATATCTCTCCTCTCTATACCTCTATATCTCTCCTCTCTATACCTCTATATCTCTCCTCTCTTTGGGTCTATATCTCTCCTCTCTATACCTCTATATCTCTCCTCTCTTTGGGTCTATATCTCTCCTCTCTATACCTCTATATCTCTCCTCTCTTTGGGTCTATATCTCTCCCCTCTTTGGGTCTATATCTCTCCTCTCTTTGGGTCTATATCTCTCCTCTCTATACCTCTATATCTCTCCTCTCTATACCTCTATATCTCTCCTCTCTTTGGGTCTGTATCTCTCCTCTCTTTGGGTCTATATCTCTCCTCTCTATACCTCTATATCTCTCCTCTCTATACCTCTATATCTCTCCTCTCTTTGGGTCTATATCTCTCCTCTCTTTGGGTCTATATCTCTCCTCTCTTTGGGTCTATATCTCTCCTCTCTTTGGGTCTATATCTCTCCTCTCTATACCTCTATATCTCTCCTCTCTTTGGGTCTATATCTCTCCTCTCTTTGTGTCTATATCTCTCCTCTCTTTGGGTCTATATCTCTCCTCTCTTTGGGTCTATATCTCTCCTCTCTTTGGGTCTATATCTCTCCTCTCTATACCTCTATATCTCTCCTCTCTATACCTCTATATCTCTCCTCTCTTTGGGTCTATATCTCTCCTCTCTTTGGGTCTATATCTCTCCTCTCTATACCTCTATATCTCTCCTCTCTATACCTCTATATCTCTCCTCTCTTTGGGTCTATATCTCTCCTCTCTTTGGGTCTATATCTCTCCTCTCTTTGGGTCTATATCTCTCCTCTCTTTGGGTCTATCTCTCCTCTCTATCTCTATATCTCTCCTCTCTTTGGGTCTATATCTCTCCTCTCTTTGTGTCTATATCTCTCCTCTCTTTGGGTCTATATCTCTCCTCTCTTTGTGTCTATATCTCTCCTCTCTTTGGGTCTATATCTCTCCTCTCTATACCTCTATATCTCTCCTCTCTTTGGGTCTATATCTCTCCTCTCTTTGGGTCTATATCTCTCCTCTCTATACCTCTATATCTCTCCTCTCTTTGGGTCTATATCTCTCCTCTCTTTGGGTCTATATCTCTCCTCTCTTTGGGTCTATATCTCTCCTCTCTATACCTCTATATCTCTCTCTCTATATCTCTCTCTTTGGGTCTACCTCTATCTCTCCTCTCTTTGGGTCTATATCTCTCCTCTCTTTGGGTCTATATCTCTCCTCTCTTTGGGTCTATATCTCTCCTCTCTTTGGGTCTATATCTCTCCTCTCTTTGGGTCTATATCTCTCCTCTCTTTGGGTCTATATCTCTCCTCTCTATACCTCTATATCTCTCCTCTCTTTGGGTCTATATCTCTCCTCTCTTGGGTCTATATCTCTCCTCTCTTTGGGTCTATATCTCTCCTCTCTTTGGGTCTATATCTCTCCTCTCTTACCTCTATATCTCTCCTCTCTTTGGGTCTATATCTCTCCTCTCTATACCTCTATATCTCTCCTCTCTTTGGGTCTATATCTCTCTCTCTCTATACCTCTATATCTCTACCTCTATATCTCTCCTCTCTTTGGGTCTATATCTCTCCTCTCTATACCTCTATATCTCTCCTCTCTTTGGGTCTATATCTCTCCTCTCTTTGGGTCTATATCTCTCCTCTCTATACCTCTATATCTCTCCTCTCTTTGGGTCTATATCTCTCCTCTCTATACCTCTATATCTCTCCTCTCGTTGGGTCTATATCTCTCCTCTCTATACCTCTATATCTCTCCACTCTATACCTCTATATCTCTCCTCTCTATACCTCTATATCTCTTCGCTCTTTGGGTCTATATCTCTCCTCTATATACCTCTATATCTCTCCTCTCTATACCTCTATATCTCTCCTCTCTATACCTCTATATCTCTCATCTCTATACCTCTATATCTCTCCTCTCTATACCTCTATATCTCTCCTCTCTTTGGGTCTATATCTCTCCTCTCTATACCTCTATATCTCTCCTCTCTATACCTCTATATCTCTCCTCTCTTTGTGTCTATATCTCTCCTCTCTATATCTCTATATCTCTCCTCTCTTTGTGTCTATATCTCTCCTCTCTATACCTCTATATCTCTCCTCTCTATACCTCTATATCTCTCCTCTCTATACCTCTATATCTCTCCTCTCTTTGGGTCTATATCTCTCCTCTCTTTGGGTCTATATCTCTCCTCTCTATACCTCTATATCTCTCCTCTCTATACCTCTATATCTCTCCTCTCTTTGGGTCTATATCTCTCCTCTCTTTGGGTCTATATCTCTCCTCTCTATACCTCTATATATCTCTCTCTCTTTGGGTCTATATCTCTCCTCTCTTTGGGTCTATATCTCTCCTCTCTTTGGGTCTATATCTCTCCTCTCTATGGGTCTATATCTCTCCTCTCTTTGGGTCTATATCTCTCCTCTCTATATCTCTCCTCTCTTTGGGTCTATATCTCTCCTCTCTATAACTCTATATCTCTCCTCTCTTTGGGTCTATATCTCTCCTCTCTATACCTCTATATCTCTCCTCTCTATACCTCTATATCTCTCTATATCTCTCTCTATACTCTTTGGGTCTATATCTCTCCTCTCTATACCTCTATATCTCTCCTCTCTTTGGGTCTATATCTCTCCTCTCTATACCTCTATATCTCTCCTCTCTTTGGATCTATATCTCTCCTCTCTATACCTCTCCTCTCTTTGGGTCTATATCTCTCCTCTCTATACCTCTATATCTCTCCTCTCTTTGGGTCTATATCTCTCCTCTCTTTGGGTCTATATCTCTCCTCTCTTTGGGTCTATATCTCTCCTCTCTATACCTCTATATCTCTCCTCTGTTTGGGTCTATATCTCTCCTCTCTTTGGGTCTATATCTCTCCTCTCTATACCTCTATATCTCTCCTCTCTTTGGGTCTATATCTCTCCTCTCTTTGGGTCTATATCTCTCCTCTCTTTGGGTCTATATCTCTCCTCTCTTTGGGTCTATATCTCTCCTCTCTTTGGGTCTATATCTCTCCTCTCTATACCTACCTCTATATCTCTCCTCTCTTTGGGTCTATATCTCTCCTCTCTTTGGGTCTATATCTCTCCTCTCTATACCTCTATATCTCTCCTCTCTTTGGGTCTATATCTCTCCTCTCTATACCTCTATATCTCTCCTCTCTTTGGGTCTATATCTCTCCTCTCTATACCTCTATATCTCTCCTCTCTATACCTCTATATCTCTCCATCTCTTTGGGTCTATATCTCTCCTCTCTATACCTCTATATCTCTCCTCTCTTTGGGTCTATATCTCTCCTCTCTATACCTCTATATCTCTCCTCTCTTTGGGTCTATATCTCTCCTCTCTTTGGGTCTATATCTCTCCTCTCTATACCTCTATATCTCTCCTCTCTTTGGGTCTATATCTCTCCTCTCTATACCTCCATATCTCTCCTCTCGTTGGGTCTATATCTCTCCTCTCTATACCTCTATATCTCTCCACTCTATACCTCTATATCTCTCCTCTCTATACCTCTATATCTCTTCGCTCTTTGGGTCTATATCTCTCCTCTCTATACCTCTATATCTCTCCTCTCTATACCTCTATATCTCTCCTCTCTATACCTCTATATCTCTCATCTCTATACCTCTATATCTCTCCTCTCTATACCTCTATATCTCTCCTCTCTTTGGGTCTATATCTCTCCTCTCTATACCTCTATATCTCTCCTCTCTATACCTCTATATCTCTCCTCTCTTTGTGTCTATATCTCTCCTCTCTATATCTCTATATCTCTCCTCTCTATACCTCTATATCTCTCCTCTCTATACCTCTATATCTCTCCTCTCTTTGGGTCTATATCTCTCCTCTCTTTGGGTCTATATCTCTCCTCTCTATACCTCTATATCTCTCCTCTCTATACCTCTATATCTCTCCTCTCTTTGGGTCTATATCTCTCCTCTCTTTGGGTCTATATCTCTCCTCTCTATACCTCTATATCTCTCCTCTCTATACCTCTATATCTCTCCTCTCTTTGGGTCTATATCTCTCCTCTCTTTGGGTCTATATCTCTCCTCTCTTTGGGTCTATATCTCTCTCTCTTTGGGTCTATATCTCTACCTCTATACCTCTATATCTCTCCTCTCTTTGGGTCTATATCTCTCCTCTTTTGTCTATATCTCTCCTCTCTTTGGGTCTATATCTCTCCTCTCTTTGGGTCTATATCTCTCTCTATCTCTCCTCTCTATACCTTTGGGTCTATATCTCTCCTCTCTTTGGGTCTATATCTCTCCTCTCTTTGGGTCTATATCTCTCCTCTCTTTGGGTCTATATCTCTCCTCTCTTTGGGTCTATATCTCTCCTCTCTATACCTCTATATCTCCTCTCTTTGGGTCTATATCTCTCCTCTCTTTGGGTCTATATCTCTCCTCTCTTTGGGTCTATATCTCTCCTCTCTATACCTCTATATCTCTCTCTCTTTGGGTCTATATCTCTCTATATCTCTCTTTGGGTCTATATCTCTCCTCTCTTACCTCTATATCTCTCCTCTCTTTGGGTCTATATCTCTCCTCTCTTTGGGTCTATATCTCTCCTCTCTTTGGGTCTATATCTCTCCTCTCTTTGGGTCTATATCTCTCCTCTCTTTGGGTCTATATCTCTCCTCTCTTGGGTCTATATCTCTCCTCTCTATTGGGTCTATATCTCTCCTCTCTATACCTCTATATCTCTCCTCTCTATTACCTCTATATCTCTCCTCTCTTTGGGTCTATATACCTCTATATCTCTCCTCTCTATACCTCTATATCTCTCTCTCTCTATACCTCTATATCTCTCTCTCTCTATCTCTCCTCTCTTTGGGTCTATATCTCTCCTCTCTATACCTCTATATCTCTCCTCTCTTTGGGTCTATATCTCTCCTCTCTATACCTCTATATCTCTCCTCTCTATACCTCTATATCTCTCTATACCTCTATATCTCTCTTTGGGTCTATATCTCTCCTCTCTATACCTCTATATCTCTCCTCTCTATACCTCTATATCTCTCCTCTCTTTGGGTCTATATCTCTCCTCTCTATACCTCTATATCTCTCTCTCTTTGGGTCTATATCTCTCTATACCTCTATATCTCTCCTCTCTATACCTCTATATCTCTCCTCTCTTTGGGTCTATATCTCTCCTCTCTCTATATCTCTCTATCTCTCTCTCCTCTCTATACCTCTATATCTCTCCTCTCTATACCTCTATATCTCTCCTCTATACCTCTATATCTCTCCTCTCTTTGGGTCTATATCTCTCCTCTCTTTGGGTCTATCTCTCCTCTCTATGGGTCTCTCTCCTCTCTATACCTCTATATCTCTCCTCTCTATACCTCTATATCTCTCCTCTCTATACCTTTGGGTCTATATCTCTCCTCTCTATACCTCTATATCTCTCTCTCTATACCTCTATATCTCTCCTCTCTATACCTCTATATCTCTCCTCTCTATACCTCTATACTCTCTTTGGGTCTATATCTCTCTCTATACCTCTATATCTCTCCTCTCTTTGGATCTATATCTCTCCTCTCTATACCTCTATCTCTTTGGGTCTCTCATCTCTATACCTCTTTATCTCTCCTCTCTATACCTCTATATCTCTCCTCTCTTTGGGTCTATATCTCTCCTCTCTATACCTCTATATCTCTCCTCTCTATACCTCTATATCTTTGGGTCTATATCTCCTCTCTATACCTCTATATCTCTCCTCTCTTTGGGTCTATATCTCTCCTCTCTATACCTCTCTCTCTTTGGGTCTATATCTCTCTATACCTCTATATCTCTCCTCTCTTTGGGTCTATATCTCTCCTCTCTATACCTCTATATCTCTCTCTCTCTATACCTCTCTTACCTCTATATCTCTCCTCTCTTTGGGTCTATATCTCTCCTCTCTATACCTCTCTCTCCTCTCTTTGGGTCTATATCTCTCTATACCTCTATATCTCTCCTCTTTGGGTCTATATCTCTCCTCTCTTTGGGTCTATATCTCTCTATACCTCTATATCTCTCCTCTCTTTGGGTCTATATCTCCTCTCTATACCTCTATATCTCTCCTCTATACCTCTATATCTCTCCTCTCTATACCTCTATATCTCTCCTCTCTATTCTCTATATCTCTCCTCTCTCTCTCTCTCTATACCTCTATATCTCTCCTCTCTTTGGGTCTATATCTCTCCTCTCTATACCTCTATATCTCTCCTCTCTATATCTCTCCTCTCTTTGGGTCTATATCTCTCCTCTCTATACCTCTATATCTCTCCTCTCTCTATATCTCTCCTCTTACCTCTATATCTCTATATCTCTCCTCTCTATACCTCTATATCTCTCCTCTCTTTGGGTCTATATCTCTCCTCTCTATACCTCTATATCTCTATATCCTCTCTATACCTCTATATCTCTCCCTCTTTATACCTCTATATCTCTCCTCTCTATGGTATACCCTATATCTCTATATCTCTCCTCTCTCCTCTCTATACCTCTATATCTCTCCTCTCTTTGGGTCTATATCTCTCCTCTCTATACCTCTATATCTCTCCTCTCTTTGGGTCTATATCTCTCCTCTCTATACCTCTATATCTCTATATCTCTCCTCTCTATACCTCTATATCTCTCCTCTCTTTGGGTCTATATCTCTCCTCTCTATACCTCTATATCTCTATATCTCTCCTCTCTATACCTCTATATCTCTCCTCTCTATATCTCTATATCTCTCCTCTCTTTGGGTCTATATCTCTCCTCTCTTTGGGTCTATATCTCTCCTCTCTATACCTCTATATCTCTATATCTCTCCTCTCTATACCTCTATATCTCTCCTCTCTATATCTCTATATCTCTCCTCTCTTTGGGTCTATATCTCTCCTCTCTTTGGGTCTATATCTCTCCTCTCTATACCTCTATATCTCTCCTCTCTTTGGGTCTATATCTCTCCTCTCTATACCTCTATATCTCTCCTCTCTTTGGGTCTATATCTCTCCTCTCTTTGGGTCTATATCTCTCCTCTCTATACCTCTATATCTCTCCTCTCTATCTCTATATCTCTCCTCTCTTTGGGTCTATATCTCTCCTCTCTATACCTCTATATCTCTCCTCTCTTTGGGTCTATATCTCTATCTCTCTATATCTCTCCTCTCTATACCTCTATATCTCTCCTCTCTTTGGGTCTATATCTCTCCTCTCTTTGGGTCTATATCTCTCCTCTCTATACCTCTATATCTCTCCTCTCTTTGGGTCTATATCTCTCCTCTCTATACCTCTATATCTCTCCTCTCTTTGGGTCTATATCTCTCCTCTCTTTGGGTCTATATCTCTCCTCTCTATACCTCTATATCTCTCCTCTCTATACCTCTATATCTCTCCTCTCTTTGGGTCTATATCTCTCCTCTCTATACCTCTATATCTCTCCTCTCTTTGGGTCTATATCTCTCCTCTCTTTGGGTCTATATCTCTCCTCTCTATACCTCTATATCTCTCCTCTCTTTGGGTCTATATCTCTCCTCTCTTTGGGTCTATATCTCTCCTCTCTATACCTCTATATCTCTCCTCTCTTTGGGTCTATATCTCTCCTCTCTATACCTCTATATCTCTCCTCTCTTTGGGTCTATATCTCTCCTCTCTTTGGGTCTATATCTCTCCTCTCTTTGGGTCTGTATCTCTCCTCTCTATACCTCTATATCTCTCCTCTCTTTGGGTCTATATCTCTCCAATCTTTGGGTCTATATCTCTCCTCTCTTTGGGTCTATATCTCTCCTCTCTTTGGGTCTATATCTCTCCTCTCTTTGGGTCTATATCTCTCCTCTCTTTGGGTCTATATCTCTCCTCTCTATACCTCTATATCTCTCCTCTCTATACCTCTATATCTCTCCTCTCTATACCTCTATATCTCTCCTCTCTATACCTCTATATCTCTCCTCTCTTTGGGTCTATATCTCTCCTCTCTTTGGGTATATATCTCTCCTCTCTATACCTCTATATCTCTCCTCTCTATACCTCTATATCTCTCCTCTCTTTGGGTCTATATCTCTCCTCTCTATACCTCTATATCTCTCCTCTCTATACCTCTATATCTCTCCTCTCTTTGGGTCTATATCTCTCCTCTCTTTGGGTCTATATCTCTCCTCTCTATACCTCTATATCTCTCCTCTCTATACCTCTATATCTCTCCTCTCTTTGGGTCTATATCTCTCCTCTCTATACCTCTATATCTCTCCTCTCTATACCTCTATATCTCTCCTCTCTTTGGGTCTATATCTCTCCTCTCTATACCTCTATATCTCTCCTCTCTATACCTCTATATCTCTCCTCTCTATACCTCTATATCTCTCCTCTCTTTGGGTCTATATCTCTCCTCTCTTTGGGTCTATATCTCTCCTCTCTATACCTCTATATCTCTCCTCTCTATACCTCTATATCTCTCCTCTCTTTGGGTCTATATCTCTCCTCTCTATACCTCTATATCTCTCCTCTCTATACCTCTATATCTCTCCTCTATATACCTCTATATCTCTCCTCTCTTTGGGTCTATATCTCTCCTCTCTATACCTCTATATCTCTCCTCTCTTTGGGTCTATATCTCTCCTCTCTATACCTCTATATCTCTCCTCTCTTTGTGTCTATATCTCTCCTCTCTTTGGGTCTATATCTCTCCTCTATATCTCTCCTCTCTTTGGTCTATATCTCTCATCTCTATACCTCTTTTTTCCTCCTCTCTATCTCTCCTCTGTGTATGTGTGAAAAAAAAACTAAACGTCAACATGTTCTGTCTTAGCCATAATATCAGATCCTGGCATTACATATGTGAGCACCAAGCTTTCTTATTGTGTGTGCGCTCACATTTGTGGTTATGCTTGTGTCTCAGTGTGCCGTTTTGTTTCATTGCCCTTTTCAGCGAGGGCACACGTGAATATGTTTTGTCAGCTAGTCAGCTAGATGCATTATAAACCAAGCCTTGGTTGATGGTGGACATATGATGTGGCATCAGTGGTGTGAGCAGGCCCCTGGCTTGTATTATGTTAATAGGGGATGGGGACACATCCCTGTTTACACATATCACAGTGAAGTTACACTGTACGCAGACTACCACTGAGGGAACACAACTCAGATGAAAGGGCCTGTCAGCAGCACACTTCACACAGGCATTCCCTCTGTTTTCTGTGTGCTGTTTTAATGTCACTGAGTGCATGATGAACAAGAACTTTTACGTCCACCTTTGTGATTGTATTTATAATATTCATGTAAATACATCATGTGATATTATAGATGTAACATTTCTAAACTTGCTACCTATTTTATGTCCCCTCTCCTTTTCCTGAGAGTGATGTTTAGCTAGATCTTAAACTCATCCTAAACTCATCTTAAACTGATTTTAAACTGATCGTAAACTGATTTTAAGCTGATCCTAAACTGATCTTAAACTGATATTAAGATGATCTTAAGCTGATCCTGAAATGATCCTAATCTGACCCTTAGCTGATCTTAAACTGATCAATCAAACAAATGTATTCACAATGCCATATTTACATCAATAGATGTCACATAGTGCTGTACAGAAACCCAGCCTAAAACCCCAAACAGCAAGCAATGCAGATGTAGAAGCACGATCTTGATCATAGATACATTAAAATATAATTTTGGAGCCCATTGTTTAATGGTATAGTTCCAGTATCCATAACCCATCATCAGTATTCACTGTAGATAAGTCCTGTCTGTGCAAAGTTACCAGAGTGTGACGGGACACCATAGTCATACAGCACAGTTGTGTGTGTGTTTAGGAACTCTTGTTCAGTCTCTGCTCCAGAGCTATAGTCGACTGTGACACCGGCAGACAGGAAGCAGATGAATAAATAAGAAGCCTGTAATTGGCCTACATGAAATATTTAAATCATGTGCTTGTTTACTAAAAGCATCCTGAACTCCAATTTGAAGCATCAACCACCCGTGATGATATGACATGTTCCATTAATGCAAGATCAACTGTGTGTGTGTGTGTTGTGTGTGTGTGTGTGTGTGTGTGTGTGTGTGTGTGTGTGTGTGTGTGTGTGTGTGTGTGTGTGTGTGTGTGTGTGTGTGTGTGTGTGTGTGTGTGTGTGTGTGTGTGTGTGTGTGTGTGTGTGTGTGTGTGTGTGTGTGTGTGTGTGTGTGTGTGTGTGTGTGTGTGTGTGTGTGTTAAGGAGATATAGGGGGAGTGGGGTAGGGAGATACAGGGGGAGTGGGATAGGGAGATGGATGGGGGTTGGGAGATACATGGGGGCGTGGGTTAGGGAGATATAGGGGGAGTGGGGTAGGGAGATACAGGGGGAAGTGGGGTTGGGAGATAGAGGGGGAGTGGGGTAGGGAGATACAGGGGGAAGTGGGGTTGGGAGATAGAGGGGGGAGTGGGGTAGGGAGATACAGGGGGAAGTGGGGTTGGGAGATAGAGGGGGAGTGGGGTAGAGATATAGATGGGGGAGTGGAGCAGGGACATAGAGGGGGAGTGGGGTAGGGAGATACAGGGGAAAGTGGGGTTGGGAGATAGAGGGGGGAGTGGGGTAGGGAGATTTATTTAAACAGGTAGGCTAGTTGAGAACAAGTACTCATTTACAACTGCGACCTGACCAATATAAAGTAAAGCAGTGTGACACAGACAGCAACACAAAGTAACACATGGAATAACATGGAATAAGCAATAAAAAAGCCAATAACACAATAAACAAGTCAATGACACAGTAAACAAGTCAATGACACAGTAAACAAGTCAATGACACAGTAAACAAGTCAATGACACAGTAAAAAAGAAAGTCTATATACATTGTGTGCAAAAGGCATGAGGAGGTAGGCAATAAATAGGCCATAGGAGAGAATAATTACAATTTAGCAGATTAACACTGGAATGATAAATGAGCAGATGATGATGTGCAAGTAGAGATACTGGTGTGCAAAAGAGTAGAAAAGTAAATAAAAGCAGTATGGGGATGAGGTAGGTAGATTGGGGTGGGCTATTTTCAGATGGGCTATGTACAGCTACAGCGATCGGTTAGCTGCTCAGATAGCTGATGTTTAAAGTTAGTGAGGGAAATATAAGTCTCCAGCTTCAGTGATTTTTGCAATTTGTTCCAGTCACTGGCAGCAGAGAACTGGAAGGAAAGGCGGCCAAATGAGATGTTGGCTTAGGGAGATAGAGGGGGGTAGGGAGATAGTGGGGTTGGGAGACAAAGTGAAGGGGTGGAGAAGATGGACCAATCTAAACTCTGTCTTTATTCTTCATTAGTTTACTCTCTGTGTCTCAATCTCTCATAAAGGGCATCATGAGTGTGAGCCAATCAGCCTGCTTGTATACTTTAGATCAGAACTTTGACTCTGTCACGCCCTGACCATAGAGAGTCTTTTATTCTCTATGTTGGTTAGGTCGGGGTGTGACTAGGGTGGGTTATCTAGGTTATTGTATGTCTATGTTGGCCTGGTATGGTTCCCAATCAGAGGATGCTGTTTATCGTTGTCTCTGATTGGGGATTATATTTAGGCAGCCATTTTCCCCACTGTGTTTTGTGGGATCTTGTTTGTGTGTAGTGGCCTGTGAGCACTCCATGACTTCACATTTAGTTTAGCTCTTTATTGTTTTTGTGAGTTTCATTTGAACTAAATATGTGGAACTACGTACGCTGCGCCTTGGTCCGACATTCATTATAACGATCGTGACAGACTCTGTGTTTGTTGTATAATAGGATATGTGTCGGTACCTGTAACATAGATGACTGCCCCCACCAGGATCTTCAAGTTCTATTTCAGTTCCTTACACACAAACATACACACAGTATACTGTCTGGCTTTCTCACTTTGCTGGTTGTGTTTGTTGAGGTATGGAGAGAAGGAGGCAAGACAGGAGGATGAGGAAGGAGTTTGGAAAGATGCCCATTGGTAGGAAATCACCTGTAGCTAGATGCTATGTGCCAGATATGTTGTGTTAGTGATGAATTATTAACCGGGCAAAGACTGCAGTACTATGGACAGCTCACACTCATCACAACAAGTAGCACCAAATGCCATCTGTACAATCAATTCTACCATATTTGCATTTTGTCTCTGTGTGTGAGTGGGTGTGAGACTAATATGCAGGGTTATGAGAGGAGGGTTGACATAAGGACATGTCATGTTGATGAATTATGTTGATGCAGCAGCATTAGCCCTGCAGGGACCAGAGAACCAGAAAACCAGAGCACCAGAGAACCAGAGAACCAAAGAACCAGAGAACCAGAGGACCAGAGAACCAGAGAACCAAAGAACCAGAGAACCAGAGGACCAGAACCAGAGAACCAGAGGACCAGAGAACCAGAGAACCAAAGAACCAGAGAACCAGAGGACCAGAGAACCAGAGAACAAAAGAACCAGAGAACCAGAGGACCAGAGAACCAGAGAACCAGAGAACCAGAGAACCAGAGAACCAGAGAACCAGAGAACCAGAGAACCAAAGAACCAGAGAACCAGAGCACCAGAGAACCAGAGAACCAAAGAACCAGAGAACCAGAGAACCAGTGGTCTAGCATCAGACAGATATGTGTTTCCACCCACAGGGAAGAGGGATCTGATGCTACAAGGGACAAGTCAATGATCCCATAGGGGACAGGTATTTAAATCCACAGGGACTGCTGATGTAATTCTGGAGGGAGGAGAGAGGAGCACTGACTGTCTGAATCCCTGGAAGACATCAGGGTCATGACTCAATCTGCACCAACCCCGCTCAGCAGAACAAAACTGGGTTAGACAGAGGGAGAAAGAGAAAGAGAGAGGGGGAGGGGGGGGCAGCCGTAAGGTGTCCCAGATACTGTGTGCCTCATTTCATGAAGTTTGTGTGGAGAATAGGGTGGTTGGGGGAATGGCAAGATGAAGAGGTTAGTCTAGATACGAGGTGCTGACACACACAGACACACAGAGAGGCATACACACACACACACACACACACACCAGCAAATATTTAAGGCCCTTAAGCTGGTTTAATGTTTAACACGTTTCATCTTTCTCAGAGGGAGAGTGGAGGCAGAGAGAGAGAGCGAGAGAGAACAGGAGAAAGAAGGAGCGAGGTATCCTCAGAGGACAAATAGCTAATTTAGATCCTTCCTAAAGTCTCTGTGTGTTGTGAGAGAGAGAGAGAGAGCGGTAGGAACAGACCTGCTATTATAAGTAATACTAGCTCACCTCAGCTCTTTTAAAGAGATGCATCAGTGCAGTGTCTGGGAGCCGCAGTCCACCCAGCTAACAAGGAACATTCCCATAACATAAGGAAAAGTTTCTTTCTGCTTCCCATTCAGTTTTACTGCATGATTTACTGCATGATTTACTGCATGATTTACTGCATGATTTACTGCATGAATATGCAACAAATAAACTTGTTGCAGGTAAAAATCACTGCAAAATATACTTTTTCGAGTAGGTTTTCAAGTAACGAAGAAAAATAGAAAGTTCAATGTGTTGCGTTAAATAGCAAATGTGCCTCCTCTGGTCTTGGCACCTGAGCTCTATTCAGCAGCTGGCAGATACAGGGAGGGTAGGCTGGGCGGGTACATTAGTCTACATGATGAGATTATTATGGATTATTAATTTCTTTATTTGTCAAACAGCAGTCATCATGTCACAAGAATCAGACCCTAGATATTTATTGGAAAGGAGCATCAAGATCACCACCCTGTGAATTTCATCATGAGTTATTTAATCTATAGCCTAGTAAACTGCACGGTTTCCAGAGTTGTCGCGGGAGGACCAGACACCATGTCATCGTGTGACTCCAAGTTTAGTTCAATATGATGGTTGTTATATCAATATTTGCGCATAAAGGAGTTTCCACCACCATTTCTCACATAATTATTTTACAGGCAGATCCCACCATGTCGAACGAACGAATGATCTGTCGACATTTATAAAACTGTACGTCCTGTTTTCATGACAGCTGTCAGGATTTTATTTGATATGTTATGACTTTGCCCGCATAAAAACTGTGGATGGAAATGTGGTTATTTTGTTCCGGATATGTTGTGATCATCATATCAAAGGAAAGCCTTCTCTTGATCTTCTAATTGTAATGACTTCAAGGAAAGCTCCCCTGGAGATGTGAGAAGGTTCCTGCCAGAGCAACACACTGCTTTCCTAGAAAAATTATCAGAACTCCTGTGATGAAAATCTAGGTTAGTTTGTCTCGTCTTCCAGTCTTCTTTTGTCTGGCCCTGTCTGCTTCTAACACAAATCCTGCAAATACCAAACACACAAGCGTTTCTTCAAATGATTGAAATTGAAGAAGATGACATTGAAGAAGATTGCTGCAGCACAGTATCCTGCAGGACATTGGTCTGCAGCCTACAGCTCCCTCGCTGTAAGCTGCATTGTTAATAGTCTTAGTACCAACTCCCTCTCCAAATGGAATTAAACACAGAAAAGAGTCAAGTGATAGAGAAGATAAAGGTCGAAACAGTCGACAATAATATTTAGCTGTTAAACACAGATCTAGTATTGATGTCATCCTGTTACCTGTGTTTGTGCATCTGTGTGCGTACATTAGTTGTGTGTTTGTAGGTATATAGATGTGCTTAAGACATGTTTACAAAGGCTTGTTCCATGTGCTCCCACAGTGGAAACATCTCTCATGTTTCTGAGTTTTGTATTCTGTCTATCAGTACTCTACTCTCTGTTTGAGAGGCACTAGGACTCACCTACACACACACACACACACACACACACACACACACACACACACACACACACACACACACACACACACACACACACACACACACACACACACACACACACACACACACACACACACACACACACACACACACACACAGTCCCAGTTTTCACCTTGTCACCCAGGCCTGTTTGTTTCTCTATTCAGCTTTCCATCTGTGAACTCTCCCCTCCTTAATCTCTTGCTTCACTCACCCTCTCTCTTCTTTCATCTTCTGTTATCTTCACTCGTTTCATCTCCTTCCCCCTCTATCTACTCTCTTTACGGCTTTCCCGCTATGTTATGCTATCTGCAACCCCACCCAATGTCTCTCTCTCAATTCAATTCAATTCAAGGGCTTTATTGGCATGGGAAACACATGTTAACATCCCTGTCTGTGTCTCTCCCTCTCTCCCTTTCTCCCTTCATCTCTCCCTTCCTGCCTCCCTCCATTTAATCTCTCCTTTCATCTCTCCTGCCCTATCTCCCCCCTCTTTCTCTTTCCTTTTGTTGGAGCTGTACCCTGTAGATCTGTGTGAGTTGTATTCTATTCCTCTGTCATTGGCAGTGGGAGTATGCGCATATTTAAACGTGCGCCTGTATTTGTCTGTCTGACCTCCGTCCGGTTCCCTGTGCATGCTGCCTGTTTCCAGCCATCTCAACACTGAATAACAGGCTTCCCAATACAACTCCATTACCTTGTGATCTGTACATATCATTACCACCATAGCTGGCCAATAGAGGAGGAAGCCAATAGGCAGAATGTTCTAGGCTGGGAGTCTGCCGGGGAAATGCCTTTTCTCTTCCACTCCTTCCAAAGCCGCGGGAAGATCTCCCCTTCATAATACAGCATTGCATGCTTCTATAATCACATTTCCGTAGTGGCATACAGTTGAGCAGACTTGTTTGTTAAATATTTCCCCATGTAGGGATTTTTTTTGCAGGATCTGGAAATGTTTTTGCCTTTTATAATTGCATTTCTTAGCTTTTCCTAAATAAGTCTATGCAACTCACTGCCCTTGTTTGTTAGAATCGTAATATCACAAACATAACTGGAGTAATAACATTGCTTGCTTCAGTCCCTTCTCCCAACAGTAGGGTCTGCTTCAGTTCCTTCTCCCAACAGTAGGGCCTGCTTCAGTTCCTTCTCCCAACACTAGGGCCTGCTTCAGTTCCTTCTCCCAACAGTAGGGCCTGCTTCAGGTCCTTCTCCCAACAGTAGGGCCTGCTTCAGGTCTTTCTCCCAACAATAGGGCCTGCTTCAGGTCCTTCTCCCGACAGTAGGGCCTGCTTCAGTTCCTTTTCCCAACAGTAGGGCCTGCTTCAGTTCCTTCTTCCAACAGTAGGGCCTGCTTCAGTTCCTTCTCCCGACAGTAGGGCCTGCTTCAGTTCCTTCTCCCAACAGTAGGGCCTGCTTCAGTTCCTTCTCCCAACAGTAGGGCCTGCTTCAGTTCCTTCTCCCAACAGTAGGGCCTGCTTCAGTTCCTTCTTCCAACAGTAGGGCCTGCTTCAGTTCCTTCTCCCGACAGTAGGGCCTGCTTCAGTTTCTTCTCCCAACAGTAGGGCCTGCTTCAGGTCCTTCTCCCAACAGTAGGGCCTGCTTCAGTTCCTTCTCCCAACAGTAGGGCCTGCTTCAGGTCCTTCTCCCAACAGTAGGGCCTGCTTCAGGTCCTTCTCCCAACAGTAGGGCCTGCTTCAGGTCCTTCTCCCAACAGTAGGGCCTGCTTCAGGTCCTTCTCCCAACAATAGGGCCTGCTTCAGGTCCTTCTCCCTGACAGTAGGGCCTGCTTCAGTTCCTTTTCCCAACAGTAGGGCCTGCTTCAGTTCCTTCTTCCAACAGTAGGGCCTGCTTCAGTTCCTTCTCCCGACTGTAGGGCCTGCTTCAGTTCCTTCTCCCAACAGTAGGGCCTGCTTCAGTTCCTTCTCCCGACAGTAGAGCCTGCTTCAGTTCCTTCTCCCAACAGTAGGGCCTGCTTCAGTTCCTTCTCCCAACAGTAGGGCCTGCTTCAGTTCCTTCTCCCAACAGTAGGGCCTGCTTCAGTTCCTTCTTCCAACAGTAGGGCCTGCTTCAGTTCCTTCTCCCGACAGTAGGGCCTGCTTCAGTTTTTCTCCCAACAGTAGGGCCTGCTTCAGGTCCTTCTCCCAACAGTAGGGCCTGCTTCAGTTCCTTCTCCCAACAGTAGGGCCTGCTTCAGGTCCTTCTCCCAACAGTAGGGCCTGCTTCAGGTCCTTCTCCCAACAGTAGGGCCTGCTTCTCCTTCTCCCAACAGTAGGGCCTGCTTCAGGTCCTTCTCCCAACAGTAGGGCCTGCTTCAGGTCCTTCTCCCAACAGTAGGGCCTGCTTCAGTTCCTTCTCCCAACAGTAGGGCCTGCTTCAGGTCCTTCTCCCAACAGTAGGGCCTGCTTCAGTTCCTTCTCCCAACAGTAGGGCCTGCTTCAGTTCCTTCTCCCGACAGTAGGACCTGCTTCAGTTCCTTCTCCCGACAGTAGGGCCTGCTTCAGTTCCTTTTCCCAACAGTAGGGCCTGCTTCAGTTCCTTCTCCCAACAGTAGGGCCTGCTTCAGTTCCTTCTCCCGACAGTAGGGCCTGCTTCAGTTCCTTCTCCCAACAGTAGGGCCTGCTTCAGTTCCTTCTCCCGACAGTAGGGCCTGCTTCATTTCCTTCTCCCAACAGTAGGGCCTGCTTCAGTTCCTTCTCCCAACAGTAGGGCCTGCTTCAGTTCCTTCTCCCAACAGTAGGGCCTGCTTCAGTTCCTTCTCCCAACAGTAGGGCCTGCTTCAGTTCCTTCTCCCAACAGTAGGGCCTGCTTCAGGTCCTTCTCCCAACAGTAGGGCCTGCTTCAGGTCCTTCTCCCAACAGTAGGGCCTGCTTCAGGTCCTTCTCCCAACAGTAGGGCCTGCTTCAGTTCCTTCTCCCAACAGTAGGGCCTGCTTCAGGTCCTTCTCCCAACAGTAGGGCCTGCTTCAGTTCCTTCTCCCAACAGTAGGGCCTGCTTCAGTTCCTTCTCCCAACAGTAGGGCCTGCTTCAGTTCCTTCTCCCAACAGTAGGGCCTGCTTCAGGTCCTTCTCCCAACAGTAGGGCCTGCTTCAGGTCCTTCTCCCAACAGTAGGGCCTGCTTCAGTTCCTTCTTCCAACAGTAGGGCCTGCTTCAGTTCCTTCTCCCGACAGTAGGGCCTGCTTCAGTTCCTTCTCCCAACAGTAGGGCCTGCTTCAGTTCCTTCTCCCAACAGTAGGGCCTGCTTCAGTTCCTTCTCCCAACAGTAGGGCCTGCTTCAGTTCCTTCTTCCAACAGTAGGGCCTGCTTCAGTTCCTTCTCCCGACAGTAGGGCCTGCATTAGTTTCTTCTCCAAACAGTAGGGCCTGCTTCAGGTCCTTCTCCCAACAGTAGGGCCTGCTTCAGTTCCTTCTCCCAACAGTAGGGCCTGCTTCAGTTCCTTCTCCCAACAGTAGGGCCTGCTTCAGGTCCTTCTCCCAACAGTAGGGCCTGCTTCAGGTCCTTCTCCCAACAGTAGGGCCTGCTTCAGTTCCTTCTCCCAACAGTAGGGCCTGCTTCAGGTCCTTCTCCCGACAGTAGGACCTGCTTCAGTTCCTTCTCCCGACAGTAGGGCCTGCTTCAGTTCCTTCTCCCAACAGTAGGGCCTGCTTCAGTTCCTTCTCCCAACAGTAGGGCCTGCTTCAGGTCCTTCTCCCGACAGTAGGGTCTGCTTCAGGTCATTCTCACGACAGTAGGGCCTGCTTCAGGTCCTTCTCCCGACAGTAGGGCCTGCTTCAGTTCCTTCTCCCGACAGTAGGACCTGCTTCAGGTCCTTCTCCCGACAGTGGACTGTGCCGTGCTCAGTTGATAATCAAACCAACAATTTCCTCGAAACTTAACCTAAACTATACCAACACTAATTTCACACATATAACAGATTAAATAAATAAAGTCAGGTCCTTCGGGGAGAAAGGAGGAATGGATGAGTTTAGGTCATTCGAATGAGGGCCTGCTTCAGGTCATTCTGAATGAAGTAGGACCTGCTTCAGGTCCTTCTATCCCGACAGTAGGGCCTGCTTCAGTTCCTTCTCCCGACAGTATGAACCCTGCATCTGTCCACTAAATCCAAGCCGTTTTATCAGTCAACTCTGGCCTACTTGGAGTACGAAGTGAGAGTGTATATAATTTACAATGGCTAGAAGATCAAGACAAATGGATGCACATGTGCTCAGAGATCTGATAAAATCAAACGATGGTGCTGAAGAAATGAATCAATCATCACTGATGAACTTAACCTGAATAAACTATACCAACACTAATTTCACACATATAACAGATTAAATAAATAAAGTCAAGTATGATCGGGGAGAAAGGGAGAGAATGGATGAGTTTATGAGTGATGGGAAATGAATGATGCATAGTTATGTAATTGTGAATGAAGAACCGGACGGGCCATTCTATTGTACTGGTATATTCTAATTACTATCTCTAAATGGTATGAACCCTGCATCTGTCCACTAAATGAAACAAAAAGAACAGAACGTTTTATCAGTCAACTCTGGCCTACTAGTAAATGAAACAAAAAGAACAGAGAGTGTATATAATTTACAATGGCTAGAAGATCAAGACAAATGGATGCACATGCAGCGTCAGCGCTGCTACGAGATCTGAATAAAATAACGACTCCGATGGTGCTGAAGAAATGAATCAATCATCACTGATGATTACTCTTCCATTAAATGAAACAAACAGCCTGAATAATCTACTGAGCAGATGGCCCACTAGTAAATGAAACAAAAAGAACAGAACGGTGTGCACTGAGCAGATGCCGCTCCACTAGTAAATGAAACAAACAGAACAGAACGGTGTGCACTGAGCAGATGCCGCTCCAGTAGTAAATGAAACAAAAAGAACAGAACGGTGTGCACTGAGCAGATGCCGCTCCACTAGTAAATGAAACAAACAGAACAGAACGGTGTGCACTGAGCAGATGCCGCTCCACTAGTAAATGAAACAAAAAGAACAGAACGGTGTGCACTGAGCAGATGCCGCTCCAGTAGTAAATGAAACAGTGAGACATGATAGAGGAAGGGACGCCACTGCTTAGGTAGAACAAGCAAGTGACAATGCTACAGGGCCGATTATCAGCACAAATGTCGACACTGAGGAAGCGGGCTCTAGATCTCAAGAAAAAAAATGCGGGGACCTGTGCATATATCTGAACAACAGCTGGTGCACAATATCTAATTAGGTCTCGAAGTGTTGCTCACCTGAGGTAGAGTATCTCATGATAAGCTGTAGACCATAATATTTACAGTACCTAGAGTTTTCATCTGTATTTTTCATAGCTGTCTACATACCACCGCAGACCGATGCTGGCAATAAAACCGCACTCAATGAGCTGTATACCACCATAAGCAAACAGGAAAACGCTCATTCGGAGGTGACGCTCCTAGTGGCCAGGGACTTTAATGCAGGGAAACTTAAATCAATTGCTCTATGCTCGCTTCGAGTAACACTGAAACATGCATGAGATTGTCAGTTGTACCGGACGACTATCACGCTCTCCGCAGCCGATGTGAGTAAGAGGTCAACATTCACAAGGCCGCGGATAACCAGGACGTGTACTCCGAGCATGCTCTGACCAACTAGCAAATGTCTTCAGTGACATTTTCAACCTCTCCCTGTCTGAGTCTGTAATACCAATGTGTTTCAAGCAGACCACGATAGTCCATGTGCCCATGAACACTAAGGTAACCTGTCTAAATGACTATCAACCCGTAGCACTCACCTCGGTAGCCATGAAATGCTTTGAAAGACTGATCATGGCTCACATCAACAGCATTATCCCAGAAACCCTAGACCCACTCCAATTTGCATACCACACCAACAGATCCATAGATGATGCAATCTCTATTGCAATCCACACTGCGCTCTCACACCTGGATAAAATGAACACCTATGTGAGAAATGCTGTTCATTGACTACAGCTCAGCTATCAACACCATAGTGCCCTCAAAGCTCATCACCAAGCTAAGGACCCTGGAACAAAACACCCCCCTATGCAACTGGATCCTAGACTTCCTGACGGGCCGCCCCCAGTTGGTAAGGGTAGGTAACAACACATCCGCCACGCTGATCCTTAACACCGGGGCCCCTCAGGGGTGCATTCTCAGCCCCCTCCTGTACTCCCTGTTCACTCATGAATGCAATGCCAGGAATGATTAAGTTTGCTGATGACACCACAGTGGTAGGTCTGATCACTGACAATGATGAGACAGCCTATAGGGAGGAGGTCAAAGACCTGACCGTTATGGTGCAATGACAACAACCTCTCCCTCAACGTGATCAAGACAAAGGAGATGATTGTGAGCACCAAGTCTAGGTCCAAGAGGCTCCTAAATAGCTTCTACCCCCCCTTCTGGAACCATGCTGCTACTCTCTGTTATTATCTATGCATAATCACTTTAATAACTCTACCTACATGTACATATTGCCTAAATTACCTCGACACCGGTGCCCCCGCACATTGATGTTGACTCTGTACCGGTACCCCCTGTATACAGCCCTACAATTGTTATTTACTGCTGCTCTTTAACTATTTGTTATTCTTATCTCATACTTTTTGGTAGGGATTTTCTTAAAACTGCATTATTGGTTAAGGGCTTGTAAAGTAAGCATTTCACTGTTGTATTCGGCGCATGTGACAAATACAATTTGATTTGATTTGATTGTGCATCTTGGTGGTTGGGGTATAATTATGATTATTTTTGTTTATAAAAATCATCTGTTACCGTGTTCCAACACAGACCCTTTCTGTTTCATAGTTGTAACAAAGGCACACCATTAATAAAATTGATTGAACATGTGAATGTTGGTGTTTAAATTATAATTGTTTTACATATAGCCTGCAGTAACATAAACTAATGAAAATGCTATTAAATTATTTGAAATAAAATAAGTATTGTATTCTAATGTTACCTTAGACCTTTATAAACACAACCAAAGTATTATTTTTGAGATTGCATATATGTTAGAATGTTGCAGTCAAAATGACTGCTCATTAGCTTGTGCCTCGAGGCACAGTGGTTTTAGTGTTAATGGCTGGGATTGGAGCAAATTGAGGATTTATCAACAACATTGTAGTTACTCCACAATACTAACGTACAGTGCCTTCGGAAAGTATTCAGACCATTTGACTTTTACGTTACAGCCTTTTTCTTGATTAAATCATTTTTTCCCTTCATCAACCTACACACAATACGCCATAAAGACAAAGCAAGGTTTTTAGAAATGTTTGCTAATTTACATAAATAAATAAAAACGAAATATCACATTTCCATAAGTATTCAGACCCTTTACTCAGTACTTTGTGAAAGCACCTTAAGCAGTGACTACAGCCTTGAGTATTCTTGGGTATGACGCTACAAGCTTGGCACACCTGTATTTGGAGAGTTTCACCCATTCTTCTCTGCAGAACCTCTCAAGCTCTGTCAGGTTGGATGTGGAGCGTTGCTGCATGGCTATTTCCAGGTCTCTCCAGAGATGTTCGATCAGGTTCAAGTCCTGGCTCTGGCTGGGCCACTCAAGGATATTCAGAGACTGAATAACAGTCTTCCCAATACAACTCCATTACTCTGTGATCCTACATAGCCACTCCTATGTTGTCTTGGATGTGTGCTCAGGGTCGTTGTCCTGTTGGAAGGTGAACCTGAGGTCATGAGCACCCTGGAGGAGGTTTTCATCAAGGATCTATCTGTACTTTGCTCTGTTAATCTTTTCCTTGACTCTGACTAGTCTCCCAGTCCCTGCTGCTGAAAAACATCCCCACAGCATGATGCTGTCACTACCCTGCTTCACTGTAGGGATGGTGCCAGGACTCCTCCAGACGTGACGCTTACGATTCAGGACAAAGAGTTCAATCTTGGTTTCATGAGACCAGAGAATCTTGTTTCTCATGGTCTGAGAGTCTTTAGGTGCCTTTTGGCAAACACCAAGCGGGCTGTTATGTGCCTTTTACTGAGGAGTGGCTACTGTCTGGCCACTCTACCATAAAGGCCTGATCGGTGGAGTGCCGCAGAGATGGTTGTCCTTCTGGAAGGTTCTCCCATCCCCACAGAGGATCTCTAAAGCTCTGTCAGAGTGACCACCGGGTTCTTGGTCACTCCCCTGACCAAGTCCCTTCTCCCTCGATTGCTCAGTTTGACTGGGCAGCCAACTCTAGGAAGAGTTTTGGTGGTTCAAGCTTCTTCCATTTAAAAATGATGGAGGGCACTGAGTTTTGGGGGGCCTTCAATGCTACAGAAATGTTTTGGTACACTTCCCCAGAACTGTGACTCAACACAATCATGTCTCGGAGCTCCACGGACAATTACGTCGACCACATGGCTTGGTTGTTACTCTGTGGGACCTTTTATACATTATGATCTAGGTTTAGTATTTTGAATTATTTCTCTGTTCAGTCAGGAGTAATACATTTTCAGGACTTTTTAAATATAATTTTAGCAAAATTATTTCAATTCCTCAGGGGGTGCTGAAGCACCTCCAGCACCACTACTTCCCCCAGTTAAGACTCCATTAATGTAAGACTGTTTTCCTCTCTTATTTATTTAAAAACATGTTGTCTCTTCTTCCGCTGCAGTGCAGAATTAGCGATCTTACCTTTAAATGAGCTTTTAATTAAAGAACGTGGCTTTATCCACACCTCCGTTCCTTTGAAGACGAGCTGTCTTTGATTCCTCACCCCATCACCCCCTCCATCCCTCCACCTTCTCCCCCATCACAGCAATACACTTTTGTGACATCATTTGAACATGACTTCCTCTCTTCCTCACTTTTTTCTCACACTGTATAAGGTGCTACTGCATCAGGGATCCCCATGCCACATAAACATTGATGTCAATGTTTTCCAGGTCATAATATGAGAAATCAAACATATCAAGGGATTTTCTATTGACTGGTATATGAAACAGTAGTGGAGTAGAGTGTGATTACATACAGTCACAGTTTTATCCAACTGTGTAAGTGAATATTTGATAAGTGGCACTAGATCGGTGTAATGCTTGTTGCAGTGTTGACTGCAGATATAATGCCACATAGGATGCATATGGCTTTCTGCTGCTTTTGCTGTTCCTGTTGTTGCTGCTGATGTTGCTGTTGTTGCTTCTGCTGCTGTTGTTGCTGTTGTTACTGTTGCTGCTGTTGTTGCTGCTGTTGTTGCTGCTGTTGTTGCTGCTGTTGTTGCTGCTGTTGTTGCTGCTGTTGTTGCTGCTGTTGTTGCTGTTGTTGCTGCTGTTAATGTTGTTGCTGTTGCTGCTGCTGTTGCTGTTGTTGCTGCTGATGTTGCTGTTGTTGCTGCTGTTGTTGCTGCTGTTGTTGCTGTTGATGCTGCTGTTGCTGTTGTTTCTGTTGCTGCTGTTGTTTTTGCTGCTGCTGTTGCTGTTGTTGCTGCTGATGTTGCTGTTGTTGCTGCTGTTGCTGTTGTTGCTGTTACTGTGCTGCTGATGTTGCTGTTGTTGCTGTTGTTACTGTTGCTGTTGCTGCTGATGTTGCTGTTGCTGTTGTTGTTGCTGCTGCTGCTGCTGCTGCTGCTGCTGCTGCTCTGCTGCTGCTGCTGCTGGTGCTGGTGCTGGTGCTGGTGCTGGTGCTGGTGCTGGTGCTGGTGCTGGTGCTGGTGCTGTTGCTGGTGCTGTTGCTGTTGCTGTTGCTGTTGCTGTTGCTGTTGCTGATGCTACTGTTGTTGTGGTTGCTGTTGTTGCTGTTGCTATTGCTGTTACTGCTGCTGCTGCTGTTGCTTCTGCTGCTGTTGCTGCTTCTATTGCTTAGTGTGACTTTGTGCCCAGAACTGCAAACAGCATCTTATTACTTAGTAAGGAGGAGTATAGGAGTTAATGTTGGAGAGTTTGATAATTAGCTCATAACTAAACTCAGCACAAAAATAAACATCCCTTTTTCAGGACCCTGTCTTTCAAAAATAATTCATAAAAATCCAGATAATTTCACAGATCTTCATTGTAAACGGTTTCAACACTGTTTCCCATGCTTGTTCAATGAACCATGAAACATTAATGAACATGCACCTGTGGAACTGTCGTTAAGAGACTAACAGCTTACAGACGGTAGGCAATTAAGGTCACAGTTATAAAAACTTAGGACACTAAAGAGGCCTTTCTACTGACTGAAAAACACCAAAAGAAAGATGCCCAGGGTCCCTTCTCATCTGTGTGAACATGCCTTAGGCATGCTGCAAGAAGGCATGAGGACTGCAGATGTGCCCAGGGCAATAAATTGCAATGTCCATACTGTGAGACGCCTAAGACAGTGCTACAGGGAGATAGGATGGACAGCTGATCGTCCTGGCAGTGGCAGACAACGTGTAACAACACCTGCATAGGATCAGTACATCCGAACATCACACCTGCGGAACACCTGCGGAACAACTGCCCGAGTTACACCAGGAACTCACAATCCCTCCATCAGTGCTCAGACTGTCTGCAATAGGCTGAGAGAGGCTGGACTGAGGGCTTGTATGCCTGTTGTAAGACAGGTTTTCACCAGACATCACCTCCAACAACGTTGCCTATTGGCACAAACCCACCGTCACTGGACCAGGCAAGACTGGCAAAAAGTGCTCCTCACTGACGAGTCACGGATGTGTCTCACTAGGTGTGATGGTCGGATTCGCGTATATCGTTGAAGGAATGAGCGTTACACCGAGGCATGTACTCTGATCGGGATCGATTTGGAGGTAGAGAGGTCCGTCATGGTCTGGGGCGGTGTGTCACAGTATCATCGAACTGAGCTTGTTGTCATTGCAGGCAATCCCAACGCTGTGCGTTACAAGTAAGACATCCTCCTCCCTCATGTGGTACCCTTCCTGCAGGCTCATCCTGACATGACCCTCCAGCATGACAATGCCACCAGCCATACTGCTCGTTCTGTGCATAATTTTTTTGCAAGCCAGGAATGTCAGTGTTCTGAAATAGCCAGCGAAGAGCCCTGATCTCAATCCCATTGAGCACGTCTGGGACCTGTTAGATCGGAGGGTGAGGGCTAGGGCCATTCCCTCCAGAAATGTCCGGGAACTTGCAGGTGCCTTGGTGTAAGAGTGGGGTAAGAGTGGGGCATGTGTGTGTGTGTGTGGTGTGTATGTGTTTTAGTGTGTGTGTGTGTGTGTGTTTATTTGTGTGTTGTTTGTGTGGGCTTGTATTACTTTTCTCATGGGTACCGTAAATCCCCACAAGGACAGTAAAACAAGTACACTTTGTGGGGACATTTCCCAGGTCTCTGTGAGGAAAAAGGCTACTTTAGGGTTAGGGGTCAGGTTTAGGTTTATGGCTACAGTGAGAGTTAGGTTAGAATTAGGGTTAGTGTTATGTTCAGGGTTAAGGGTTAGGGAAAATAGGATTTTTTTAGGTCCCCACAAAGATAGTAAAACATATTAATTGTGTGTGTGTGTGTGTGTGTGTGTGTGTGTGTGTGTGTGTGTGTGTGTGTGTGTGTGTGTGTGTGTGTGTGTGTGTGTGTGTGTGTGTGTGTGTGTGTGTGTGTGTGTGTGTGTGTGTGTGTGTGTGTGTGTGTGTGTGTGTGTGTGTGTGTGTGTGTGTTTGTGTGTATTATTCTTTAACATCACTTGATGGAAAATTAGACTGTTGTACACACATATCCAGAACACGCACACATGCATACATGCAGGCATACACATACACTATACCATTGAAACACACACACACACACACACACACACACACACACACACACACACACACACACACACACACACACACACACACACACACACACACACACACACACACACACACATACAAATAAACATGTTTACAGTTTGTGTAGGTCTCCAAATGAGAAAAGGGGCTCCATTACTAATCATCCCCCCTCCAAGAGTTTCCACTGAGGAAGCAGGCTGGAAGCCATCTGGTTAGCTCAAATGCACAAAGCCTGTCATGTAAATGTGTGGTATGCTGCGCTAGCACCACCCTGCATCCCACTGCTGACTTGCCTCTGAAGCTAAGCAGGGTTGGTCCCTGAATGGGAGACCAGATGCAGCTGGAAGTGGTGTTGGAGGGCCAGTAGGAGGCACTCTTTCCTCTGGTCTAAAAAAAATATCCCATTACCCCAGGGCAGTGATTGGGGACATTGCCCTGCGTAGGGTGCTGTCTTTCGGATGGGACTTTCAGCAGGTGTCCTGAATCTGTGGTCACTAAAGACCCCATGGCACTTGTCATAAGAGTAGGGGTGTTAACCTCAGTGTCCTGGCTAAATTCCCAATCTGGCCATCATACCATCACAGTTTACAATTGGCTCATTCATCCCCCCCTCCTCTTCCCTGTAACTATTCCCAAAGTTGTTGCTGTAAATGAGAATGTGTTCTCAGTAATGTTACCTGGCAAAAATAAGGATTTAAAAAAATGGCCACCGGACATTTACATTTGTTTTGTACACTGCTGTTACTCGCTCTTTATTATCTATGTATAGTCACTTCACACCTACCTACATGTACAAATGACCTCTAACCTGTACCCCTGCACACTGACTCGGTACCGGTACCTCCTGTATATAGCCTTGTTATAGTTTTTAAAAATAAAGTTTTACTTTAGTTTATTTGGTAAATATTTTCTTAACTCTTCTTGAACTGCGCTGTTGGTTAAGGGCTTGTATGTAAGCACTTCACGGTAAGGTCTACACTTGTTACATTCGGCGCATGTGACAAATACAATTTGATGTCCTATATGTGCTGAAGTTTAATGTATGCCCCCAGAGCATGCGCACACACAAGAACAGGAAAATTATGACAAATAAAATATAGTGTTGACCAGTTGTTACTCTCCTCAATGATATTGATATAATATAGTGATCAAACAACTAGTAATTTGTTGATAATTTTTACTGTGTTGTATATTGTTGTGATGTTCTGATAGGGTGAGTGACAAGTGCATTGTTAATGTTTTTCAGATGGATAAGGAGTGTAAATGTAAACGTCTGGTGGCCACTTGATTAATTGTTCAGCAGTCTTATGGGCTTGGTGGTAGAAGCTGTTAAGAAGCCTTTTGGTCCTAGAATTGGCGCTCTGGTACCACTTGCAGTGTACTGGGCCATACACACTACAGAGGGCTGTAGCGCCTTACGGTCAGATGCCGAGCAGTTGCCATACTAGGCGGTGATGCAACTGGTCAGGAGTCGCAGTTCAGCCTCATAGCTGAACGAAGGCCAAACCCAGTGCCTTGTAGATGGCGGTGAGCCTGAAGATGAAGCTCTGTATTATCCCTGTCAAACGATGAGATGGATATGGAATCTGTTGGGCCTTGGACTGCTGGAGGTTGACTTTTCATTGCATCATCTTCTGTAGAACTTTGCAAGTAGACCACCTTTATAGTTTCTTTGTCATTTATTTTGGAGATCACCGACATGTTTATGAACTAATTTCCAAAATCAGCATCTTGATATTGAAAATCTTGTTCCATTCCAAAACAAGTAATTTTGTCTGGCACAATTTCTCAATGGAGTCCGGTATCCCTGTTGGCAGAATTAGCTTCCTGGCATCATCTTCATCAAGGATGATCCTCAGTCTTATGGGCTGGGTCATTGTGTAGACCTAAACAATCAAAAATAAAAAACACACTGGTTGAATATTTCACAATTGAAAAAACTCAGAGGAACTTCATTTATAATTAGACAAGTATGTGTGGGTATGTGTATACATGGTCTAATGTACATCTGTTCAATACTTTGTTTTTAACCAGAAGGGGACTAGGGTTTCCCCCCCCACGTTCAGCTGGAAGGTGGCGCATGGAACGCAAAAATATTCCTAAATATATTTAACCTCCACACATTAACAAGTCCAATGGCTCAAATGAAAGATAAACACCTTGTATATCTACCCAGCAAGTCAGATTTCTAAAATGTTTTACGGCGAAAACATAGCACATATTTATGTCAAACCACCACCGAAGACACAGCTAATTTGCATAGCCAAGTTGAAAAAAATATGCAATCAACAAACGCAGGATTAAAAGAAAAATAATGCACTAACCTTTAGAAATCTTCATCAGATGACAGTAATATAACATGTTACACAGTACATTTATGTTTTTTTCAATAATATGCTATATATATCCATAAATCTCTGTTTACAATGATGCATCGTTCAAAAAATGCTACTCAAATGTCCTGAGAAATGACGATAGCTCCGGCAGATAACGTCAGCTACCAAGGAATACACATCATAAACTTTGACTAAATATGCATGTTCTACATATATATAGTTAGATACACTTCTTCTGAATGCAATCGCTGTGTTACATTTATTTTTAACATTACAGGTTTCGTTCACTAGGCTATACTATGAGTCGGCGCTCAAAAAGTAGCATTATGGCTCCTCTATCTTGGAGTCCACAAAACCCAAATTTACCACATAAATATTCCCTTACCTTTGCTGTTCTTCCATCAGAAGACCTGGAAGGAATTATACTTACCAAAAACAGCGTTTAGTTTTGCAGTCTGTGTCTTTCGGTTCTCAAACACGACACATTTCGGTTGAAATGTAGCCAAAAGTCAAGAGGATGCGCACCAAAACGTCAAACTTACATATTATATGTCGACTAAACTTATCAAACTAAGTTCATAATCAAGCTTTAACATGTTATAAAGGTGTACAGCAATCGTGAGGACGAACAGAAACGCATGCATTGTATAATCGATCTTGGAAAAAAGACAGGACCGGAGCAGAGCGCGCATAAAAGTGACCTGTTTTTTCGCGTGACCGAAAGGTTTCGGCCTGCCAAAACTCTCGTGAGCGCACGATTCTCACAATGAGAAGCTCCATTGAAAGCTGAGATCACGCTGAAGACAGAGAGACTGTTCCCAGGCCTGTAAGTGCTTGGGAAGGGTGGGTGCGATGATGTCAAAGTTGGGCCAACTTTTCCGATGACAAGAGAGAGTTTGGGAGAATGACTGCCCTGAGGGTTCTGCTTTACATACAGACATAATTTAAACGGTTTTAGAAGCTTTAGAGTGTTTTCTATTAAATAATATGTTTTATTTGCATATATTAGCAACTTTTGTCCAAAAAGATTTATGTTTACTATGGGCACGCAATTACTCCAGCGGGGGCAGTAGACAGCCCTATCCCCAACATTAACTTAAGGCAAATAACTTACAGTAGATTCCATTTAGTGCTGATATCAAAACATGGATCTTATGTGATATGTAATACTCCGCTTTACTAGTATTCTGATTTAACCTTTATTTTCCACAAAAAAATATAAGTTTCCTGCCACTAACAAGTGAAAGGTGAAAACGTCACCTTGGGCTCTAGGAAATTGTGATTTTACAAGGACAAATGGAATAGTGCACTTTTCACTATTATCTTACATTTCAGTTAATGACTGATTGGTAAAAAAAATGTCAATACATGAATAGATCATTCAAATAATAAGGTGCAGCCTGACTGCGAATCTTGATTTTACCACTTACTGTGCCTTGTTATGTGGGGGAAAAATACTTACAAACATTACTGCTGTTTTCCCTGTAAGTTAGTGTGCCTCTTCAGAGTAACCAGATGCAGGCCTCTCACTGAATATGCAGCTGACAGGTGGTCATCAAGTAGTTACCCATGGTCAATCAGAGCTACCTCTCTCACTTGTGATGTGTAAAGTTCAAAAGCTCTAAAGTGCTTTCTAAACCAAGCGGATAACTTTTTCATAATAAAATGTATCTTGCCTTGCAAAATACAAATCTGCAGAATTTCAGCAAACTCGGGCAAACCAAACAATTGCCCAACAATGATTCCTTTGTTGTAGTTCATACCATTGTATGACACATTGTAATATGGACATCACTTTCATCTGGTAAATTTTGCTTAATAACAATTGCAATGTCACTTTGCAACACATCAATTGGTACTGTTGAGACTCTAGTTACCACCACAAGTGTCCTATGGTCACAAGAGTGCAAGTCAGAGGCAATCATGAGCTGTTGTTTTCTGGCAAGTGTGAGAGGTATGTTTTTAAAACAGTTGGTATGGCGAGCAATCTGTTTAAAGAAACTAAGTTTTGCCTCAAATCTCATTGTCCAATTTTGGACAAGAGGCCCCAAGAGGCAAATCATAACAGGGTAGTGCTCCAAATAATGATGTTTCGGGAGAAGATGTTTGTTTGGAAAAAGCTCTTGGTATTTCTGGGCGATGTTCACCGATTCTGCACTCATTATATGAAATCAACTTGGAGTGGACAGGGGCTACGACAAGCTCCACTATGTCCTTGAGATACAAAGCAACATGCCATGTAGGTTCATCCTCTGGACCAAGTGGCCTTTTAATCAGTGGAAACAATCGAATTAGAGACCAATTTTCATGTGCATTTCCACCAAAGTTTTTTTAATTATTTTTTTTAACAGAGAACGTCTGTGGTATTACGTGAGGGCGATTGGTTTTATCTCCCCATTTGTACTCAAACTTTTAGATCAAATTGACATACTTTTTAGGGATTGAAAGAGAAAAACAATGAGCAAGCTCCACGGGTACTATGCCCTCAAATAGATAATGTGCTACATCTGGAGGGTAGGAGACATGAAAATGGGTGAGATTCTTACTCAAAATACAATCCTGTTAAACTCCACAGCACACACTTGCTGTTTCCAGTACACACTTTAAATGGGCTTCATGAAGTTCCCATGTTCTACGCTCCCATGTTCTCCTTCACTCACGCTGCCAAGCTTACCCTAGTAAAACTGACTATCCTACCGATCCTCGACTTCGTTGATGTCATCTACAAAATTGCTTCCAACACTCTTCTCAGCAAACTGGATGCAGTTTATCACAGTGCCATCCGTTTTGTCACTAAAGCACCTTATACTACCCACCACTGCGACTTGTATGCTCTAGTCGGCTGGCCCTCGCTACATATTCGTCGCCAGACCCACTGGCTCCAGGTCATCTACAAGGCCATGCTAGGCAAAGCTCCGCCTTATCTCAGCTCACTGGTCACGATGGCAACACCCATCCGTAGCACGCGCTCCAGCAGGTGTATCTCATTGATCATCCCTAAAGCCAACACCTCATTCGGCCGCCTTTCGTTCCAGTACTCTGCTGCCTGTGACTGGAAAGAATTCCAAAAATCGCTGAAGTTGGAGACTTTTATCTCCCTCACCAACTTCAGACATCAGCTATCTGAGCAGCTAACCGATCGCTGCAGCTGTACATAATCTATTGGTAGATAGCCCACCCATTTTCACCTACCTCATCCCCACAGTTTTTATTTATTTACTTTTCTGCTCTTTTCCTGGTTAAATAAAGGTGTTCTCAACTAGCCTACCTGGTTAAATAAAGGTGTTCTCAACTAGCCTACCTGGTTAAATAAAGGTGTTCTCAACTAGCCTACCTGGTTAAATAAAGGTGTTCTCAACTAGCCTACCTGGTTAAATAAAGGTGTTCTCAACTAGCCTACCTGGTTAAATAAAGGTGTTCTCAACTAGCCTACCTGGTTAAATAAAGGTGTTCTCAACTAGCCTACCTGGTTAAATAAAGGTGTTCTCAACTAGCCTACCTGGTTAAATAAAGGTGTTCTCAACTAGCCTACCTGGTTAAATAAAGGTGTTCTCAACTAGCCTACCTGGTTAAATAAAGGTGTTCTCAACTAGCCTACCTGGTTAAATAAAGGTGTTCTCAACTAGCCTACCTGGTTAAATAAAGGTGTTCTCAACTAGCCTACCTGGTTACCTGGTTAAATAAAGGTGTTCTCAACTAGCCTACCTGGTTAAATAAAGGTGTTCTCAACTAGCCTACCTGGTTAAATAAAGGTGTTCTCAACTAGCCTACCTGGTTAAATAAAGGTGTTCTCAACTAGCCTACCTGGTTAAATAAAGGTGTTCTCAACTAGCCTACCTGGTTAAATAAAGGTGTTCTCAACTAGCCTACCTGGTTAAATAAAGGTGTTCTCAACTAGCCTACCTGGTTAAATAAAGGTGTTCTCAACTAGCCTACCTGGTTAAATAAAGGTGTTCTCAACTAGCCTACCTGGTTAAATAAAGGTGTTCTCAACTAGCCTACCTGGTTAAATAAAGGTGTTCTCAACTAGCCTACCTGGTTAAATAAAGGTGTTCTCAACTAGCCTACCTGGTTAAATAAAGGTGTTCTCAACTAGCCTACCTGGTTAAATAAAGGTGTTCTCAACTAGCCTACCTGGTTAAATAAAGGTGTTCTCAACTAGCCTACCTGGTTAAATAAAGGTGTTCTCAACTAGCCTACCTGGTTAAATAAAGGTGTTCTCAACTAGCCTACCTGGTTAAATAAAGGTGTTCTCAACTAGCCTACCTGGTTAAATAAAGGTGTTCTCAACTGGCCTACCTGGTTAAATAAAGGTGTTCTCAACTAGCCTACCTGGTTAAATAAAGGTGAAAAAAACAACAACAAAAAAAACACCAGCAGTCAATGACTGAAGAGCTGATTTCTTAGCTGTGCAGAATCTACAGATGTATTCACCAGAAACAACTTTGGTTAGAGGTTCACCTAGGGGTTCACCTGTACAAATGTGTTGTTGGAGGTTCACCTAGGGGTTCACCTGTACAAATATGTTGTTGGAGGTTCACCTAGGGGTTCACCTAGGGGTTCACCTGTACAAATGTTTTCTTAGAGGTTCACCTAGGGGTTCACCTAGAGGTTCACCTAGGGGTTCACCTAGGGGTTCACCTAGGGGTTCACCTGTACAACTGTTTTGTTAGAGGTTCACCTAGGGGTTCACCTGTACAAATGTTTTGTTAGAGGTTCACCGAGGGGTTCACCTGTACAACTGTTTTGTTAGAGGTTCACCTAGGGGTTCACCTAGAGGTTCACCTAGGGGTTCACCTAGGGGTTCACCTAGGGGTTCACCTGTACAAATGTTTGATGTATTAGAATACTTGATTATGCTAATGTTGTATTAATAGAAGGGGGAGTTATAAGACCCCTCCATCCTTACATTTATAGGGTCCTATATTACAGATTAACAATATATCTATATATTTACATTCATTATAGAGGTTTAGAATTGTTCCACAGTTGTTTTCTCGTTCTCTCTCTCTTATAAAGAGACCCCTCTGAGAAATGTGTGACAGACAGAACTCTGCAGGGGAGTGTAGGAGATAAGACTAGTCAGACATTCCACAATAAATCAACTTTGGGGAGTGGACATTTACTGCTAAGCTTTTAGATAACACTAAAAGCCATTGTTTATATAGCTTTGTAGAAATGGTTTTGGTCTCAGGAGTAAAAGGTAATGGTGTCGGCAGTGACATCACTAAAGGCTGGACTTGGGGTTTAATAAAAGCAACTTGCGACCATTTCTTTCTTAGAGAAGATACTGGGAAACATGCGTGTTATGTTCCTGATTGTCAACTTCTGTTTGCAATTTCATTAAATGTTTTTGAATGACTTAATTAAAGATATTGTCATAATGCTAATTTCTCCAATGATCCAATGATTAACAAGGATCAAGGGTACAGTCAATGTGCGGGGCCACCGGTGTCGAGGTAATTGAGGTAATAAACTCAGCAAAAAAAGAAACATTCTCTCACTATCAACTGCGTTTATTTTCAGCAAACCTAACATGTGTTAATATTTGTATGAACATAACAAGATTCAACAACTGAGACATAAACTGAACAAGTTCCACAGACATGTGACCAACAGAAATTGAACAAAAAGGGGATCAAAATCAAAAGTAACAGTCAGTATCTGGTGTAGCCACCAGCTGCATTAAGAACTGCAGTGCATCTCCTCCTCATGCACTGCACCAGATTTGCCTGTTGTTGCTGTGAAATGTCACCCCACTCTTCCAACAAGGCAGCTGCAATTTCCCAGACATGGTGGGACCTCAAACAGGTCCCAAACGTGCTCAATGGGATTGAGATCCAGGCTCTTTGCTGGCTATGGCAGAAAATGGACATTCCTGTCTTGCAAAAAAATCATGCACAGAACGAGCAGTATGGCTGGTGGCATTGTCATGCTGGAGGGTCATGCCAGGATGAGCCTGCAGGAAGGGTACCACATGAGGGAGGAGGATGTCTTCCTTGTAACGCACAGCGTTGGGATTGCCTGCAATGACAACAAACTCAGTCCAAAGATGTTGTGACACACCGCCCCAGACCATGGCGGACCCTCCACCTCCAAATCGATCCCGCTCCAGAGTACAGGCCTCTGTGTAACGCTCATTCCTTCAACAATAAACGCAAATCCGACCATCACCCCTGGTAAGACACATCCGCGACTCGTCAGTGAAGAGCACTTTTTGCCAGTCCTGTCTGGTCCAGTGACGGTGGGTTTGTGCCAATAGGCAACGTTGTTGCAGGTGATGTCTGGTGAGGACCTACCTTACAACAGGCCTACAAGTCCTCAGTCCAGCCTCCCTCAGCCTATTGCAGACAGTCTGACCACTGATGGAGGGATTGTGCATTCCTGGTGTAACTTAGGCAGTTGTTGTTGCCATCCTGTACCTGTCCCGCAGATGTGATGTTCGTATGTACCCATGACAACCCCTGGTATAGAGGTCCTGGATGGCAGGAAGCTTGACCCCCGTGATGGACTGGGCCGTACGTACTACCCTCTGTGGTGCCTTGCGGTCGGAGGCCTAGCAGTTGTCACACCAGGCAGTGATGCAACCGGTCAGGATGGTGCATTTATAAAACCTTTTGAGGATCTGAGGACCAGTACCAAAAATGTTCAGTCTCCTGAGGGGGAATAGGTTTTGTCGTGTCCTCTTCACAGCTGTTTTAGTGTGCTTGGACAATGTTCGTTTGTAGGGGATGTGGACGCCAAGAAACTTGAAGCTCTCAACCTGCTCCACTACAGCCCCGTCGATGAGAATGGGGGCGTGCTCAGTCCTCCTTTTCCTGTAGTCCACAATAATCTCATTTGTCTTGATTACGTTGAGGGAGAGGTTGTTGTCCTTGCACCACATGGTCAGGTCTCTGACCTCCTCCCTATAGGCTGTCTCATCATTGTTGTTGATCAGGCCTACCACTGTTGTGTCATCAGCAAACTTGATGGTGTTGGGAGTCGTGTTTGGCTGTGCAATCATGAGTAAACAGGGAGTACAGGAGGGGACTGAGCACGCACCCCTGGGGGCCCCCGTGTTGAGGATCAAGGTGGCGGATGTGTTGTACCTACCCTTACCACCTTGGGGCGGCCCATCAGGAAGTCCAGGATCCATTTGCAGAGGGAGGTGTTTAGTTCCAGGGTCCTTAGATTGGTGATGAGCTTTGAGGGCACTATGCTCGGAGTACACGTCCTGGTAATCCGTCTGGCCCTGCGGCCTTGTGAATGTTGACCTGTTTGAAGGTCTTACTCACATCAGCTGTGGAGAGCGTGATCACATAGTCATCAGGAACAGCTGATGCTCTCATGCATGTTTCAGTTTGACTTGCCTCTAAGTGAGCATATGAGTTATGCGGCTCTTCTGGTAGGCTCGTGTCACTGGGCAGCTCTCGGGTGTGCTTCCCTTTGTATTCTGTAATAGTTTGCAGGCCCTGCCACATTCGATGATCGGATTGGAGCTGGTGTAGTACAATTCGATCTTAGTCCTGTATTGATGCTTTGCCTGTTTGATGGTTCGTCGGAGGGCATATAGCGGGCTTTCTTATAATCTTCCGGGTTAGAGTCCCGCTCATTGAAAGCGGAAGCTCTACCTTATAGCTCAGTGTGAATGTTGCCTGTAATCCACTGCTTCTGGTTGGGATATGTACAGTCACTGTAGGGACGACATCCTCAATGCACTTATTGATAAAGCCGGTGACTGATGTGTTGTATTCCTCAATGCCATCAGAAGAATCCTGGAACATATTCCAGTCTGTGCTAGTTTTATTGTCCTCACTTTTTTATAGACCGTGTAACTGGTGCTTCCTGCTTTAATTTGTGCTTGGATATTCTACACGCTACAGAACGGAAGGATTGAGACGATACAGCTCTCTGATCAAGTTGCTGTACAAGGAAGGAAAGCAGGTATTGGGGACCCACTGGGAAAACACTGAAAAACTACAATGAGAGGACCTATCATCCTTTCACTCTACCCTCTTATCCTCTGTATCTGATGCTAAAGCCATTTTCTATCACTCTAAATTTCAAGCTTTTGCCTCTAACCCTAGGAAACTATTTTCTACCTTCTCATCCCTCATTAATCCACCACTCCCTCCCTCCTCCTTCCTCCCTCCTCCCTCTCTGTGGACAACTTTGTCAACCACTTTGAAAAGAAGGTTGATGAAGGTTGATGACATCC
>NC_060181.1:80026251-80086251 GCF_021184085.1 Oncorhynchus gorbuscha | reverse complement strand
TCTCTCTCTCTCTCTCTCTCTCTCTCTCTCTCTCTCTCTCTCTCTCTGTCTCTCTCTCTCTCTCTCTCTCTCTCTCTCTCTCTCTCTCTCTCTCTCTCTCTCTCTCTCTCTCTCTGTCTCTCTCTCTCTCTCTCTCTCTCTCTCTCTCTCTCTCTCTCTCTCTCTCTCTGTCTCTCTCTCTCTGTCTCTCTCTCTCTCTCTCTCTCTCTCTCTCTCTCTCTCTCTCTCTCTCTCTCTCTCTCTCTCTGTCTGTGTCTCTCTCTGTCTTGGTTAGAGGAGATAATTTGTTTGTTTTAGAATGGATGTTTCGGCGATTGTCGTTCTTTGCATTCAATGATACCGAATTCCTAGCTGCAGACTAGTAATTAATATCAAAGAGTTGTTCTTATTCTGTCGGTATCGATAGTCTAAGAGTTTAACCATGTGGTATGGTTAAAAGATTCAGCAATGGTCTGCAACCTTCGTCCCCTCCTAATAGAGAAAAACATGGTCTGGTGATATTTTCTCAAAGTTGGGTTTTACTCGGAATTGCAGAAAAGGGGCTGTCCCAGGATGCCTGACCCTAACTGGGCTCAGGGGCGGTCCTCTGATTTAGTTCAACTCAAAGGGGAATTGGAGTTTCCTTCATTAAACTGTCCAAAATCACATTGTAAAATTGTGTAAACAGTATCATACTCACTCATTCATCTTATACAAAAAGTAGACGTAAACCTCATATCTGAGGCTATTATATAAACAACGTTATGGTAATGTGGCCGCAGCGTCTCCCATAAGCTTCCCCAAGTTGTAACAAACGGACCAGTTCGTAGCTGGATTGATCTTTTATACTTTTGTTTGGACCTCAAGTTCTGTGAGGTGGAAGAAATTGCTTTGTTCTCTATGAAACTTCACTCTGTCTCTTATACTGTGTGGCCATTAGGCAGGGTCTTCTCCTCAGGAAGTTATGACCTCTCTCTGACCACAGCAGCCTAGTTGAAGGAGGCAAGGGGGAGGCAGGGAGAGGGAGATGGGGCTTGCTGTACCCAAAGAGGACAACGTCATGACACCATCATGACGTTGCTACAACCTAGCCTATGAAGGAAAGTTTACAACGTAGGTGCACAGGTGGAGAGAAATTTGAGTAATCAATGTAACAGACATTGACACATTCAATATCACCTTGCACATTCTTGACTGCATCTACCTGATTTAGGGTGTAATCATTAGTCCAACAGCTGCAAAGAGTTTCTATAGGACAAATTCAGGTTTGTTTATCCCTGTTTCGTTCCATTTGCTTCCATTTAAGAATTTTATTTCAACAGAATCAGAGGAATGAATACACCCCTGATCACACGCAACTGCAATTCACTTTCATAGCAGCCATATACAAACAGCATAATCCCTCTGATCGTTGTATAATTCCTTATCGCATCTACGCACTCTGCTCCTCTCAACTTTTCCCTTCGCTTGTGGACTTCAGTGCACCACACATCAGCTGTCTGTGACCAAGCAAAATAAGTGTTCTAAGCCAAACTTTTATATCATAACCGCTAACCGCTACACACAGCCTACATCATTGTTACCATATTAGCTAACATAGTTACTAGAACTAACCTGTTACAATCATGCAGTACAGCAAGCAGTTTAGCTGTTACACCAGCGGGCCTCGGTGGCAATAAGTGAATTAAACCAAAAGCTTACCTTGACTTGGAAGAGTTCCAGTGTTGGATAGCCATAGCCAGCTAGCTAACATAGCATTCCTCTCTGTTTGAGCCCAGTGTATGAGTAGGTTAAACCTACTAGCTGCAATCGCTAGCTAACTAAGTGAAAGTGTAAGTGAATAATTGAATTTGTTCAAAACCATTAAACTATTGTCTTTCTCTCTCTTTGAGTCAATTAAACACATTTTATGCACTGCAGTGCTAGCTAGCTGTAGCTTATGCTTTCAGGGTTAGATTCATTCTCTGATCCTTTCATTGGGTGGACAGCATGTCAGTTCATTTTATTTGATTTTTATTTAACCGGGTAGGCTAGTTGAGAACCAGTTCTCATTTACAACTGCGACCTGGCCAAGATAAAGCACAGCAGTTCGACACACATGGAATAAACAAACATACAGTCAATAATACAGTAGAAAAAATAAAAATCTATACACAGGGAGTGCAAATGAGGTTCATGCTGCAAGAGCTCTGATAGGTTGGAGGAACGAAGTTGTCAAAATGACTGTGTAAGTCTATGGAAATGGGTGTATGTGTTTACAGTGTGTGTTCAGTTAAAAATAGACTACAGTGTGTGTGTTCAGTTATATGTAGACTACAGTGTGTGTGTGTGTGTGTGTGTGTGTGTGTGTGTGTGTGTGTGTGTGTGTGTGTGTGTGTGTGTGTGTGTGTGTGTGTGTGTGTGTGTTTACAGTGTGTGTGTTCAGTTATATGTAGACTACAGTGTGTGTGTTTCCAGTGTGTGTGTTCAGTTATATGTAGACTACAGTGTGTGTGTGTGTGTTCAGTTATATGTAGACTACAGTGTGTGTGTGTGTTTACAGTGTGTGTGTTCAGTTATATGTAGACTACAGTGTGTGTGTTTCCAGTGTGTGTGTTCAGTTATATGTTGACTACAGTGTGTGTGTGTGTTTACAGTGTGTGTGGTCATTTATATGTAGACTACAGTGTGTGTGTGTGTGTTTACAGTGTGTGTGTTCAGTTAAATGTAGACTACAGTGTGTGTATGTTTACAGTGTGTGTGAGTTTTCAGTCATATGTAGATTATAGTGTGTGTGTGTTCAGTCATATGTAGATTAGGGTGTGTGTGTGTGTTCAGTTATATGTAGATTATAGTGTGTGTGTGTTCAGTCATATGTAGATTATAGTGTGTGTGTGTTCAGTCATATGTAGATTATAGTGTGTGTGTGTTCAGTTATATGTAGATTATAGTGTGTGTGTGTTCAGTTATATGTAGATTATAGTGTGTGTGTTTCAGTTATATGTAGATTATAGTGTGTGTGTGTGTTCAGTTATATGTTGAGTACAGTCTTCATACTGTCACTTCCTGTATCTTCCTTTCTGTTCACTCCCTTCTAGTCTCATTTCCCTCACCCCTCCTCACCCCTCCTCACCCCTCCTCACCCCTTCTCTCTCTGTGTCTTTCCCTCTCTCTCCCTCCCTTTCTCCTTGTGACTGGATCTCACTGTGGTTTTATCTGATCTTGTCAGTGTAAAGGCCCACGTCTATTGATCTCTGTGGTACAGTGAGCCAGTTCAGGCACGGAGACAGACAGTTAGATGGTTGAACGTCTGTATTGTACCCATACACTTTGTATTAGAGTATATAGCAGGGTCATGTTCAGTCTGTAACGTATACACTAGGTGTCAGGAAGCAGGTGCAGAAGTTGAGTTTAATAATGAGAAACCAAACAGGAGTATTGTACTGACCGGGAACAAAACCAATATTGCCTGAAACTACTAAGAGCTTTTACATATGTATTTTTATTTAACTAGGTAAGTCAGTGAAGAACAAATTCTTATTTACAACGGCAACCTACCCCTGCCAAACCCGGACGACGTGCACCGTCCTGTGGGACTCCCAATCACGGCCGGATGTGATACAGCCTGGATTCGAACCAGGGACTGTAGTGATGCTACTTGCACTGAGATACAGTGCCTTAGACCACCCTCCCACTTGGGAGCTAAATGAAGGGGAAGTAATCATGGTAATGATGACGTCCAGGTGTGCATAACAATTGGGAGGAGGTGTGCGTAATGATGGTTGCCAGATGTGTGTAATGTGGGTTTCCTGAACCGGTGGTTAGTAGACCAGCGATGTCGAGCGCCGGAGAGAGGGAACGGGAGTAGGTGTGAGACTCTGTGTCTTGGCTTTATTGAGCACGCCTGACATTGACATGACAGACAACACTGAAGCATTTCAGAGCACATCTGATACAGTCAACTGAATTAACCTTTGGATTAATATAGTTCAGCAATACTCAGAAATACATGGTACTGAAAGCATCAGATGTAGATTTACATTTGGTAGATGCTCTTTATCAGAACAATTTACAAGCGCAATTAGGTTTAGGTGCCTTGATCAATGGCACATAGACAGAATTTGCACCTAGTCTGCTCGAGGATTCAAACCAGAAACCTTTCGGGTACTGGCCCTGCACTCTTAACCACTAGACTACCTGCCACCCTGTGTGTGTGTGTGTGTGTGTGTGTGTGTGTGTGTGTGTGTGTGTGTGTGTGTGTGTGTGTGTGTGTGTGTGTGTGTGTGTGTGTGTGTGTGTGTGTGTGTGTGTGTGTGTGTGTGTGTGTGTGTGTGTGTGTGTGTGTGTGTGTGTGTGTGTGTGTGTGTTTAATAACTCCACCCTGTATAATGTGGCCCTTGCTGTGCGGTAATAACATTAGCATGGCTTTACACTGCCAAACAAGCTGCTCTTATTAAAAGAGGTGAGGGTGTGTGTTTGCGTGCATGCCTGTGTGCATCAGGGTTTTGTTATCCAAAAGAAGCAACAGGTGAATATACATGTATCTTTCTAGCCTCAGGTCAGGTTTTGAGAAAATAGCTCCCCTGTTTTGTCATTCCCATTCTAATTTGCAATAGGTTAATTGAAGATGTTCCACATAGGAAGTATGTGTTTTAGGGCTTTTTGCTTCACTTCCATTCCAATCAGTGGTGTTTGCGTCTGTGTTACAGTCTGCCTGCCTGCCTGCCTGCCTGCCTGCCTGCCTGCCTGCCTGCCTGCCTGCCTGCCTGCCTGCCTGCCTGCTTGTAGCCTAGCTAGCTATGCCATTTTTTCCTCTATTGTGTTCACATTTGCTATGCTGACTGCTTTGACTTAATCTGCCCATTCATTCCCTATACACTGGTCTTCTTCTGAAGATGATTAGTTCTGCTACATTTCCTGTGGTGTGTCTGCAGGCTGTGTGCTAGCCAGTCTTCTCCTCCAGTAGCTGTTTCATTAAACACTGCTAAACACAGTACACACACTGTATTATTGGTTTGACTAACCTTGCTTTGTGCATGTGGTAGTGTCAGTTGATTTGGTAGTCAGGGAATTTTATAATGTCATGTCAACAATGTGTTTGTAGTAGGCTTAGCCTCCGCAAACTCAATGCATTGTTTTTTTAAACTTGTAATGTAAATAGCTAAACTAATTGGTAATCATGATAAAGGAGCATCATGCAATATGTTTGCTGAAAGTGCCCTTAATATATCGGCAGTAATAGAGGAATGTTAGTGTTTCACAATATTTCCCCCAAAAATTGCATTCTGATGTTGCAGCTTTTCTATTTGTCAACCAAAGTCTGTCTCTTGTTGGTTGCACCCTTTGATCAGCGTCACGGTAATCTCCTTACGAGCCAACCAACCAACAACAGCAACTGAGGCAAGCATTCAACATTTACATTTGAGTAATTTAGTAGAAACTCTTATCAAGAGAAATTGGGGTTTATTGCCTTGCTCCTGGGCACATCAACAGATACCTCACCTCTGGGATTCGAAGCAGCAACCTTTTGGTTACTGGACGAATTCTCTTTACCTCTAGGCTACCTGCCGCCAAAAGTTAGGTATTGCTCTGCCATCACCTGGTTGCTATAATTCTACATTGTTCACCTAATTTCAGGTTATGTAACAAAACCAGAAATGTATATTGTAGAGAACCTAAATCACTAAGAAATATTATTTCAATAAGTAAAAATATTGTATTTTCAGCTGTTTGAAGCTGGTGGACAAGCTTGCAGAGACATGTTGTTGTTCTTTGCTGGTTGTTTACGTTCATGCTTGATTTCTTTCATTGAGCGTATCCTTCTCTGTGATAGGCTGTTTGTTTGCTTACATCAGCGTGTTTGTGTGTGTGTGTGCATTTGTGTGTATATGTCATGAGGTCCATGAGGTTGGAAATTACTATGTGACCCTTCACCCATAGCTTGTACTATAGCTCCCAGGGGGCATTGCTGCTAGTGCTCAGAGAGCACTGTGGGAAATGAGGTGCTGACTTACATGCTGCCTCCTGCAGTAGAGTAACCTCCATTTGACCTTTTACCCTTTACATTTCATATTGGTTCCACTGCTAGTCTGCTCAGGTCACCTCAGGAATTGTACAAACAGTTTTGTATTTTATTCTGTTTTCTCTGGTCCAGTATTTCCCAATATGTTCCTCTGGGACCACTAGGGTTAAATGATTTGTTACAGCTCAGCAGTAGCACACCTTATTCAACTAGTCAATCATTTTCAAGCCCTTGACTAGTTGAGTCAGGTATGCTAGTACAACAACAAAAATGTGTAACCTTGAAGGTCCCTGAGATATGGATTAGGAAACCTCGCTCTCGTCAATTTATTTCTGTACTCGATGTGTTAATTTCTGAACTCGATGTGTTACTTGAGTATTGTAGATAACAACGTACTGTACTGTAGATGACAACGTACTGTGCTGTAGATGACAACGTACTGTGCTGTAGATGACAACGTACTGTACTGTAGATGACAACGTACTGTGCTGTAGATAACAACGTACTGTGCTGTAGATGACAACGTACTGTACTGTAGATAACAACGTACTGTACTGTAGATGACAACGTACTGTAGATAACAACGTACTGTACTGTAGATGTACTGTAGATGACAACGTACTGTAGATGTACTGTAGATGACAACGATGACAACGTACTGTACTGTAGATGACAACGTACTGTGCTGTAGATGACAACTGTACTGTAGATGTGCTGTAGATGACAAGATGACACAACGTACTGTGCTGTAGATGACAACGATGACACTGTGCTGTAGATGACAACGTACTGTACTGTAGATGACAACGTACTGTGCTGTAGATAATTGAGGGTTTATTCCAACGCACAGTGCTGTAGATAACAACGTACTGTACTGTAGATGACAACGTACTGTACTGTAGATAACAACGTACTGTGCTGTAGATGACAAAGTACTGTGCTGTAGATGACAACGTACTGTGCTGTAGATGACAACGTACTGTGCTGTAGATGACAACGTACTGTGCTGTAGATGACAACGTACTGTGCTGTAGATGACAACGTACTGTGCTGTAGATGCTGTAGATTCTTACATACTGTACTGTGGATAATTGAGGGTTTATTCTTACATACTGTACTGTGGATAATTGAGGGTTAATTACAATGTACTGTGCTATAGATAATTGAGGGTTTATTCTAATGTCTTGTAATGTAGCTAATTGAGTGTTTATTGCAAAGTACTGTACTGTAGTTAATTAAGAGTTTATAACAACTTAATATAATGTAGATCATTGAAACGAAAGGATCAGCAGATGAGGAAAATCGGTTGTGACTGTGTTTGACAGTAAATTATTGTGTTTTACAGTAAATTACTGAGTTTTTACAATCTGTGTTTTACAGTAAGTGGTGGTGGTGGTGGTGGTAGGGTGCGTCGAGACAGGGTGCGTGAAGTGTGCAAGATTGCAGTAATCTGGTGTGTTCTCGTGACCTCCCTCCAGTCCAGCCTCAGTCAGTAAGTTTACCCCATGTACAGGGGAGCAGGGTGAGCAGGAGTACAGATAAAACATGAAAGACAAAGCTCTGACAAGGCAGGGCCAACCGAGGCCTGGCAAAACCAATACTAAAGGCCCTCCGTCAATTACAACCTGATTAAGCTAATCGTAATGGGATAATGCAATCCAGGAGAACAGCTTTGCTAGCTAACACTGCAGCTTGCCAAGGAGACCACGACAAGACACTAACGGATCTGGATGAAAGACGGTGGGGAGAAGAGAGATGGAGAGAGAGAATTAAAGAAATAATCAAATAAAATGAAAGTTTGAGAAAGAGGAAACCGCGAGTGTGTTCAAAAAATAAGAAGTCAAGATAGTGAGGACAGAAATAACTAATGTTGACCTTGAGCATGCTAGGGTGGTTGATTCAAGTATATGTTGATGTTTCTGCCCAGATATCTATAGTACCATGCAAAAAAAGTGTATCGTTCCTCCTCTACAGGATCGGTGGGTCCCCCGGTTGAGGTTACGCAGGCTAATGCAATTAGCATGAGGTTGTAAGTAACAAGAACATTTCCCAGGACATAGACATATCTGATATTTCCAGAAAGCTTAAATTCTTGTTAATATAACAGCCTGTCCAATTTACAGTAGCTATTACAGTGAAATAATACCATGCTATTGTTTGCGGAGAGTGCACAGTTATGAACTTGAAAAGTTATTAATAAACCAATTAGGCACATCTGGGCAATGGTTCATTGGCTCAGTATAAAACATTGCCATCTAGTGGCCAAAATCTAAATTGTGCCTGGGCTGGAATAATACATTATGGCCTTTCTCTTGCATTTCAAAGATGGTACAAAAAAATACAAAAGAACAGTTGCTTTTTTCTTTGCATTATCTTTAACCAGATCTATTGTGTTATATTATCCTACATTCATGTCACATTTATTTAAATTATCCTATATTCATGTTTCCTTTCAAATGGTATCAAGAATATGTATATCCTCTCTTCAGGTCCTGAGCTACAGGCAGTTCGATTTGGGTATGTCATTTTAGGCGAAAATGTAAAAAAAGAGGTGGATCCAACAATGGTTCTAATGTTCTCTACATTTCTCTAATCATCCGTCCTTTCACCTCTCTCTCTAGCTCTAGCTCCCGCTCTCGCTGTCTCTGTCGCTCTCTATTTGTGTATATATATATATATCATATCTCTCTCTCTCTCTTTGACTCTGGACACCTGAGCCAGTTATCATTTGAGTGTGCATAGACTGATGGACTCTTGTCTGGAGTTCCCTCAGAAAACAGCTGTGTGGCTCTCTAACTAAGTAGGGCACAGAGATATAAAGGATGGGAACAGAGAGAGAGAGAGGGGGGAACGCAGAGAGTGGGGGAGAGAGAGAGAGGGCAGGAGGGAGAGAGAGACAGACGGAGAGAGAGAGAGGGGGGAGAGAGAAAGAGAGGGCAGGAGGGAGAGAAAGGGCAAGAGAGTGGGACAGAGTGAGAGAGAGGAGAGAGTGGGGGGGAACACAGAGAGTGGGGGGACACAGAGAGTGGGGGAGAGAGAAAGAGGGAGGGGGAGAGAGAGACAGACGGAGAGAGAGAGGGGGGAGAGAGAAAGAGAGGGCAGGAGGGAGAGAAAGGGCAAGAGAGAGAGGGACAGAGGGAGAGAGAGGAGAGAGTGGACCCTATATTGCACCACGGCCCTATGCAAGGCTAGCCCTGCAGAAGTACTACAATAACTGCCACGAGCATCTGCACTGCTCACAGCTGCAGTAACACTGGAAACCTGAAATCACATTGCTAGCTAACAGCGCTAATACTGGCCTATGGATATGCTTTAGGTTTTATCCAATGTCTGCCTTCTCTTCTGCACTGAGTGTTAGAGATTTGGTTTTTGGAGACATAGATAATCTCCCTGGATGAGATGTTATTGATTATCTAGCCTGACTCTTATCCACGTTTAAGCCCCAAGAAAAGGGACACGGTCGGCTTTGACTTTGGAATAAGACATACTACAGAGTGAGAGAAATCACACACACACACACACACACGCACGCACGCACGCACACACACACACACACACACATACACACACATTGTCTGTGTGATACACATTGCTGAGTTGGAAAAATCTTAGGCCTTTGCCAAGCTTGTCTCCATCACTCTGTCGCCACCCAGTGGTCAGACACAGTTACAATAAGTGGTCCATGTGTAATGTCTCTCTCTCTCACACACACACACACACACACACACACACACACACACACACACACACACACACACACACACACACACACACACACACACACACACACACACACACACACACACACACACACACACACACACACACACACACACACACACACACACACACACACACACACATCCACACACGCACACACACATAATGCCCGTGGAATTATCAGTGATAATGTGTAAATGAGGATGTGACATTAACATAATTACATGATGATATTTACTGATGTGACATTCATACGCTGACAGCAGCCCAGCACAGAGAGAAGAGCAATGTGTGTATCTGGTCAAATCACTCTTATCTCCCATCCATCTGGAATTCAATGATTAGTTAGTTAAAGCGCTGTCCATGTTGCCAATCGCAGGTTTGTGTGTGTGTGTGTGACTGAGCAAATAGATTCTCCCTCTTCTATGTGCTTGTTACCTTGGCCTACTGTTTCTAAAGATTTCCATTTGTCTAATTTTCACATCCCATCAAATGCCGCCTGAGGATTTACACTTTGATACCTAATAAAAGCACATTGTGAGTCACATCATTTAAACAAGACACACACAAACACTCACTGGTGGAAAAAGTACTCAACTATCATACTTGAGCAAAGGTAAAGATACCTTAATAGAAAATGAATTAAGTAAAAGTGAAAGTCACTCAGTAAAATACTACTTGACTGAAAGTCTAAAAGTATTTGGTTTTAAAAATACTTAACTATTAAAAGTAAATGTAATTGCTGAAATATACTTAAGTTACAAAAGTAAAAGTAGAAATCATTTCACATTCCTTATATTAAGCAAATCAGAAAAACAATGTTTTAAAAATGTTTTCTAGCCAACACTCAGACATCATTTACAAAGGAATAATTTGTGTTTAGTGAGTCCGCCAGATCAGAGGCAGTAGGGATGACCAGGGATGTTCTTTTGATAAGTGTGTTAATTAGACAATTTTCCTGTCCTGCTAAGCATTTGTATTTGTATTTTGTATTTATTAAGGATCCCCATTGGCTGTTGCCAAGGCAGCAGCTACTCTTCCTGGGGTCCAGCAACATTAAGGCAGTTAAATACAATTAAAACAATTAGATTACATTACATTTCATAACACTTTACCAAATACATTTAGTGTGTTCCCTTAGGCCACTACTCCACTATCACATATTTACAACACAACATCCATGTGTACGTGTGCAGACTGTGTGTGTTATCATGCGTACAGTATGTGTGTCTGTGCCGGTGTTTGTGGTTTTTCAGTCCCTCTGTTCCATAAGGTGTATTTGTATCTTTTTTTTAAAATAACATTTTACCTCTTGAATTAGTTACTTGCTGTGGAATAAAGTTCCATGTAGTCATGGCTCTATGTTGTACAGTGTGCCTCCCATAGTCTGTTCTGGACTTGGGGACTGTGAAGAGACCTCTTGTGGCATGTCTTGTGGGGTATGCGTGGGTGTCCGAGCTGTGTGCCAGTAGTTCAAACAGACAGCTCGGTGCATTAACATGTCAATACCTCTCACAAATACAAGTAGTGATGAAATCAATCTCACCTCCACTTGGAGCCAGGGGAGACTGACATACATATTTTTAATGTTAGCTCATTCAAATGTAACTCGTACATTTGGGTGTCAGGAAAAATGTATGGAGTAAAAAGTACATTATTTTATTTAGGAATGTAGTGGAGTATAAGTAAACGTTGTAAACATATGAATAGTAAAGTCAAGAACACATACCCCCAAAAAAACACAGCATAAATACTTAATCTGTGGAGAGGAGCGACATGATCTGATTGAGTTCAGTGTATTGAGGTGTGACAGTTAGCCCACGGTGGGCGCCAACTCGCCTAGCACTCCCTGCTTCCCCCGACGAGCTCTAACTGATTCACCAGAACCACCCAGAGCGGCGTGGAGAGTTAAGAGACACACTTGCTGACAGGTGACAGCTACACACTACACCATGTAGGGACTGAGGGCTTATCATAACACTGTGATGGCAGGGATTGAGATGAGGAACCCAGGGAATATTGCCCAGGGAGACCTTGAAAATATGTGTTAGAGAATATAAAGGCCTATGCATATGTCTTAGAGGCAATAGGTCAATGGAATGAATTGTGTACTGTATGTTGGTTGAATTATGTACAAATAATTATTGGGAAAAAATGTTTCACTTTCTTCATATATGGAACCTCTAAAACTTCTATATAGAACCCTTTTATGTTTTTTTGATCAGAACCCTAGAGGTTCTTCTTCACTGAACTGAAATGGTTCCATGTAGAACCCTGCATGGTGCCATTTATGAAGTATGGCTACTACAATGAAATAGTCATATTTTGAGCTAAGAATGTAATTTAATAATGATTGTAAATATAGATTGTAAATGTGCACTGGTGGCCAGGGAGGCATCTCATACCTCCCATGCAGTTTACATCAACCCTTCAATGGATTCATTCAGGTTTATTCTGAAATCCATCTACATAACACAAGACACTGTGATAACCTGTAATAAACTTTTTTAGCAAGAGATAGCCTAAGAAAGTAGAAAAAATGTGCAGGAAGTAGTTTTAAAGGCATTTTATTGAAGGGAAACAACAACAGTCTTTAACTTTTTTTTGGCAACATAATGATATATTCTCATATACTCAATGATGAATTCAACTACAACAAAAATATTAAGATAATAGATACAAAACAAAAATGTGAAGAACATAAATCAATCAACTCTAATTAGCACATGTAGGACAGTATGCAAGTGTGTGTGCATGGACTTTGCAGATTTCTCACATGTGCAGCACATAGTATTTATTTTTCATTCCTTATTTGGGGGGCAGAATTGGCATCTCCTCCTCTTGCCTGCCCCAGCTGCAGCCTCAGGTGTATAAGGACAAGATTCGCTGCAGAGGCTGCTGTGTGGGGGAGGCGCTCCCTTCTTTGAATGTGTGGGGTTACAAGTGCCTTTCCTAGCTGCTCCAGCAACACCCTCCTCTTGTTCCCCTTATCAGGCATCTATGTAGGGTTGATCTTGATCCATATCACAAAGACATTGTATGAGGACACATCAATGATGTTATGGAAGATGACCAGGGGCCAGTGTAAATTCTGTAAAGCTGTAAATTCCAATCACCTTGTCCAGGTTGTACACGTCTCCTTTGTTTTGTTTGTAGTTCAGGATGATGGCTGGCTTCCTGTCCTCGCAATCACTGATCTCATCCGTTTTGTGCAGTGTGCTCAAGAGGACCACAGAGTGGTGGTGGGGGTGAAGGCAAACTTTGATGAGAAGGCCTCTCTCCCCCTTGTTGCGAGGAGTGCAGGGGGGAGCTCAGGCTTGTTCTTTCTAACTGTGCCATCCATGGTGATCTTCCTCTTCAGGAGCTGCTGACTGAGTTCATAAGAGGAGAAAGAAATTGTCTTACGTGACTTTGTGCCCCTCAGTCCATCTGTCACATCAAGCACAACCCGCATCTCCTGGTTCTTCTCTGGGCCTCCACTGCTTTACTTCCCTGTGCAGACTTGCATCTTATCTGGATTGTGCATCACAGACCACCCATATCTTGATGCCATACTTTGCTGGCATGCTGGGCATATACTGCCGGAAAGGACAGCAGCCTTTTGACAAAAGAGATTACTATCAGCAATTAGTATCAGTTTCACAGAAAACAATCACATAAATCAGTTATTTTACAGCCATACATAATACAATTAACAGTGCAAATCACTTACAGATATGACAATAGAAATGTACCTCTGAATGAACTCGTTGCTCAACACTGTTACTTCAGGCCCAGGGTTGTAGAGGTATGGCAGATGCTCCACCCACTTCTCCCAGACCTCCCTTATGGCCTCCAGTTTGTCTCTCACACATCTTGCAGGTCTTGACTCATGGTTATCAAATCGTAGCATTCTTGAGAAAGTGTGAAAGACTTTCAGTGGCATCGTGGCACAGAAAATTGTCCTTCCACTCTCTGCATCCCAGAGATTACATGTAACCTCGCCTATGTAGGCGCGCAGGTCAATCTCATCCATCCTCTTCCAGTTATCTCCATATTTACGGAAACCCTCCTAATTTGTCATCTCCGGGTGGATTTTATTGATGGCTGGTGTTATGAACATGTAGAATGCTTTCAAGGAGCAGGACTCTAACCTGGAAGCTTTAAGAAATCCCTCTAGGCCCTCCGACGAAACATCAAATAGGCAAAGCATTAAAACAGGATTAAGATTCAATCGTATTACACCGTCTCTGATGCTCGTCAGATGTGGCAGGGCTTGCAAACCATTGCAGACTGCAAAGGGAAGAACAGCCAAGAGCTGCCCAGTGACACGTGCCTACCAGATGAGTTAAACTACTTCTATGTTTGCTTCAAGGCAAATAACACTGAAACATGCATGAGAGCGTCAGTTGTTCTGGAAGACTGTGTGATCACGCTCTCTGCAGCCGATGTGAGTAAGACCTTTAAACAGGTCAAGATTCCCAAGGCCCCAGGGCCAGGCGGTTACCTGGACGTGTACTGCGAGCATGTAGCTGATGAACTGGCCAGTGTCTTCGCTGACATTTGCAACCTCTCCCTGTCCGAGTCTGTAATACCAACATGTTTTAACAGAACACCATAGTGCTTGTGCCCAAGAACACGAAGGTAACCTGCCTAAACGACTACCGACCCGTCGCACTCACGCCTGTAGCCATGAAGTGCTTCGAAAGGCTGGTCATGGCTAACATCAACACCATTTTCCACACTGTCCTTTCCCACCTGAACAAAAGGAACACCTATGTGAGAATTCTATTCATTGACTACAGCGCTGCATTCAACAACATAATTTCATCAAATCTCATAAATAAGCTATGGACCCTGGGACTAAACAACTCCCTCTGCAACTGGATCCTGGACTTCCTGACGGACAGGTGGTATGGGTAGGTAACAACACATCTACCATGCTGATCCTCAACACAGGGGCCCTTCAGTGATGCGTGCTCAGTCCCCTCTGGTACTTCCTGTTCACACATGACCCCACAGCCAAGCACGACTCCAACACCATCCTTAAGTTTGCAGATGATACAATGGTGGTAGGCCTGATCACCGACAACGACGAGACAGCCTATAGGGAGGAGGTCAGAGACCTGGCCGTGTGGTGCCAGCACAACAACCTCTCCCTGAATGTGATCAAGACAAAGAAGATGATTGTGGACTACAGGAAAAGGAGGGCTGAGCAGGCCCCCATTCTAATTGACAGAGCTGTAGTGGAGCAGATTGAGAGCTTTAAGTTTCTTGGTGTCCACATCACAAACAAACTAACATGGCCCAAGCACACAAAACCTTTTCCCCTCAGGAGACTGAACAGATTTGGCTTGGGTCCTCAGATCCTCAAAAGGTTCTGCAGCTGCACCATCGAGAGCATCCTGACTGGTTGCATCACTGGCTGGAATGGTAACTGCTCGGCCTCCGAGGGTAGTGTGAACGGCCAAGTCCATCACTGGGGCCAAGCTTCCTGCCATCCAGGACCTTTATACCAAGCGGTGTCAGAGGAAGGCCCTAAAAATTGTCAAAGACTCCAGCCACCCTAGACATAGACTGTTCTCTCTACTACTGCACGGCAAGCGGTACCGGAGCGCCAAGTCTAGGCCCAAGAAGCTTCTTAACAGCTTCTACCCCCAAGCCATAAGACTCCTGAACAGCTAATCAAATGGCTACCCAGACTATTTGCATTGCCTCCCTCCCCTTTATTCTACACTGCTGCTCCTCTCTGTTATTATCATTTATGCACAGTCACTTTAATAACTCTACCTACATGTACATATTACCTCAACTTACTGGTGGCCCCGACTCTGTACCGGTACCCCTCTGTATATAGTCTCGCTATTGTTATTTTACTGCAGCTCTTTCATTACTCGTTACTTCATAAATTTTTCTTATCCGTTTTTTAAAACTGCATTGTTGGTTAGGTGCTCATAAGTAAGCATTTCACTGTAAGGTCTACACCAGTCTACACCAGTTGCACCTGTACACGTGTGTGTGCGTGTGCGTGTGCGTGTGCGTGTGCGTGTGCGTGTGTGTGTGCGTGTGCGTGTGCGTGTGTGTGTGTGTGTGTGTGTGTGTGTGTGTGTGTGTGTGTGTGTGTGTGTGTGTGTGTGTGTGTGTGTGTGTGTGGTGTGTAAATTATTTTATAACTGCCTGGTCAAAAATGACCCTAAGACAATCTTTGGGCCCTGCTGGTGTACAGCTTTCATGGAAATATGAACAAAGGCGATGTTTCACTTTTTCTAATGTTGGGGTCACTCTAGGAAAAGCCATCAAATTTCAAATTAAAAGGATATCATTTTCGGGGTTTCTCTGCTGTTTAACATAGTGGTGGGTCGTGTTTACCCTTCAGACAACACAAGGGTTAAGTAATTGAACTAACTTTGTTTTTTTTGTACTTATATTTGTGTTGTGGTTTTCATTTTGGGCTTCCAACCTCACCTACACACAGTTTTGACCAGTTCTTTACGGTTTTGCCTTTCACTTTTCTTTCATGCGAATAACTGAAACCTAAAACCTTGTTTGAATGATGGCCCACATCTGGCTGACTTCTTTACAATACAATATACTTTGTTCATTAGTTACAGTGAACAACAGAAGTGTCTTCTGCTTTATTGGTTCCGGAGAAGAAGAAAAATGGAGTAAAAACACTAGTTAATCTTCAGAAATAAATATGAGTTAATCCGCCAAAAAATTAGTTGGCTAGCTTGTAAAAGTGGTGAATTAAAATATATATTTTTTGTTTAGCCAGTTACATTAGCTAGCTAGCTAGGTAGCTTACAAATGTGCTCACATTCTAATAACATTTCAACTTAATTTATATAGCCTATATTTTATCATATGACTTTGGCTTCATATTTTTTTATTAAATAATCAACTTGCTTGCCTTAATACATTGAAAATTATGCAACGGGTATGTTGATCCTGAATGCTTATTGGTTAAAACCACATTCCAGACGCTGTCTATTCCACAAGTTACCACCAGCTAAATCTATGACGTTAAAATGCCTATTTTACTCTTTTCCATCTGACTGCGCAATCCACTATCTTATCAACCCAGCCAGGCAATTTATAAACTTAATCTCCACTATAAAAAGCATCTAGACATTATCTCACATTTCTTTTAGACTAACATTTCGTTTTCAACAGCCGAGATTTGTATAAACCTTCCTGTCTGTCTCTCTGACATTTGCAAAATGTTTTCAATATTAAAATTGGATCTCCTGCTGTCCCATAGTAATGAACGTGCCGGGAGTCAGGACGAGACAGACAGTGTTTCTCAGCCAGTCGAAATCATTAATCAGATGGCGTCATTTTTATGAATATGGAAATGTCAATTGAAAAAAAGGTCAAATGAAATGAAGTGCAGCTAGTTTGCAGTGTTTCCAGCTTCCGTTTGAAAATGTTGTGTTAGATGTGTTGTTGGCCAGCTCCTCTGAGATTTTCTTTGCCAGGCGAATTTGCACCTCATTAGCTCATTGTCCAAAGAAATGTTACTAGAAAGCAGCTTTAACAAATGAAAAGGGTGCTACTGTTGTTATTCTGGCTGCATTGTTTGATGTGACTGTAAGTTAGTCATAGTTGGCTAGCTAGCAAGCAAGGGATAAGAATGTTGCCAGCCAGTATGGTAATGGAACATTTAGAACGAACGACTGGGTCGCGTCCATAGATACAGAACAAAAAGACTGGACGACTGGGTCACGTCTCTGGCAACCGAACCGATAGAACGAACGACCGGCCGACTTGGGTAGCATCCCAAGATTTGTGTCAGGACTATATCTTGTGGAAGGATGAAATATTATGAATAAATTCATCAAAATATCAATCATTATTTTAACATGTTGGTAACCCATGATAATGCCCTGGAAGACGATGTTTGGAGGATAGACATGGCCTTCCACCCACATCCTTATGGATGCACTGGATACCAGGAAGTTCCAGCAATTCAAGTCAATTAATTGCAGTAGAGGTCACGGACGGTGCGTGTGTCACGTATGCGAGTGTTGTGTGTGTGTATCATCAGTGGCAATACCATTTCTAAACCATCAATGTGCTCTCTCCCTCCCATCCCTCTCCTTCTAGATGGTATATAAGCCCTGGCTGTGCTCGCAGTACTTCCAGACCACCCAGATCCACTGCAGTAAGAGGATCCCGTGTGCCCAGTACTGTCTGGAGGTACAGCAGAGGTGTCCCTTTATCCTGCCTGACAACGACGATCTCATCTATGGAGGAAGTCCCAGTTTTATATGCACAGGTACTACTTTATATACTGTACTGTACAGGTTATATGCTCAGGGACACACAGAATTATCTGAATATGGAAATTACTCCCTGTTGAACAGGACTGATATTTTACAAATAACTAATGGAATGAAAATGCACCCCCAAACAATATTTCACCTTTATTTATACAGATAAGTCAGTTAAGAACAAATTGTTATTTACAACAACGACCTGTCAGGGAGTGGACGCAGTACATATAACGTTGAAAGTGGTGTGTAGAATGGGGCTCCCGAGTGGAGCAGCGGTCTAAGGCACTGCATCTCATTGCTAGAGCTGTCACTACAGACACCCTGGTTTAAATGCAGGCTGTATCACAACTGGCTGTGATTAGGAGTCCAACAGGGCGGTGCACAATTGGCCCGGTGTAGACAGTCAGTTTAAATAAGAATTTGTTCTTAACTGACTTGCCTAGTTAAATAAAGGTTAAATAAAAAAATGACAAGTAAATAACACATGTGCATCTAACTTTGTGGCAACAGTGTGGGGAAGGCTCTTTCCTATTTCAGCATGCCAATGTCCCCGTGTACAAAGCGAGGTCCATAATGAAATGGTTTGTCGAGATCAGTGTGGAAGAACTAAATAATAACCACTGTGCACTGTCATTTGAGCTACATTCATACAGTTTATTGACTGTCCAGCACACTAGTCATCACTAGACAGTCAGGGAGCATATCATTTTTTAAACTGATGGATAGAGGACAATAACATTATTATTTTTTAATTACGTGAAGGAAATAGGAATAAATTGATAGTGCAGCCTTCCGGACTTTGTTGAAGATGGAAAGCGGCCCGCGTTCCAAAATGAGTTTGACACACTGGTCTAGAAGCGACTCCTAATTTAATGTATACAGTAGAGCGATGGCTTCCACCACAAAGCTATTGGATGCAGCACCAGTTGTCCATGAGCAGGGTGACAATATGTGAGTTTACTGTATGTCCCCACCTGCTGGTCATATTGCAGAGCAGCAAGCCAAAGTCAACAAGACCACCAGACAGGTGTTACGGATACAAGTATTCTGTGTGTATCCTCTGTGTGTATTTCTTTACTCTGCTTCTCCCCTCCTCACAGGTGGCAATCATCATTCCCCAATCAGTCATCAATCAGTCACTAATCAGAAGACACACCTCCTCCTGTTTCCATTAACCAATCACATCCCCTTTCCCTTGGTTTAAAAACCCAGTCAGTTGTGTCCTCTGGAGCTCCATGACTCGGTTGTTCTCTGGTTTTGTTTTCGCTACTACATGTCACTTTGTCCCCACCTATGAGTATTGTTTTTGTTAAGTTGTTTGATGGTGTGAAAAGGGGGAACTAAGACTAGTTGCCCATGGGCATACACTACCCGAAGGTACAGTGCCTTGCGAAAGTATTCGGCCCCCTTGAACTTTGCGACCTTTTGCCACATTTCAGGCTTCAAACATAAAGATATAAAACTGTATTTTTTGTGAAGAATCAACAACAAGTGGGACACAATCATGAAGTGGAGCGACAGTTATTGGATATTTCAAACTGTTTTAACAAATCAAAAACGGAAAAATTGGGCATGCAAAATTATTCAGCCCCCTTAAGTTAATACTTTGTAGCGCCACCTTTTCCTGCGATTACAGCTGTAAGTCGCTTGGGGTATGTCTCTATCAGTTTTGCACATCGAGAGACTGAAATGTTTTCCCATTCCTCCTTGCAAAACAGCTCGAGCTCAGTGAGGTTGGATGGAGAGTATTTGTGAACAGCAGTTTTCAGTTCTTTCCACAGATTCTCGATTGGATTCAGGTCTGGACTTTGACTTGGCCATTCTAACACCTGGATATGTTTATTTTTGAACCATTCCATTGTAGATTTTGCTTTATGTTTTGGATCATTGTCTTGTTGGAAGACAAATCTCCGTCCCAGTCTCAGGACTTTTGCAGACTCCATCAGGTTTTCTTCCAGAATGGTCCTGTATTTGGCTCCATCCATCTTCCCATCAATTTTAACCATCTTCCCTGTCCCTGCTGAAGAAAAGCAGGCCCAAACCATGATGCTGCCACCACCATGTTTGACAGTGGGGATGGTGTATTCAGGGTGATGAGCTGTGTTGCTTTTACGCCAAACATAACGTTTTGCATTGTTGCCAAAAAGTTCAATTTTGGTTTCATCTGACCAGAGCACCTTCTTCCACATGTTTGGTGTGTCTCCCAGGTGGCTTGTGGCAAACTTTAAACAACATTTTTTATGGATATCTTTAAGAAATGGCTTTCTTCTTGCCACTCTTCCATAAAGGCCTGATTTGTGCAATATACGACTGATTGTTGTCCTATGGACAGAGTCTCCCACCTCAGCTGTAGATCTCTGCAGTTCATCCAGAGTGATCATGGGCCTCTTGGCTACATCTCTGATCAGTCTTCTCCTTGTATGAGCTGAAAGTTTAGAGGGACGGCCAGGTCTTGGTAAATTTGCAGTGGTCTGATACTCCTTCCATTTCAATATTATCGCTTGCACAGTGCTCCTTGGGATGTTTAAAGCTTGGGAAATCTTTTTGTATCCAAATCCGGCTTTAAACTTCTTCACAACAGTATCTCGGACCTGCCTAGTGTGTTCCTTGTTCTTCATGATGCTCTCTGCGCTTTTAACGGACCTCTGAGACTATCACAGTGCAGGTGCATTTATACGGAGACTTGATTACACACAGGTGGATTGTATTTATCATCATTAGTCATTTAGGTCAGCATTGGATCATTCAGAGATCCTCACTGAACTTCTGGAGAGAGTTTGCTGCACTGAAAGTAAAGGGGCTGAATAATTTTGCACGCCCAATCTTTCAGTTTTTGATTTGTTAAAAAAGTTTGAAATATCCAATAAATGTCGCTCCACTTCATGATTGTGTCCCACTTGTTGTTGATTCTTCTAAAAAAATACAGTTTTATATCTTTATGTTTGAAGCCTGAAATGTGGCAAAAGGTTACAAAGTTCAATGGGGCCGAATACTTTCGCAAGGCACTGTAGTTAGAACTTGGTGGACCACCCACTGTATTTGTGATTAGTTAGCTGTATTGAAGTAGGCTAGTCAAGCTTAGGGGTATTTTTGGATATTTGTTTATTTCCTTGGGTCCAGCTCAGCCCCTTTTTCCTGCTCTTCACTTTACCGTGAGTTTGCAAATAAACCCTGAGTGTAGATATTAGTTGTCTGTGGATATGTCCTTCTCACTGTTACTTTGTCACTATTACACTTTGCATGAGTTATATTACGGGTCTCGATACCACCCCCCCTAGACTGCCGGGCCAAAAGGGATTCGTAACACAGGAGTTTATGTTTGGTGCAGCCCAAATTGAGAATGATACTTTTTAGTTTTGAGCCAGTTAAGAGGTCAGTTTTAATAATCCATGTCGATTTATCTGTCAAATATGAATTTTCCAGCCTTCTGAAGCTGAATAATTTTGTTTTATGCTGATTTGGTGCTGCTTTCCTTCATTCTGAAAACATCTGATCTGTGTGTGTGTGTGTTTGCGTTCGCGTACCTACATGCGTCTGTGTGTACACCACTTTGTGTGTTTCCAAACACACACTCTGAAAGTCCAATTTGTAAGTCTCTCTGGATAAGAGCGTCTGCTAAATGACTTAAATGTAAATGTAAATGTAGCCTCAGATCTTTAATCTTTAACATCAAACAGTCTGGAGTGGGAGACAACTTAGCCCTTCTCACAAGTTCACCCACTCACAGTAGCATGCACACCACTCACAGTAGCATGCACACCACTCACATTAGCATGCACACCACTCACAGTAGCATGCACACCACTCACATTAGCATGCACACCACTCACAGTAGCATGCACACCACTCACATTAGAATGCACACCACTCACATTAGCATGCACACCACTCACAGTAGCAGGCACACCACTCACATTAGCATGCACGCCACTCACATTAGAATGCACACCACTCACATTAGCATGCACACCACTCACAGTAGCATGCACACCACTCATATTAGACGGCACACCACTCACAGTAGCATGCACACCACTCACATTAGCATGCACACCACACACAGTAGCATGCACACCACTCACATTAGCATGCACACCACTCACAGTAGCATGCACACCACTCACAGTAGCATGCACGCCACTCACATTAGAATGCACACCACTCACATTAGCATGCACACCACTCACAGTAGCATGCACACCACTCACAGTAGCATGCACACCACTCACATTAGAATGCACACCACTCACATTAGCATGCACACCACTCACAGTAGCAGGCACACCACTCACATTAGCATGCACACCACTCACAGTAGCATGCACACCACTCATATTAGACGGCACACCACTCACAGTAGCATGCACACCACTCACATTAGCATGCACACCACACACAGTAGCATGCACACCACTCACATTAGCATGCACACCACTCACAGTAGCATGCACACCACTCACAGTAGCATGCACGCCACTCACATTAGCATGCACACCACTCACAGTAGCATGCACACCACTCACAGTAGCATGCACACCACTCACAGTAGCATGCACACCACTCACATTAGCATTCACACCACTCACAGTGGCATGCACACCACTCATATTAGACGGCACACCACTCACAGTAGCATGCACACCACTCACATTAGCATGCACACCACTCACAGTAGCATGCACACCACTCACAGTAGCATGCACACCACTCACATTAGCATGCACACCACACACAGTAGCATGCACACCACTCACATTAGCATGCACACCACTCCCAGTAGCATGCACACCACTCACAGTAGCATGCACGCCACTCACAGTAGCATGCACACCACTCACATTAGCATGCACACCACTCACAGTAGCATGCACACCACTCACAGTAGCATGCACACCACTCACATTAGCATGCACACCACACACAGTAGCATGCACACCACTCACATTAGCATGCACACCACTCCCAGTAGCATGCACACCACTCACAGTAGCATGCACGCCACTCACAGTAGCATGCACACCACTCACATTAGCATGCACACCACTCACAGTAGCATGCACACCACTCACAGTAGCATGCACACCACTCACATTAGCATGCACATCACCCACATTAGCATGCACACCACTCACAGTAGCATGCAAACCACTCACAGTAGCATGCACACCACTCACAGTAGCATGCACACCACTCACTGACACACACAGACAGCCAACATGGAGGGAGCAACAGTCATTGTCATTAGAGTACAAAAGATAATCCATTCTCCACTCCAAAATGAATCTATAGCCTCTACCAGACTACTACAAGACACTTCTTGATTTCTTGAGTATCGAATGCTTGTAACTAATTTTGGAAACAAGATTTTGGCGTGATTACGATTTTTCTTACACACATATTATATTTGTAGTGATTTCAAGGGTTAAGGCTGAGATTTTTATCTTATGTATATGTATGTTGTGCAGTAAATATTTCAGCTTTTATTTTCATTGTTTTGTATTTGTTTTTTTGCATTCCATGTCTGAAATGTGCTGTATAATTAAAGCTTGATTTGAGATGAGCAGAACTGTGTATGGTGCTGTAGCCTATGTTTGCATATGGTCTAAAAAGTGTTGAATATTTAAGCAATAAGGTGCGAGGGGGTATGGTATATGGCCAATACACCACGGCAAAGGGCTGTTCTTATGCACAACGCGTAGTGCTATGACACAGCCCATAGCCGTGGTATATTGGCCATATATTCCAAAGCCCTGAGGTGACTTATTGCTATTATAAACTGGTTACCAACGTAATTAGAGCAGTAAAAATAAATGTCATACACATGGTATATGTTCTGATATACCACGGCTTTCAGCCAATCAGCATTCAGGGCTCGAACCACCAAGTTTATAATGCGTAGTAAACGTGTGTTCCTCCTATGCAGGGCTGTTGGAGGAGTACCCTGGGGGTGTAGAGGCAGAGTGCTGTGATGTCCGGTGGGACTTCCAGATGGAAGCAGACAACAACCGTTCTCGGGGGACCCTCAAAAGAACTCACCCATCCTGTCACCACCGAACCTCTCTCAGTTCCTCGGCCGCGTGCAGACTGTGCAACAGCCGGCTCAAACTCTGCCTGCTCGTCCTTGTTCTCCTGCACACTGTTGCCTCCCTCACCGCATCCCACAATGCAACGGGAGTGGGCTTGGGTCTTCCTGCCTCCCTCGCCCCTCTGGAGGAGAGTTCCCCCACCAACGAGGAGTGATGGGATGGCTGAGGACTTACGTTGTCATGGCAATAGCGTGGCTATGAGGATTTGAAACATCTCTGCCTTGTTCGGGAATGCTAAGTGCTGTGGACTTGACATCTGCAGCTGTTGTGCTTTCTGGGTAATGGAGTCTTTGCTGAGGTTTGGGACTACTTGGAGACATACAAATCAATCAAAACAAACAGACAAACAAACAAAGAGAAAAAAAACATGACTGTGGTTTGAATGAGGGACAATGCCACAGCCTGACTGTGAAGGCCTCCTCACTGCTGAGTTTCTCTCTGCCCTTTTTTTACACTGTGTTCCTGTTCTGGACTACGGGATAACATTCACTCTCCCTCTTTTTGAATTTCCATCCTTTATGTTTTATGATGTTCCTTTATGGGTCTCTTGCACAGGAAAATGTCTCATCGATATAGGATAGGTAACATGTTTCAAAAAGCAAAGTTGTGAGTGTGTGCATGCTTGTGTGTGTCCGCTCTGAAGTCTCCCCTTATTTGGGTTCCCATTCCTAAAGATTTTTTAGATGTAGGGAAGGACTCTAAAATGTTAGTAGTAATTTGTTCTCATGTTCTCTCTCACAGTATCCCTGGTAAAGTTAATTAACACACACCTCCATTTCATCAGATTACACTACTGGCCAATCTCTCAAAATATAAGACAACCCCTTAACCCAGCCGTAGGAATATTCCCCTCTGAATCCTGTCCCTACCACACTGTTCATTGCCTATGACATCTTCTCAGCCCAGCACTCAACACAGGAGGTGTGATGTTCTATTTTATGTTTATTGTTTTGTCTAATCAAGATGTGTAAACTCTATTCTGTACTTGCACGTGGAGGCTCTCTTAAATGAGGTGAAATTCACAGCCTTGTTGGTTTGCTCTGCGTAGCCTTAAGCCACGCTGTGTTACAGAACACTACTGCACCCCCAAAAGACAACCAGTATCAGTGTCCTCTGTGAGTCACTGCATTGTTCAGAAAATGTTGCTTAAATCTCACATTAAGTAAAGGGCTTATTGCTATGTACATATATTCACACATCAAGGTATCTCATTTGACACTGCATGCTTAGGGGTACAACTTCAAAGGTAAGCGTCTGCTTACAAGGCGGTTCATGCTTTGCTATAGAGAACGGGCAGGTGTAGGACCCAGTATGGAGTATGTTTGAGGAGAAACGTTGGGCGGCAGAGAGGTTGAGAAGCTCAGCGGTAGATGTTAGCATTGCTGTTCGCATAATAGTTCATGATAGCTGGAAGAAAAGGTAATATTTAAGGGCTGTTTTTATTTTTTGTCCCGTTTTCTAGATAATGAGGTGATGGATAGGTGAGTCAGGTTCTGATAGGTGGGTCATTGTGAAGTCTGTCTGATGTTTACTTGTTGTCTCACCCATATTCATTACCCATTCACAACCTCCAGGAGAGTTGGGAAATATGACCTGTAAACTCGGAGCAACGAGGTGTGTGCGTTCACGTGCTTTAAAACTAGTTGACACATTCATTCACTAATTAACAGCAAACGAGCTACCTTCACCATGAACCAAAAGTAGAGCTATCGCGCTCATAAACAAATTATAGTGTTAAAAATACATTTTTGTGGTTGCATTTAACAGCCAAAATGCTGTCATCGAAGTCATTTCCTTAGGTGACGTCTCAGTACAGAATGTCAGAGGTGTCGGGGTCCAAATCAATACAACAATACCTTACAGTGAAAAGTGTACCTACAAGCCCTTAACCAACAATGCAGTTTTAATAAGGATAAGTGTTAAAAAATGATTTAATAAATAAGCTAAAGAAAATTAACAAAAAATTAAAGAGCAACAATAAATTAACAGTAGCGAGGCTATATGCAGGGGTTACCGGTACAGAGTCACTTGTGCGGTGGCACAAGTTAAGGTAATTAGGTAATATGTACATGTACTGTAGGTAGAGGTGAAGTTACCATGCATAGATAACAGAGAGTAGCAGCAGCGTAAAAATGGGGAGGGGTGGGGGGGTCATTGCAAATAATCTGGGTAGACATTTGGTTAGCTGTTCAGGAATGTTATGGCTTGGGGGTAGTAACTGTTAAGAAGACTTTTGGACCTAAACTTGGCGCTCCGGTACCACTTGCCATGTGGCAGCAGAGGGAACAGTCTATGACTAGGGTGGCTGGAGTATTTGGCAATATTTAGGGCCTTCCTCTGACACCGCCTGTTGTCAAGGTTCTGGATGGAAGGAAGCTTGGCCCCAGTGATGTACTGGGCCGTACAGTCTACCCTCAGCAGTGCCTCGCTGTCGGAGGCCGAGCAGTTGCCATACCAGGCGGTGATGCAACCATGCTCTCGATGGTGCAGCTGTAGAATTATTTTTGAGGATCTGAGGACCCATGCCAAATCTTTTCAGTCTCCTGAGGTGGAATAGGCGTTGTCATGGCCTCTTTACGGCTGTCTTTGTGTGTTTGTACCATGACAGTTCGTTGGTGATGTGGACACCAAAGAACTTGAAGCTCTCAATCTGCTCGTCTACAGCCCTGTCGATGAGAACTGGGGTATGCCCGGACATCCTTTTCCTGTCGTCCACGATCATTGTCTTGATTACGTTGAGGGCGAGGAGGTAATCCTGACACCACACTGCCAGGTGTTTGACCTCCTCCCTATAGACTGACTCATCGTTGTCGGTATTCAGGACACTGTTGTGTCTTTGGCAAACTTAATGATGGTGTTGGAGTTGTGTTTGGCCATGCAGTAATGAGTGAACAGAAGGGGACTGAGCATGCACACCTGAGGTGCACCTGTATTGAGGATCAGCAAGGCAGATGTGTTGTTACCTACCCTTTCCACCTGGGGATGGCCCGTCAGGAAGTCCAGGATCCAGTTGCAGAGGGAGGTGTTTAGTCCCAGGGTCCTTGCCTTAGTGATGAGCTTTGAGGGCACTATGGTGTTGAACGCTGAGCTACAATCATTGAATAGCATTCAAACGTAGGTGTTCCTTTTATCTAGGTTGGAAAGGGCAGTGTGGAGTGCAAAAGAGATTCCGTCATCTGTGGGTCTGTTGGGGCAGTATGCAAATTGCAGTGGGTCTAGGGTTTCTGGGATAATGGTGATGACATGAGCCATGACCAGCCTTTCAAAGCACTTCATGGCTACAGACGTGAGTGCTACGGGTCCGTAGTCATTTAGGCAGATTACCTTGGTGTCTCCTTGGTGTTCTTGAGCACAGGAACTATGGTTGTCTGCTTGAAACATGTTGGTATTATAGACTCGGTCAGGGACAGGTTGATGTGAATACACTTTACCAGTTGGTTAGCACATGCTCGGAGTACACGTCCTGGTAATACGTCTGGCCCTGCGGCCTTGGGAATGTTGATATATTTAGAGATCTGACTCACATCAGCTACGGAGTGTGATCATACAGTCATACCAGATTGTGCTCTCATGCATGTTTCAGTGTTGCTTGCCTTGAACTGTGCATAGAAGTAATTTAGCTTGTCTGGTAGGCACGTGTCACTGGGCAGATCGCAGCTGTGCTTCCCTCTGTAGTCCGTAATAGTTTGCAAGTCCTGCCACATCTGACTAGCGTCGGAGCCGGCGTAGTAGGATTCAATCTTAGTCCTGTATTGACACTTTGCCTGTTTGATGATTCGTCGGAGGGCATAGCGGGATTTCTTATAAGCCTCTGGGTTAGCTCAGTTGCCTATAATCCATGGCTCCTGGTATGTACGTACAGTCACAGTGGGGATGATATCATCAATGCATTTATTGAGGAAGCCAGTGATTGATGTGGTGTACTCCTCAATGCCATCAGAAGAATCCCAGAACATTTTGCAGTCTGTGCTAGCAAAATAGTCCTCTAGCTTAGCATCTGTGTCATCTGATCACTTCTGTATTGAGTGAGTCACTGGTACTTCCTGCTTTAGTTGTTGCTTTTAAGCATTAATCAGTAGGATAGAGTTATGGTTAGATTTGCCAAGTGGAGGGCAAAGGAGAGCTTTGTACGCATCCTGAGTGTGGAGTAAAGCTGGTCTAGGGTTTTATTTCTCCCTCTGGTTGCACCTGTGACATTCTGGTAGAAATGAGGTAAAACAGATTTAAGTTTGCCTGCATTAAATTCCCCGGCCACTAGGAGAGTCGCCTCTGAATGAGCATTTTCTTGTTTGCTAATGGCCTTATACAGTTCGTTGAGTGCAGTGTTAGTGCCAGCATCGGTTTGTGGTGTTAAATAGACAGTTAAGGAAAATATAGATGAAAACTCTCTTGGTAAATAGTATGGTCTACAGCTTATCATGATATACTCTACCTCAAGACTTCCTTAATATTAGATTTTGTGCACCAGCTGTTATTGACAAATAGACACAGAACACCACCGCTTGTCTTACCAGAGGCAGCTGTTCTATCTTGCCGATGCAAGGAAAACCCAACCAGATGTATATTATCCATGTTGTCGTTCAGCTGTGACTTGTAAAATATAATATATTACAGTTTTAATGTCCTGTTGGTAGGATAGTCTTGATCGGAGCTCATCCATTGTATTATCCAATGATTGCACGTTGGCTAAAAGGATGGATGGTAGAAGCGGGTTACCCACTCGCCGTCTGATACTTACAAGGCACCCCGACCTTTGTCCCCTATATCTCAGTCTCCTCTTCAAGCGAATGATGGGGATTTGGGCCTTGTCCGGTGTCTGAAGTAAATCCTTTGCGTCCGACTCATTAAAGAACATATATTCGTCCAGTACAAAGTGAGTAATCACTGTTCTGATAACCAGAAGCTCTTTTCGGTCATAAGAGCCGGTGGCAAAATAAGTAACATAAAAAAAAAATACACGTGAAAAAACACACACAAAAGCACAATTGGTTAGTAGCCCTAAAGACGGCAGCCATCTCCTCCGGCGCCATTGTCTAATTATTATTTTATTGTTTCCAGAGATGATACCAGAGTTGCCAAATTGTAAGTAACACTTGGAAGCTAATGTGGTCTTTTTTTCTCCTATTTTAAATAACTCTGATAGGTTGTGAATTCAGGGTCAGTTCATTTGACCTCATAATTTCCTCGCTGGTTCAACAGCCTGTTTCTCCATAGGCCAACAGTAGATGGGAATCTACTGTTTATTTCCAGCATGCAGTATAAATTCTGAATGAAAAGTAGAACAATGTAAGAGGAAGATTGAACCACTGGAAGACAGCTGAGGGTCACAGCAGATGCATAGGGATACAGTAGGCTCAGGTCTGCATGCGTCTGTACATTTGTGCGTGTGCCTGTATTAGAGGGGCTTTGGTCGATCACTAATTAGTCAGGTTCAGCCTAGAGCCAGTCTTCTCTGGAGACCTCATTAGCATGTCTGTGACCTTGTTTAGCGGAGTCCTCAGATCCCCCAGGAGAGACAATACTGAATAGCCCCATTAATCATTTCTTCATCTTCATGAGCACCAGATTACAGCATACATACACCTTCATCAGCATGACATCTCCATCAGCCTCACATCCCCTCATCCCTATAGACCTATATCAGCATCACACCTCTATCCTCCCCTCATCCCTGTAGGCCTACAGTACATCAGCATCATACCTCTATCATCACCTTCATCCCTGTAGGCCTACAGTATATCAGCATTACACCTCTATCATCACCTCATCCATATAGACCTACAGTACATCAGAATTACACCTCTATCATCCCCTATAGGCCTACATCAGCATTACACCTCTATCATCACCTCATCCCTATAGACCTACAGTACATCAGAATTACACCTCTATCATCCCCTATAGGCCTACATCAGCATTACACCTCTATCATTACCTCATCCCTATAGACCTACAGTACATCAGAATTACACCTCTATCATCCCCTATAGGCCTACATCAGCATGACACCTCTATCATCACCTCATCCCTATAGACCTACATCATCATTACACCTCTATCATCACCTCATCCCTATAGACCTACATCAGCATTACACCTCTATCATTACCTCATCCCTATAGACCTACAGTACATCAGAATTACACCTATATTATCACCTCATCCCTATAGGCCTACATCAGCATTACACCTCTATCATCACCTCATCCCTATAGACCTACAGTACATCAGAATTACACCTCTATCATCCCCTATAGGCCTACATCAGCATTACACCTCTATCATCACCTCATCCCTATAGACCGACATCATCATTACACCTCTATCATCACTTCATCCCTATAGACCTACATCATCATTACACCTCTATCATCACTTCATCCCTATAGACCTACAGTACATCATCATTACACCTCTATCATCACCTCATCCCTATAGACCTACATCAGCATTACACCTCTATCATAACCTCATCCCTATAGACCTACATCAGCATTACACCTCTATCATCACTTCATCCCTATAGACCTACAGTACATCAGCATTACACCTCTATCATCACCTCATCCCTATAGACCTACATAATCATTACCCCTCTATCATCACCTCATCCCTATAGACCTACATCAGCATTACACCTCTATCATCACCTCATCCCTATAGACCTACATCAGCATTACACCTCTCATCACCTCATCCCTATAGACCTACATCAGCATTACACCTCCATCACCTCATCCCTATAGACCTACATCACCATTACACCTCTCATCACCTCATCCCTATAGACCTACATAAGCATTACACCTATGTCATCACCTCATCCCTATAGACCTACATCAGCATTACACCTCTCATCACCTCATCCCTATAGACCTACGGTACATCAACATTACACCTCTATCATCACCTCATCCCTTTAGACCTACAGTACATCAGAATTACACCTCTCTCATCACCTCATCCCTATAGACCTACAGTACATCAGAATTACACCTCTCTCATCACCTCATCCCTATAGACCTACAGTACATCAGAATTACACCTCTATCCTCACCTCATCCCTATAGACCTACAGTACATCAGAATTACACCTATATTATCACCTCATCCCTATAGACCTACATCAGCATTACACCTCTATCATCACCTCATCCCTATAGACCTACAGTACATCAGAATTACACCTCTATTCTCACCTCATCCATATAGACCTACATCAGCATTACACCTCTATCATCACCTCATCCCTATAGACCTACAGTACATCAGCATTACACCTCTATCATCACCTCATCCCTATAGACCTACATAATCATTACACCTCTATCATCACCTCATCCCTATAGACCTACATCAGCATTACACCTCTATCATCACCTCATCCCTATAGACCTACATCAGCATTACACCTCTATCATCACCTCATCCCTATAGACCTACATCAGCATTACACCTCCATCATCACCTCATCCCTATAGACCTACATCAGCATTACACCTCCCATCAACCTACATCAACATGACACCTCCATCACCTCATCCATATAGACCTACACTACATCAGCATTACACCTCTATCATCACCTCATCCCTATAGACCCACATCAGCATGACACCTCTATCATCACCTCATCCCTATAGACCCACATCAGCATTACACCTCTATCATCACCTCATCCCTATAGACCTACATCAGCATTACACCTCTCTCATCACCTCATCCCTATAGACCTACAGTACATCAGAATTACACCTCTATCATCACCTCATCCCTATAGACATACAGTACATCAGAATTACACCTCTATCATAACCTCATCCCTATAGACCTACATCAGCATTACACCTCCATCATCACCTCATCCCTATAGACCTACAGTACATCAGAATTACACCTCTATCATCACCTCATCCCTATAGACCTACATCAGCATTACACCTCTATCATCACCTCATCCCTATAGACCTACATCAGCATTACACCTCTATCATCACCTCATCCCTATAGACCTACAGTACATCAGCATTACACCTCTATCATCACCACATCCCTTTAGACATACAGTACATCAGCATTACACCTCTATCATCACCTCATCCCTATAGACCTACATAATCATTACACCTCCATCATCACCTCATCCCTATAGACCCACATCAGAATTTCACCTCTATCCTCCCCTCATCCCTATAGACCTACATCAGCATTACACCTCTATCCTCCCCTCATCCCTATAGACCTACATCAGCATTACACCTCTATCCATCCCTATAGACCCCTCATTCCCTCATCCCTATAGAGACCTACATCAGCATTACACCTCTATCATCACCTCATCCCTCATCCCTCTATCATCACCTACATCCCTTTAGACATACAGTACATCAGCATTACACCTCTATCATCACCTCATCCCTATAGACCTACATAATCATTACACCTCCATCATCACCTCATCCCTATAGACCCACATCAGAATTTCACCTCTATCCTCCCCTCATCCCTATAGACCTACATCAGCATTACACCTCTATCCTCCCCTCATCCCTATAGACCTACATCAGCATTACACCTCTATCCTCCCCTCATCCCTATAGACCTACATCAGCATTACACCTCTATCCTCCCCTCATCCCTATAGACCTACCTCTATCCTCCCCTCATCCCTATAGACCTACATCAGCATTACACCTCTATCCTCCCCTCATCCCTATAGACCTACATCAGCATTACACCTCTATCATCACCTCATCCCTCTAGACCTACATCAGCATTACACCTCTATCCTCCCCTCATCCCTATAGACCTACATCAGCATTACACCTCTATCATCCCCTCATCCCTATAGACCTACATCAGCATTACACCTCTATCCTCCCCTCATCCCTATAGACCTACATCAGCATTACACCTCTATCCTCCCCTCATCCCTATAGACCTACATCAGCATTACACCTCTATCATCTCCTCATCCCTCTAGACCTACATCAGCATTACACCTACAATACTTCTGCACATCTGAAAATAATCTTATAGTAAACAGACTCATTCTGTCTGTCCATCTGAGAAGGAGTTAAACAGACAAATATTCAGAGGGAGGGAAGGTAGGCTTATGTAAAAAAAAAAAAAATGAGAGAGGATGGTTAACAAATCAAAATGAAGAACGTGGACCCTAGCCCAAAACCGAAATCAGTAAGAGTGTGTGATGTCACAGCAGGGCTGTAAACAAACATTTTGGGAGGGCAAACTATAAAAAGGGCAACCCAAAAAATATGTTTCTGCAACAGCGTTCACAGACTCTAGCAATTTTGACTTTGATTATTTAAACTGAATAAAAATAAAACGCAACATGTAAAGTGTTGGTCCCTTGTTTCATGAGCTGAAATAAAAGATCACAGAAATGTTCCAGATGCACACAAATGTATTTGTTTCAAATTTTGTGCACAAATGTGTTTAAATCCCTATTAGTCAGCATTTCTCCTTTGCCAAGATAGTCCTTCCATCTGACAGGTGTGGCATATCTAGAAGCTGATTAAACAGCATGATCATTACAGAAAAACGTGCAGTTTTGTCACACAACACAATGCCACAGATGTCTCAAGTTTTGAGGGAGCGTGCAGTTGGCATGCTGACTGCAGGAATGTTCACCAGAGCTGTTTCCAGAGATTTAAACGTTCACATCCATCCGGCCTCACAGCCGCAGGCCACATGTAACCACGCCAGTCCAGGACCTCCACATCCGGCTTCTTCACATCGTCTGAGACCAGCCACCCGGACAGCTGATGAAACTGGGTTTGCACAACTGAAGAATTTATGCACAAACTGTCAGAAACGATCTTAGGGAAATTCATCGGGTGCTCCTTGACCTTAACAGGGTCTTGACCTAACTGCAGTTCGGAGTCATAAACAACTTCAGTTGGCATATGTTCACCTTAGATGGCCACTGGTACCTAAGAGTGTGCTCTTCACAGATCAATCCCGGTTTCAACTGTACCAGGCAGATGTGTGTATGGTGCTGTGTGGGCGAGCAGTTTGCTGATGTAAATGTGCATGTACAGAGATACAGTGACGAGATCGTGAGGCCTATTATCGTGACATCACGTCATGTTTCAGCATGATAATGCTCAGCCCCATGTCGCAAGGATCTGTACACAATTCCTGAAAGCTGAAAATGTCCCAGTTCTTCCTTGGCCTGCATACCCAGTAGACTTATCACCCATTGAGCATGTTTGGGATGCTCTGGATCGACATGTACACCAGCATGTTCCAGTTCCCTCAACTTCGCACAGCCAATGAAGAAGAGTGGAACAACATTCCACAGGCTAAAATCAACAGCCTGATCAACTATGTGAGAGATGTGTCACGCTGCATGAGGCAAATCGTGGTCAGACACCAGATATAATTTTTTGGGGGGGGTATTTCACCCCCCTTTTATCCTCAATTTCAATTTTGTCTCATCGCTACAGCTTGAGTCATGCATCCTCCGAAACATGACCCGCCAAACCATACTTTTTAACACCAGCCTGCTTAACCCAGAAGCCAGACAGAGTCGGCGGAATCACTGTTCAACTAAAGACAGCCTGCAGCTGCCCGGCCCGCCACAAGGAGTCGCTAGAGCGCGATGAGCCAAGTAAAGCCCCAAACCTCCGCTAACCCAGGCGACGCTGGGCCATTGTGCACCGCACCTTGGGACTCTCGATCACAGCCGGTTGTGTTACAGCCCGGGATCGAACCCAAGTCTGTAGTGACGCCTCTAGAACTGCGATACAGTGCCTTAGACCCCTGCGCCACTCAGGAGGCCCTACTGACTAGTTTTCTGATCCACGTCCCTACCTTTTTTTTTGACCAACAGATGCATATCTGTATTCCCAGTTGTGAAATCCATAGAATAGGGTCTACTGAATTTATTTAAATTGACTGATTTCCGTAAGTATAAAATCTTAAAAATTGTTGCATGTTGCGTTTATTTTTTTGTAAAATGTAGTTACATAAAAGCAAAAGATGGCCACATCTTAATGACTAATTAAATGACACATAGTTAAACTCGTGACTTGCGGGCAGTGGGTTCAGAACAACAACAACAAAAACTGTATACAAAAATGTTTTACATAATTACCCAAAACAAAAGGGCACTTTAGAGACTGGAAGTGCAAATGGACATGTGCTCTGTACAAGTAGAGCCCTATCTAAGTTACAGTATGCAAGAATCCTACACAAGCCCAGAATAAAGCCATGCTTCTTTTAGAGAGCTCTAAATAGTATGTACTGAGAGACAATATAAGCATCACCAAATATAAGTCTCTTCTCAGCAACTACAATATTACTAGCCCCATCCTGCTGCCCTCATTAAAGGTGTTCTAAAAATACTATGTTAGCATGTTAGCTGCTCCCACCCCCCCCTCTCCCCACACACACACACACTAACAAACACACACAAAAGAAGGCCCAAGAACATTCTAATAAAATGATTCTTGTCTTGCGCTGGATTTTCCCATTTTCCATATTTGCTAAAAGGTTGAGATCCAATGACCTTATGGATCATGTTTGACCCTGAACCAGTATACATACTGTAACTGTCTTTACAACACACTGTAAGTATATACTGTGTGGTCAAGGTTGATCCTCGGGGGCCTCCGTAGTTGATGTGATGTTGACAACAGGCTAGCTAATAAATCGGTTTTGATTACACTAGCTTGGTGGTCAGTCATCAGTCATCACACACATCAAGGCATACACATGTAGAAGTCCATTTTACATGTAGTAATGCATCATGTACCACCAATGGCTGTCCTGGCTGATGACAACAGTGTGTGTTGTTCTCCATGCCCTTTTACTGACAATAACTTGCCATGGACTCATCATAGAAATTACTGTAACTTACCTTTTTCCAAAGCAAAGATAGACTTTATGAAATCCAATGGATATAAATGTATCTAATTTCAATATGGTCAATGCAGGCATGCATGCAACTCTGCTGTGATTTGCTATGTTAGATTCCCTAATAAATCTAAATCAAATCAAATTGTATTGGTCACTGCGTGTGTAGCGAAATGCTTGTGTTTCTAGCTCCAACAGTGTTGTAATATCAAACAATTTCACAACAAGGCAGATGTTATCATGCTAATGTTGTCTAAGACCCTATCAATATAATCTGGATCACAATGGCCCATGATGTTGTACTTTATGTAACATGGTCCTCCAAATGATTACCATGAACAGTCTATACTGTTCTTATCCTGTCCCACTCTTTCCTGTGTGCTACTGCCAGATAGAAATGTATCTTTCTGTCTCTCCCTCCCTCTTTTTAACCACGGTTACGTTCTATCTCCTGTGGATCTATGCAGAAGCCCATTCCTTTTTTGGGGTTTGGAAATATGTCCTCTTGAATGCTGAACCATGTATTATGTATGTCTTTGCTTTCAGGTTATCTTGTGTTTTGAGTTGATGTCATGTTTCTATAATCTTCTCCTTGAATTTTGTCCCCCTTGAGTGTCTGAAATCATTGGTTGCATTTTTGTTAAAGCAGGAAGAGAATGCGGTGGCGCTTAACCAATAGAATTGTCCTCCTTCACAACCTTATTGAGAGAGGTTATGGGACTGTGTGTGTTTGAGAGAGTGAAAGCTATATGATTATTTTAAAAAGTTTCGAAGGCATATAGAAGTATCATTACAATTATGATTATTATAATTACTATTATACGACTGATATATTATAATATTATAGATGCTACAGTTCAGTAACTTTTTTTTTTTTTTACAAATGACTTTGATGAAATGATTTATAAAACAATCTCACGAGTCATGATCTTTTGGAAAAGTATGAAAACTACTCGTAAGATGATTAAAATTGTGTTTTGATTAAATTAAATGCAGACATAATCTGTTCTTCTGTGGTTATTTTATGTATGTTGTAGTACTCTTCCAGACTCTTTACCAAGGAAGCACAATTAGTTGTTTTTACTGTCCTGAAACAAGGCAGATAGTACATCTTGTATGAGGTAGTGGAGAGGTTTTAAGAAATAACCCTTATCTCTTCGTCTTTGTCAATAGTAGGAAGGGCCATTTCCCCCATTTGAGCACACACGCAGTGCAGTCCCGTATTCACTAGGTGGTAGTGTAGGCCTAATGGTCAGGGGAAGGGATGCTCCACAAGGTGGCAGTATAGGTGTGTTAAATGCTATTGTAGGGAGAGCAATGATTATTACACATTCACATCACATTGGCAGCAACTCACTTCATCCACTAGGCTACTGTGGAGTGCCAGGGTTAGTCCAAGCCTAGACCATCTTTTAAATGAAGTAAAATATAAGGTTTTGATTCTACTACATGTTTTCAGCATAGAAGAGAAGGGAGAAGAGAGAAAAAAAACACCTCTCTTCCCCATCTATAATAGGACATGGTTGGTGTAGTATTGCGTGCCAGGCTTGGACACACAGCTGCCAGTAAAAGAGATTGATGCCACAACCCCTGCAGGAGCACTGGAGATTATTTCCTCACCAACAATGATGCAGGCTGTTGACAAAGTTGACCAGACATCTGTGGTGCTGTCTGAGGGTGACAACAGTTGTCCTGAAATCGAATGGAAACAACAACACAGACAATAGATGATCACGCTGCCTCTTGTTTCCCCGGACTCAAGCCCTTCTTAGTTCAGTCTGACTTGACTCCAGCTCCATATAGAGAGCAGAAATATGACATACGGATCCTGATGATCCTACTGGACCATACCAAGCCCGGGCCTGTAGCCTGCTGGGGTTGGACAATAAAAGGGTGTTGAACAATAGGTCCTTAACTACTAAGAAGTCAGATGAATCCATTTAGCCAAAACCTTTCACCAGGGAGCTTTTCCTGTAAAACGTTCCCTCGAATGCATTCCAGCCATCCTGAAAGTTAAAAATATATAGTTTTTCACCTTTATTTAACCAGGTAGGCTAGTTGAGAACAAGTTCCCATTTACAACTGCGACCTGGCCAAGATAAAGGAAAGCAGTCCGACACAAACAACAACACATGGAATAAACAAACATACAGTCAATTATACAATAGAAAAAATCTATATACAGTGTGTGCAAATGAGGGAGGATAAGGGAGGTAAGGCCATAGGTAGGAAAAGCCACGGTGGTGAAATAATTACAATGAAACACTGGACTGATAGCTGTGCAGAGGATGAGTGTGCAAGTAGAGATTACTATTTTACCTTTAACTAGGCAAGTCAGTTAAGAACAAATTCTTATTTTCAATGACTGCCTAGGAATAGTGGGTTAACTGCCTTGTTCAGAGGCAGAACGACAGATTTGTACCTTATCAGCTGGGGATTTGAACTTGCATCCTTTTGGTTACTAGCCCAATACTCTAACCACTAGGCTACCCTGCCGCCCCAAATACCAGGGTGCAAAGGAGCAAAATAAATCAAATAAATAACAGTATGGGATGAGGTAGTTGGATGGGCTATTTACAGGTGCAGTGATCTGTGAGCTGCTCTGACAGCTGGTGCTTAAAGCTAGAGAGGGAGATATGAGTCTCCAGCTTCAGTGATTTTTGCAATTCATTGGCAGCAGAGAACTGGAAGGAAAGGCTGCCGAAGGAGGAATTGGTTTTGGGGGATGACCAGTGAAATATACCTGCTGGAGTGCGTGCTACGGGTGGGTGCTGCTATGGTGACCAGTGGGCTGAGATAAGGTGGGGCTTTACCTAGCAAAGACTCATAGATGACCTGGAACCAGTGGATTTGGCGACGAATATGAAGCGAGTGCCAGCCAACGAGAGCATACAAGTCACAGTGGTGGGTAGTATATGGGGCTTTGGTGACAAAATGGATGGCACTGTGATAGACTGCATCCAATTTGCTGAGTATAGTATTGGAGGCTATTTTGTAAATGACATCGCCGAAGTCAAGGATCGGTAGGATAGTCAGTTCTTTAAGGAATACCTAGGATAGGATAAGTAATCCTTCTCACCCCCCCTTTAAGATTTAGATGCACTATTGTAAAGTGACTGTTCCACTGGATGTCATAAGGTGAATGCACCAATTTGTAAGTCGCTCTGGATAAGAGCGTCTGCTAAATGACTTAAATGTAAATGTAATGTAAATGTTTTACAAGGGTATGTTTGGCAGCATGAGTGAAGGAGGCTTTGTTGTGAAGTAGGAAACCAATTCTAGATTTAATTTTGGATTGGAGATGCTTAATGTGAGTCTGGAACGAAACATTACAGTCGAACCAGACACCTAGGTATTTGTAATTGTCCACATGTTCATAAGTCAGAACCATCCAGAGTAGTGATGCTGGACGGGCAGGCAGCTGTGGGGAACGATCGGTTGAAGAGCATGCATTTAGTTTTACTTGCATTTAAGAGAATTTGGAGGCCACGGAGGGAGAGTTGTATGGCATTGAAGCTCGTCTGGAGGTTTGTTTACACAGTGTTCAAAGAAGGGCCAGAAGTATCCAGAATGGTGTCATCTGCATAGAGGTGGATCAGAAAATGACCAGCAGCAAGAGCAACATCATTGATATATACAGAATAAAGAGTCAGCCCGAGGATTGAACCGTGTGGCACCCCCATAGAGACTGCCAGAGGTCCGGACAACAGGCCCTCGGTTTTGACACAATGAACTCTGTCTGAAAAGTAGTTGGTGAACCAGGCGAGGCAGTCATTTGAGAAACCAAGGCTGTTGAGTCTGCCAATAAGTATGTGGTGATTGACAAAGTCAATGATGAATACAGCTGCACAGTATTGTCTGTTATCGATGGTGGTTAAGATGTCGTTTAGCATAGCGGAGAAGGTGGGATTCGAAATGGTCCGTGATCTGTTTGTTAACTTGGCTTTGGAAGACCTTAGAAAGGCAGCGTAGGATAGATATAGGTCTGTAGCAGTTTGGGTCTAGAGTGTCTCCCTCTTTGAAGAGGGGGATGACTCTGGCAGCTTTCCAATCTTTGGGGATCTCAGACGATACGAAAGAGAGGTTGAACAGGCTAGTAATAGGGGTTGCAACAATTTTGGCGGACACATTTATAAAGAGAGGATCCAGATTGTGTAGCCGGCTGATTTGTACGGGTCCAGATTTTGCGAAATGGGGAGGCTTGGGCAAGTTGCAGTGAGGGGTGCAGGGCTGATGACCGGGGTCGGGGTAACCAGGTGGAAAGCATGGCCAGCCGTAAAAAAATGCTTCTTGAAATTCTCAATTATGGCGGATTTATCGGATTTATATTTACAGTGTCCCAGAACTTTTGGGAGTTTGTGCCACAGGATGAAATTTTCTGTTTGAAAAAGCTAGCATTTGCTTTCCTAACTGCCTGTGTATATTGGTTCCTATCTTCCATATCGCTTGGGGCAATTAAATGCTGATGCAGAACGCCACAGGATGTTTTTGTTCTGGTCAAGGACAATCAGGTCTGGAGTGAACCAAGGGCTAGAATGAGATGTTGTAAGAAAGTCTTCAACATGTTTTGGTGAGCACTATGTTGAAATCATAGCACCCATACGTAAAGAACCGACTTTTCCACCTGGCGACTGGCCATCGGTGTATAAATTGTGGAAAGTTCGGTGCTCAGATATTCTATAGTGAGCTAAGATATGAAATGGAATAACTATTTTAGGAGGCGTAGACTATAATGCTGTACTGACTGTCGAGCGTCTAAAACCTCTAGCACTACCATCTCTCCACCAAGAGGGGGCAACACTCTGCAGAGAGTGATAGCAGCCAGAGGGTGAGGAGGAAGAGGAGGACGGGTATGAAGTGCCTTGTTGTAATCTATTCCTACTAATCCATTCTTCATGAGAGGGTGCAGACACTATGTGGATACAATAGGTCGATGTTCTTCTATAGCATGGACAGACATTTCCCCTGAGAAATGGCACTTCTCATCAATAATAAAGGATTTTGGATGTGTTCATGTATCAATCACCACCCTGAGGGACAGGGTGTCATGGCTCTGTTCCACAAATGAACATTGGTTGAGTCGAGCTGTGCTGAGATGGGGGCTGCCTTTCATCCTCTGCCTGCTCGTTTCAGACCATTGTTCTTTCAGCTGAGAAGGGGCGTTTATTTGTCTCTCTGAGGTCTCAGTACTCTTCTTGGGGGGCTTGTATTTAAGCCTTTACAGTTTTAATCCCTGTATTGAATCCTTTGTGTGTGTTGCTTGATAAGTGAGAGTTTGACTCTCTGCCATGACTTTGTGAATATTGCGTTGACTGTTGTATTTTATAATTGTCTGGTGTTGAATTGTGTTTAGTGTAGCTAAAGCTTGTGCACTGTCCTCGGGTTTCATGCTTTTGAGGTCTTTGGAGGAAATTACATATTTTCTGTTTCTCATCTGCTTTCTCTTAGCATTTTAATTTTTTATTTAACCAGGCAAGTCAGTTAAGAACAAATTCTTATTTTCAATGATAGCCTAGGAAAGGTGGGTTAACTGCCTTGTTCAGGGCTGAATAAAAGATTTCTACCTTGTCAGCTCAGGGACTCGATCTAGCAGCCTTTCGGTTACTGGCCCAATGCTCTAACCACAAGGCTACCTGCTGCCCATAATGGTTACTGCAGCTGGAGCGAGAGCAGAGAAGATTGAATGTGTTTGCTTTAATGTATGACCAAATCTGAAAAAAGTGTGAACATTTAGAAAAGAGGTTATGCATGCATGGTATGGGTAGAATAGTGTCCTCTTCTACCCATACCACACGCGTGCGCACGCACACACACACACACACACACACACACACACACACACACACACACACACACACACACACACACACACACACACACACACACACACACACACACACACACACACACACACACACACACACACACACACACACACACACTCACTCACTCTGGCAGCATTGATAATCGGTAGTCTGACATTCAGTGCCATCTTCAAGCAAAAACAGTAACACTATTTTGATTTCCCCTCTGAATTACCAATAATGTCAAGTTGGTTAGGTCATATCTACAAGTTCTAATTGACCTCATGTAATTAAGCAGGGGGTTGTTGATTAGATGTGTGGCCCTGCAGCGAGAGCTCCTTGAGACGGGGGAAAGATCTGTTTCCGTAACACAGGCGCTATGTACACACTAATTGTTTCCTTTCTTCTCTCCATTGCTGACGAGGAACGTCCAATTAGCTCTAATAACAGAGACAGTCCCTGTGGACTGCACACTTCTCATTACAGAGAAAGTGGGAGGTAAGGAGGAAAGATGGTGGGAGAGAGAGAAGAGAGAGACAGAGAGAAAGGGAGGAGAAATAGAGAGCAATACAGAAAGAGAGAGACAGAGAGAGAAAGAGAGGACAGAGAGAGAGACAGAGAAAGAAAGAGAGGACAGAGAGAGAGAGACAGAGAGAGAAAGAGAGGACAGAGAGAGAGACAGAGAAAGAAAGAGAGGACAGTGAGAGAGAGACAGAGAAAGAAAGAGAGGACAGAGAGAGACAGAGAAAGAAAGAGAGGACAGAGAGAGAGACAGAGAAAGAAAGAGAGGACAGAGAGAGAGACAGAGAAAGAAAGAGAGGACAGAGAGAGAGACAGAGAAAGAAAGAGAGGACAGAGAGAGAAAGAGAGGACAGAGAGATACAGAGAGAGAAAGAGGAAAGACAAAGACAAATAGAAGAGAGAAGGGGAGAGAGAGAGATAATTGAGTGTTCATTTACATTTACATTTAAGTCATTTAGCAGACGCTCTTATCCAGAGCGACTTACAAATTCATGGTTCTAATGGTGTACAAAGGGTTAAACGGTTGGTTAGACTGCTGAATAGTTCCCAAGGAGGGAAAACATTGTTAATAGTCTTGTTGTGATGACCTGAGTGGAGAGATACATCAATATGCATTAGATACCCTAAATCCTACAACCACATCTCAAAGGTAGGTATACATGTTCATCCTAACTGAAGAATCCCCACTCCCCCCAACATGTGTCACGACCATGTTGACGGCCAAGTTGACGGGAGCCTCATGCCTCGCTAATTATTAATATACCCTGCTAATTATTAATAAACACAGCTAATTATTAATTAATATACCCTGCTAATTATCAATATACCCTGCTAATAAGTCCTATCAACCTGTGTTTAGTAGGGTTCAACATTAAGCCTCTAATTTCTCCTTTGGGGACACTGTCTGATGGCTGGATGTGACAGAAACACACACACAACACGTGGTTGAGCCAGTGTGTGTGTGTGTGTGTCTACAGGGCATGCGCTAATCTCGAGGTTAGAGGCGGGCCGGTAACCAGAGTGTTGCTGGTTTGAACCCCCTGTTGGGAAATCTGCTTCAGATCAGCTTCATTATCCCTGTATACCACCATTGTGCCATTGAGCAAGGCACTTTACCCATAAGTGCTCCAAGGGTGCTGCTTTGCCACATCTCCAGTCTGTGATGTGTGTGTTGTGTCAGGTTGGGTACTGTGACAACAAAAATAAAGAATATCTGTACAAATGGACCAATAAAAGCAAGAATTGTATTGTGTTGGCTGAGAGATGAATAAGACTGGCAGGTCAGAAAGAAATAAGAATATGATAAGGCCAAAATACAACAGAGAATATTCTATTCATCCCTGTGTCTGTCCTTTCTGAATCACTGTCTGTCTGTCTGTCTGCCTGAAGCCCAAGGGGAAGGGACTTGTCCTGCTAAAGGCCACGTCTTTCACCTTTTCCTAACTTTGGAGCAAGTTGCTCGTCTGGATCAATGTGTGTGTGTGTGTGTGTGTGTGTGCGTGCGTGTGTGTGTGTACGTGTGTGTGTGCGTGTGTGTGTGAATGTTTACTCTGCTTATCAAAACCACTGTCTCTTTCTTTCTTTCTGGTGTTAATCCTCCAGAGCCACCAGCTCTCACGCCAGAATTAGACTTTCATCCATGTTTCTCAAATGTCAAATTCAAAAGTGTTTAAGATGAAGTTTAGGCATTAACTCAGAATTGGTTAGGGTTAAGGTTTAGGATGGGCTTCAAACAAAAATATTAAAAACATCTTTCTATCACTGGGTTTGAACATGAAACTGTTGGAATCAGAGGCAGATGCTTAAGCTCATCCAGAACACCTTAACAACACTGAAACCTTGAAGGTTTCAATGTTGCCCTTAGTGACAAATTTCCGCGACTTTTCCCGACGTCTTCAAACATGGATTGACATCAAATACTGACTTGTATCACAGGTGACCTGCCTTCTCCAGAGACCACAGACAGTGTCATTTGGATCCCCTGATTTGGACTCGTCTAGGCCACTCACCCCTTTCCTGCTTCTCTGGTATCCTGTTCTCATCCCGATACAGAAAACAAAGGTCATCAGCAGATCCACATTTGATAACCAGTGCTGAGTAGGGATAAAGACATGAGATGCCTCTCAGATCATTTCTGATCCCTAGTAGATTGTTATTGATACAACGTACTTACGGAACAACATAAGCTGAACATGTTTTTGTAATTATGATGCAGGAAATAAAAAGCACTGGGAGGCAGTAATATGTTGTGTGCAGGCTTCTCATTTCATTATCTCACACTTATACAAATAAGTACACAGACTCACTAACTTTCAGACGGTCATATTTTAATGGGCTTCATGGTTTAAAGTTTTTATAAACTTCAATTATCCAACACGTTGTTTAAACTCTGGAAGTACATTCAAAGAGAAGAAAATATAATTTATGTGAGAGAGTCCGCGCTTTAATAATGCATATGACCTCCGGGGAAAGGAGGAGAGGAAAGGAGGAGAGGAAAGGAGGAGAGGAAAGGAGGAGAGGAAAGGAGGAGATAAAAACAACACTTTATCAGTTAGTCAGCGTGAGAGAACCTCAGCCTTCAAAGGCAGGCTGGAACTGATCACTCCTATCAACAGAGATTATTGTATTGATGTTGGACTGATGGAACCTATTACTTATGAAAGAGATTTCCCAAAGTTGGATGACTCATAGATGTGTGGTGTTAATTTCTGGCTCTGCCTCCTGAAATGTCGTTGTGATGTCAGCAACAGGTGTTGGTAACAGTGATTAACAAGTGCCAGTTAATATGTCATCACTTGTGTCACATGTTGAGCTTGTTCAGTGACTAGACTGTGATAAGACAGGTCCATGTCTTAGTCGTCCGGTGATAGCGAGGTGTCTGGTCCTTGGTAAAAGAGGGACAGGGTTATCTCCAAGGTCTCTCTCTCTCTTCCCTCCCCTCACTTTATTGACATTATTCAGCGCAAAGACACCTATTACTCAAAAAACCTCCAGTCGACAACAACATTTCTATGTCTCTCTGAAAGAAAGGGGGAGGGTCAGCCACCCTGATAGCCCTTCTGACAACCCCCCCCCCCCACACCCACTGAGGACAAACACAAGACACAGATTGTACTACTTATGGACTCAAATGGGAAATATATAGAAGAAAAAAAACTTTTTCCCAAACACAGTGTGTCTAAACTCTGGTGTCCAAACACCCAGCGTGCCCTAGACCTTCTGTCTGAGGCCAAACTAGGGTCACCCAGCCACATAATAATACACACAGGCACAAACGACCTGAGAGCACAGCAGGAAAGGGTGGCCACAGCACTGAAGGGAGTGATTGAAAAGGCTTCTTCTACTTTCCCCAATGCACAAGAGGTTATCTCCACCCTAATACCACGAAAAGACTTCCACCCTGCCACAATACAGCGGGTAAACGCAAGTATTTCCCCTGACTGTGCCTCAAAATTAAATGTTTTCCTGGCCCACCACTCCACCCTGGACTTGAACAGCCTCTATGACCAGGTCCAGCTCTACAAGGCAGCAGTGCCCACCTTTGCCCGAACTCTAAAGGACATCGCTCTCAAACGTATCCCCAACACTTCACACAGGAGCAACAGATCGATAGACACCCCACCCAGACTAGCGAGACACCCTCCCAGACCTGCAGCCCCCCCCCCCCCTGGACCTACACATAGAGGACCCACGCCAAGAGGAATTACATCCAGACCACAGTACACCCAGACACATCCACACCCCCACCCAAACCAATCAACACCACCCCACGTCAACCATGCCCACACCCCATTTAGGCCCCCTCAGATCAGACCTATGCCACTCCTGCCCACCCCATGCACCCCACCTCCGCAAAGAGGGCCTCAACATTGAAGCCACACATACGCCCAGGTAGTGAGCGGGCAAACAGGCCCAAGGGCATCTCACACTTGCCCAAGCCAATGGCATGTACCAGATGCTCAGCAGGCTCTGCTCACACTTACTGGCCTGAGGCGAAATCACGACCAACAACATTGGACACTCTGGAACGAAAAGCCTTCACTATATCATCCTGGAATATCCTGAGGTCATCTGCCTTTGGCCTAAAGAGCAGAAACCCGGACTTCACCAAAGAAATCGGTAATACAGACACAAGAAACCTGGAATAGAGGAGACGGACCCACTGGTTGCCCTCTAGGTTACAGAGAGCTGGTAGTCCCATCCACCAAACTACCAGGTGTGAAACAGGGAAGGGACTCAGGGGGTATGCTAATTTGGTATAGAGCAGACCTAACTCACTCCATTAAATTAATCAAAACAGGAACATTCTACAGGAACATTCTACATTTGGCTAGAAATTAAAAAGGAAATTATCCTAACAGAGAAAAATGTCCTCCTGTGTGCTACCTATATCCCCCTACTAGAATCTCCATATTTTAATGAAGACTGAAGACAGCTTTTGGAGGGGGAAATCAATAATTTCTAGGCCCAGGGACATGTACTAGTCTGTGGCGACCTAAATGCCAGAACCGGACAAGAACCTGACACCCTCAGCACACAGGGGGACAAACACCTGCCTGGAGGTGACAGCATTCCCTCCCACATATGCCCCCCTAGGCACAACTATGACAACATAACCAACAAAAATGGGTCACAACTCCTGCAGCTCTGTCACACGCTGGGTATGTACATAGTCAACGGTAGGCTTCGAGGGGACTCCTATGGTAGGTACACCTATAGCTCATTTCTTGGCAGTAGTACTGTAGACTACTTTATCACTGACCTCAACCCAGAGTCTCTCAGAGCGTTCACAGTCAGCCCACTGACACCCCTATCAGACCACAGCAAAATCACAATCTACTTAAACAGAGCAATACTCAATCATGAGGCATCAAAGCCAAAGGAACTGAGTAACATTAAGAAATGCTATAGATGGAAGGAATGCAGTTTGGAAACCTACCAAAAAACAATTAGGCATCAACAAATTCAATCCCTTTTAGACAATTTCCTGGGTAGTTTTACCCAGTAGTTCCACTGTAATAGTGAAGCAGTAGAAAATCTACTTGGCAGTAGAAAATCTTAACAGTATATTTGACCTCTCAGCTTCCCTATCAAACCTAAAAATCTCAAATAGAAAACCGAAGAAAATTAACAACAATGACAAATGGTTTGATGAAGAATGCAAAAATCTAAGCAAGAAATTGAGAAACCTGTCCAACCAAAAACATAGAGACCCGGAAAACCTGAATCTACGCCTTTACTATGGTGAATCACTAAAACAATACACAAATACACTACGGAAAAAGAAGGAACAGCATGTCAGAAATCAGCTCAATGTAATTGAAGAATCCATATTCTCTAACCACTTCTGGGAAAATTGGAAAACACTAAACAAACAACAACACAAAGGATTATCTATCCAAAATGGAGATGTATGGGTAAACCACTTCTCCAATCTTTTTGGCTCTATAACAAAGAATAAAGAGCAAAAACATACACATGATCAAATACAGATATTAGAATCAACTATTAAAGACTACCAGAACCCACTGGATTCTCCAATTACATTGAATGAGTTACAGGACAAAATAAAAACCCTTCAACCCAAAAAGGCCTGTGGTGTTGATGGTATCCTCAATGAAATGATCAAATATACAGACATTAAATTCGACCCCAATAACTACCGTGGAATATGCGTCAATCCTCTGCATTATCATTAACAGCAGACTCGTACACTTCCTCATTGAAAACAATGTACTGAGCAAATGTCAAATTGGCTTTTTACCAAATTACCGTACAACAGACCATGTATTCACCCTGCACACCCTAATTGACCACCAAACAAACCAAAACAAAGGCAAAGTCTTCTCATGCTTTGTTGATTTTAAAAAATCCTTCGACTCAATTTGGCATGAGGGTCTGCTATACAAACTGATGGAAAGTGGTGTTGAGGGTTAAACATACGACATTATAAAATCCATGTACACAAACAACAAGTGTGCGGTTAAAATGGGCAAAAAACACACACATTTCTTCACACAGGGTCGTGGGGTTAGACAGGGATGCAGCTTAAGCCCCACCCTCTTCAACATGTATATCAACGAATTGGCGCGGGCACTAGAAAAGTCTGCTGCACCCGGCCTCACCCTACTAGAATCCGAAGTCAAATGTCTGCTGTTTGCTGATGATCTGGTGCTGCTGTCACCAACCAAGGAGGGCCTACAGCAGCACCTAGATCTTATGCACAGATTCTGTCAGACCTGGGCCCTGACAGTAAATCACCAAAATAATTATGTTCCAAAAAAGGTCCAGTCACTAGGATCACAAATACAAATTCCATCTAGACACTGTTGCCCTAGAGCACACAAAAAACTATACATACCTTGGCCTAAACATCAGCGCCACAGGTAACTTCCACAAAGCTGTGAACGATCTGAGAGACTATGTACAGACTCAGTGAGCATAGCCTTGCTATTGAGAAAGGCCGCCGTAGGCAGACATGGCTCTCAAGAGAAGACAGGCTATGTGCTCACTGCCCACAAAATGAGGTGGAAACTGAGCTGCACTTCCTAACCTCCTGCCCAATGTATGGGCAATGGGCAGGAGATGTATTCCCTCAGATTACACAGATCCACAAAGAATTCGAAAACAAATCCAATTTTGAAAAACTCCCATATCTACTGGGTGAAATTCCAGTGTGCCATCACAGCAGCAAGATTTGTGACCTGTTGCCACGAGAAAAGGGCAACCAGTATAAATACAACCCATATCTATGCTTATTTATTTTATATTGTGTCCTTTACCATTTGTACATTGCTAAAACACTGTATATGTATATAATATGACATTTGTAACATCTTTATTGTTTAGAAACTTCTGTATGTGTGATGTTTACTGTTCATTTTTATTGTTTATTTCACTTTATATATTCACTTTATATATTATCTACCTCACTTGCTTTGGCAATGTTAACACATGTTTCCCATGCCAATGAAGCCCTTGAATTGAATTGAATTGAGAGAAGGGGAGGAGAAAGGGAGAGAGTGAGATACAGAAAGAGAGAGAGAAGGGGAGAGAGAGATAATTGAGTGTTCATGGTTGCTAATGGCGTACAAAGGGTTAAACGGTTGGTTAGACTGCTGAATAGTTCTCAAGGAGAGAAAACATTGTTAACAGTCTTGTTGTGATGACCTCAAATGAGTTAATTCTGCCTATAGAAACACTCAGTGGAGAGATACATCAATATGCATTAGATACCCTAAATCCTGCAACCACATCTCAAAGGTAGGTAGACATGTTCATCCTAGGGCAGTCCGTTTGAAATGAGATATGAAAAGGCTCATTGGGAAAAACTGCAAGTCGTCTCTCGTTGAATGAAAACAAACACTTAATTGAAGAAACCCGTCCGTAGTTCCCACTCCTGTTAGGATTAGTACTGTTGACCAATCACTGATGAAGGAGAATAGACTTCGGCTACCAAACTTCAACTTGCCTAGAGAAAAAATGGCTTGTGCAGCTGGAAAATAACTGCAGAAAATATTTTTTAATATACACAAAGTGTTTTGACTGGGAAGCATGCGACAGGCTTTAGCGACACTCCTCTTCTGGGGACAATGGCTGGATGTGACAGACACACACACACAGCAGGTGGTTGAGCCGGTGTGTGTGTGTGCATGCGGCCATGCGTGTGTCTGTGGAGCAAGGGTAACCTCGAGGTAAGAGGTGGGCCGATAACTGGAGAGTTGCTGGTTCAAACCCACGAGATGCCTGTGTGGAAATCTGCAGGGAGATATCCGGCAGCCAGAGGGTTTCTGGCTTCATTATCCCTGTATGCTACCTACCGCCATTGTGCCATTGAGCAAGGCACTTACCCCTAAGTGCTCCGGGGGTTCTGAATTCTATTGTGTTGGCTGAGAGATGAATAAGACTGGCAGGTCAGAAAGAGATAAGAATATGATAAGGCCAAAATACAACAGAGAATATTCTATTCATCCCTGTGTCTGTCCTTTCTGAATCACTGTCTTGTCTGTCTGTCTGCCTGAAGCCCAAGGGGAAAGGACTTGTCATGGCTAAAAGCCATGTCTTTCACCTTCTCCTAATTTTGGAGGAAAATGTGTGTGTGTGTGTGTGTGTGTGTGTGTGTGTGTGTGTGTGTGTGTGTGTGTGTGTGTGTGTGTGTGTGTGTGTGTGTGTGTGTGTGTGTGTGTGTGTGTGTGTGTGTGTGTGTGTGTGTGTGTGTGTGTGTGTGTGGGTGTGCGTGCGTGCGTGTGTGAGAGAGAGAAAGAGAGAGCGTTTTCCTGCGTGTGTACGTGTGTGTGGGTGGGGGGTGGTAAGTGTTTGTGTGTGTGCACATACCGTGACTAAATATGAGGACACCAAGGTCTGGACCTCAGTAATTTCTACTCATTAAAAAATATATATATAAAAAATATACACTGAGTGTACAAAACATTAGGGACACTTTACATGGCATAGACTGACCAGGTGAATCCAGGGGAAAGCGATGAGCTCTTATTGATGTCACTTGTTAAATCCATTTCATGAAGTGTTGATGAAGGGGAGGAGACGGTTTAGAAAATGTTTTTTTTTTAGCTTTGAGAGAAATGAGACGTGAAGTGTGCCATTCAGAGGGTGAATGGGCAAGACAAAATATTTAAGTGTCTTTGAACAGGGTATGGTAGTAGGTGCCAGGCGCACCAGTTTGTTTCAAGAACTGCAACACTGCAGGGTTTTTCCTGCCCAACAGTTATGTCATTTTAACAACAAATTCCAAATCCCAGCTTCATAAGTAAATTGTGAATTTCAAGCTATGTTTACATACCTAAAGATCAGTAGCTAGGTCTAAACAGTGAGGGTAGGCTGGATGGGAAGGTTAGTCTACACCAGGGGTGTCAAACACATTCAGTGGAGGTGTCTGCTGGTTGTAGTTTTTTCCTTTCAATTATGACATAGACAACCAGGTGAGGGGAGTTCCATACTAATTAGTGATCTTAATTCATCAATTAAGTAAAATAGAAGAGTGAAAACCTGCAGACAATCAGTTTGACACGTGGTCTAGATGATGAGATTGGATAAGTGCGAGAATATTTGTGTTAGTCAAGCGTCAATCATCATGTCATCAGATACCATCACCTAGATATTTATTGGAGAGCAGCATCAAGTTCATCGCCATACATGTTCACCACTTAATTAATCTGTAGCTTAATAAACTGCATGGTATCCAGAGTTGTAGTGGGAGGACCACACACCATGTCATCGCGTGACTCCAAGTTTATTATAAGACCAAAAAAACAAAAAACTTGAGTGTGCATAACTATTCACCCACCCAAAGTCAATAGTTTGTAGAGCCCCCTTTTGCAGAAATTACAGCTGCAAGTCTCTTGGGGTAAATCTCTAAATGCTTGGCACATCTAGCCACTGGGATTTTTGCCCATTCTTCAAGCTTCAGCTCCTTCAAGTTGGATGGGTTCCGCTGGTGTACAGCAATCTTTAAGTCATACCACAGACTGTCAATTGGATTAAGGTCTGGGCTTTGATTAGGCCATTCCAAGACATTTAAATGTTTCCCCTTAAACCACTTGAGTGTTGCTTTAGCAGTATGCTTAGGGTCATTGTCCTGCTGGAAGGTGAACCTCCGTCCCAGTCTTAAAACTCTTGAAGACTGAAACATGTTTGCCTCAAGAATTTCCCTCTATTTAGCAATATCCATCATTCCTTCAATTCTGAGCAGTTCCCCAGTCCTTGTCGATGAAAAACATACCCATAGCATGATGCTTCCACCACCGTGCTTCACTGTGGGGGTAGGGATCTTGGGGTGATGAGAGGTGTTGGGTCTGCGCCGGACATAGATTTTTCCTTGATGGCCAAAAAGCTACATTTTAGTCTCATCTGACCAGAGTACCTTCTTCCATACTGTATGTTTGGAAAATCTCCCACATGCCTTTTGGCGAACATCAAAGGTGTTTGCTAATTTTTCACTTTAAGCAATGGCTTTTTTTCTGTCCACTCTTCCGTAAAGCCCAGTTCTGTGGAGTGTACGGTTTAATGTGGTCCTATGGACAGATACTTCAATCTCTGCTGTGGAGCTTTGCAGGTCCTTCAGGGTTATCTTTGGTCTCTTTGTTGCCCTCCTTGCCTGGTCCATGAGTTTTGGTGGGCAGCTCTCTCTTGGCAGGTTTGTTGTGATGCCATATTCTTTCCATTTTTTAATAATGGAATTTTAATGGTGCTCCGTGGGATGTTCAAAGTTTTGGATACTTTTTTATAATCCATCCTTGATCTGTTCCTCTTCAGAACTTTTTCCCTGAACTGTTTGGAGAGCTCTTTGGTCTTCATGGTGCCGCTTGCTTCGTGGTGCCCCTTGCATAGTGGTATTGCAGACTCTGGGGCCTTTCAGAACAGGTGTATATATACTGAGATCATGTGACAGATCATGTGACACTTAGATTGCACACAGTTGGACTTTATTTAACTAATTATGTGACTTCTGAAGGTCATTGGTTGCACCAGATGTTATTTAAGGGCTTTTTATTTTAAAGCTATTTTTATTTTAAAGATTTATTTTTAACAAGTAATTTTTTTCATTTTGCTTCACCAATATGGACTATTTTGTGTATGTCCTTTACATGAAATCCAAATAAAAATCTATTTAAATTACAGGTTATAATGCAACAAAATAGGAAAAATGCCAAGGGGGATGAAAACTTGTTCAAGGCACTGTGCAACATACAAATGATCTGTCAGTCAGCATTTATAAAATTGTACTGCAATTTCCATCACAGCTGCCGTGATTTTATGGAAACGTAGTTAGAGAGAAGAAGTCTTCTGTGAAATTCAGCACTTTAATAATGCATGCGACCTCCGGGGAAAGGAAGAGAGGAAAGGAGGAGAGAAAAACAACACTTTATCAGTGTGTTAGTCAGCGTGAGAGAACCTCAGCCTTCAAAGGAAGGCTGGAACTGATCACTCCTATCAACAGAGATTATTGTATTGATGTTGGACTGATGGACCCCATTACTTATGAGGGAGAGTTCCCAAAGTTGGATGACTCATAGATGTAGGCGTGTCGTTGTGATGTCAGTAACAGTTGTTGGTAACAGTGATGTCATTATACGGTCATTAATAATTAACATGTGCCAGTGAATATGTCATCCCTTGGGTACAATGTAGAGCTTGTTCAGTCACACTGTGATTGTGATGTAGGCCAACTGTGATGTAAACAGCCAGAGGCCAGTGTGTGTTAAACGATTCAAAGGAGAGGAGAGGACAAATAAAGTAATCAATCGCAACAAAAGAAGACATCAGACACACTAACACACAGACACACTCACACACTAACGTACACAGGGTTGGGTAGGTTACACTCTAAATGTAATCCGTTACGGTTACTAGTTACCTGTCCAAAATTGTAATCAGTAATGTAAATCTAAACTCAGTAACTTAAACTCAGTAACTTAATCAGACCCTTTCAGCTGCTTTTGGATTACTTTCCCCTTAAGAGGCATTAAAATAATTTTAAAAACGGTCTCTGACTTGTGGTCAGACTTGCTCAGTTGGGAAAAATGTAAACTTGCGCCTTTTTTCAATGCTGAAAACAACGTTGTTATAATGCACTTGTTTGCCAAAATCCATGTTTTAATATGTTTCAATATTGTCTCATCGCTGCAACTCCCCAACCGGATCGGCAGAGGCAAAGGTCGAGTCATGCGTCCACCAAACAGCTCTTTTAACATCGCCCACTTAACGTGGAAGCTAGCTGCACCAACGTGTCGGAGGAAACACCGTTCAACTGACGACAGAAGTCAGCCTGTAGGCACCCAGCCCACCACAAGGAGTTGCTACAGTGCCACCACAAAACCCCGGATGATGCTTGGCCACTTGTGCACCGCACGATGGGACTCCCGGTCAAAGCCTGTTGTGACACAGCCTGGGATCGAACCCGGATCTGTAGCGACGCCTCAAGCACTGCAATGCAGTGTATTAGACCGCTGTGCTACTCGGGAGGTGCAAAAACCCATTCTGAAGTGAAAAATAATCAATGAATTAATCATCAGGTTTTTTAGGTTTAGTTTTTTTTTTTTTTTTTTTCTTCTGTAATTTGGTTACAATAATTTAGCTGGTTACATAACTGATTACAGTTATAATTTTTTTAAATCCTTGGGAGTAATAAATTACTCCTAACCATGCTCACACACACACTGATGCCAGCACACTGTCTGGTGAGGATTGCTCAACTGACTTTGAAATTGGACGTCTGTCATTTAAAAAAAAAATATTTTTATTTTTTTATTTAACTAGGCAAGTCAGTTAAGAACAAATTCTTATTTTCAATGATAGCCTAGGAACAATGGGTTAACTGCCTTGTTCAGGGGCAGAATGACAGATTTTTACCTTCCAGTTACTAGTCCAACCAGTAGGCTACCTGCCGCCCCCATGTCTTGAGGACTTCAGGAAATGCCTTCAAAACCAGTCACTAGGGGCAACAGTGAGTACTATTACCATCAAGTAGGTTTAGGTTTTGGTAAAGTGTTGTTGAAATGGGTAGTGCATTAACATAATCCCATGACTCAAAGGTTGCATTTTCAGTCCCAGTGTTAGATGCTCATTTTGTATAATTTTGTATTTAAAAAACAATCCAATTTCACAATCCCATGACTCTGGATCCGACGTTTCAATCCCAGTGGTAGACACTAATTTTAAATGTTTTGTTTTAACCCTTACCTAAACCCTCAAAATGAATGCCTTAATGTAATGTTTTAATCCTATCCCCAACCTTAAGTCTTACCTAAACCCTCAAAATGAATGTCTAAACTGATTGTTTTAATCCTATCCAAAACCTTAACCCTTAACTTCAAAACGTGATGTTTGAAGCAACTTTGACGTTTGGAGAAACATGGAGAAACTTAAGAATATGAAATAAAGTTGGTATAAGTGGGAGATCTTGTTGCTGTGATTAGGGCTCATTTTGTCCTGGCCAGCATTATGCAAAATATATTGGCAGTCAGCCCAAACACAGTTGTGTAACAAAGATTATTCCAACATTTCAGGATAAATGCTGGTATATTCATTGCTAAGTACAGTACCTTCCGAAAGTATTCACACCCCTTTACTTTTTCCACATTTTATTATGATACAGCATGGCAAGCCTAAATAAGTTCTGGAATAATAATGTGCATAACAAGTCACATAATAAGTTACATGGACACACTCTGTGTGCAATAATAGTGTTTAACATGATATTTGAATGACTACATTATCTCTGTACCCCAAACATACAATTACTTCAGTTGAGCAGTACATTTCAAACACAGATTCAACCACAAAGACTACAGTTGTTCCAATGCCTTGTGTAGAAGGTCAACTGTTAGTACTATAGATGGCTAAAAATAACTAAGCAGACTTTGAATATCCCCTTGAGCATAGTGAAGTTATTCATTACGTTTTGGATGGTGTATCAATACACCCAGTCACTACAAAGATACAGGAAACCACTCAGGGATTTTGCCATGAAGCCAATGGTGACTTTAAAACGGTTAACAAGTTTAATGGCTGTAAAAGGAGAAAACTAAGGTTGGATCAAAAACATTATAGTTACTCCACAATACTAACCTAAATGACAGAGTGAAAAGAAGGAAGCTTGTACAGAAAACAAATATTCCTAAACATGCATCCTGTTTGTAACAAGGCACTAAAGTAATACTGCAAAAATTGTTGCACATTTTTGTCCTAAATACGAAGTGTTGTGTTTTGGGCAAATCCAATACCACACATTAGTGAGTACCACAGCTGCATCATGTTATGGGTATGCTTGTAATCGTTAAGGACTGGGGAGTTAGTCAGGATTTTTTTAAATGAATGGATCTAAGCACAGGCAAAATCCTAGAATTTTGAAAGGAATAATGGGAAAATGTTGCACAATAAAAGTGTGGAATGTTCTTAGACTTACCCAGAAAGACTCACTGTAATCGCTGTCAAAGGTGCTTCTACAAAGTATTGACTTAGGTGAATACTTATGAAAATGAGATATTACTATATTTCATTTCTCAAAACATGTTTTTACTTTGACATTATGGGGTATTGCGTGTAGATGGGTGAGACAAATATATTTAATCAATTTTGAATGAAGGGTATAACACAACAAAATGTGGAATACGGCAAGGGGTATCAATACTTCCTGAAGGCACTATGGTGTGCTAGTCCAGTATCAATACTTCCTGAAGGCACTATGGTGTGCTAGTCCAGTATCAATACTTCCTGAAGGCACTATGGTGTGCTAGTCCAGTATCAATACTTCCTGAAGGCACTATGGTGTGCTAGTCCAGTATCAATACTTCCTGAAGGCACTATGGTGTGCTAGTCCAGTATCAATACTTCCTGAAGGCACTATGGTGTGCTAGTCCAGTATTTGTACAGTGCTCACACACACACGCACACACACATGCACACACACACCATACGCACACACACACACACACACACACACACACACACACACACACACACACACACACACACACACACACACACACACACACACACACACACACACACACACACACACACACACACACACACACACACACACATACACCATACACCATACACACGCGCACACACATTAGGCCTATTTGTAATCAAGTTGGGGCTGTTTTGTTGTTGTTTTTATGGTCAATGTTAACGCTGACATATATTCACTGAGTACAAAAAGAGCTACATTTTTATGCAATGGTCTGCCGATCCACAGGAGAGACGTAGACTCGATCTCAACCTTTAACTCTTTACTTAAGACTCTTCTCTTCATTAGGTCCTATGACTGAGTGTAGTCTGGCCCAGTGGTGCGAAGGTGAACGGCAAGGCACTGGCATGACGAACCACACTTGCTCTTTCTGCCTGGCCGGCTCCCCTCTTTCCACTGGGATTCTCTGCCTCTGACCCTGTTACGGGGGCTGAGTCACTGGCTTGATAGCGCTCTCTCTCATGCCATCCCTAGGAGGGGTGCATCACATCTTGGCAGGATTTTTTTTGCTGTACTCGATTTGAGTGGGTTTAGTCACTGACCGCCCCGTCCTCATTCCACCTAGTCGTGTTGCTAATCCAGTTTCTGCTGTTCTGCATCGCGACTATGGAACCCCTACCTGTTCAACAGATCATCCTGTACATCTATGAACGTTTGAACATCTTGAAAATTGATCTAGCCTTAAGGGCCATGTACTCATATAATTTCCACTGGCACAGCCAGAAGAGGAATAGCCTACCCTCAGTGTAACGGCGTTCGTCTGTTGAAGGAAGAGAGTCGGACCGAAATGCAGCGTGTTGGTTACTCATGACTTTAATGAAATGAATCGCGGTACATGAAATAACTGAATACTAAATACAAAAACAACAGAACGGAACGTGAAACTTATTACAGCCTATCTGGTGAATGCTACACAAAGACAGGAACAATCACCCACGAAATACAAAGCGAAACTCAGGCTGCCTAAATACGGTTCCCAATCAGAGACAACGATAAGCACCTGACTCTAATTGAGAATCGCCTCAGGCAGCCAAGCCTAACAACACCCCTAATAAGCCACGATCCCAAATAATACAAACCCCAATACGAAACACAACATATAAACCCATGTCACACCCTGGCCTACCCAAACATATACCAAAAACACAAAATACAATGACCAAGGCGTGACACTCAGACCCTGGTTCCTCTAGGTTTCTATGATTGATTGATCATGAGCGCTACTTCCAGAACTACTGCTAAAAATATACAAAAGTACCAGAGAATCTCTTTTAGAAACAGATTACAAAAATAAATGGGTGAGAAAATACAGAAACTAAAGAAACTAAGCCAATGAACAAACCCAGTCTGTCTGGTGACTTCTTAGTTACCATGCTTTCCAAAATGCTCCCTACTTACATGTTTATTTGACTGATAAAATATAAGAGTAACATTGAAAAATGTTCACGTTAGGAAACTCCTCCTCTTGCCTGTAGGTGATGCAATCAAACTCTACAAAAGGGGAACTTTTCAAGAATTCATCCTGGAGTTATAGAAATCACATACATGTCCCTATGGAGACCACTAGGATATCCCTGCCCAGTCACGACTCATCTTGATGGCTTAATTAGCCAGCCTGACCTTTGACCTTAAATGGGAAGTTATGCATCTAGCGGCATGAGTAGGGTCATAGACATCACACATTTCCTTACAGATAGTATGAACGTTTAGATGCATAAGGCACGATGGGGGTTTGTGGTATATGGCCAATATTCCACAGCTAAGGGCCATTCTTAGGCATTACCATCATATTAAAACAATGACTGACATATTTTCATTAAAACTGTTATTTTGATAAGTAAACTCAGACAATTTCATCCTTCCACCGGAGGAAATAGTCCAGACAAAAATCTGGTTGATAATTACACGGAGTATACTAAACATTAGGAATATCTTCCTGATATTGAGTTGCACTCATAGCAGCCTCAATTTGTTGCTGTAGGGACTCTACAAGGTGTTGAAAATGGTCCATAGGGATGCTGGCCGATGTTGACTCCAATACTTCCCACAGTTGTGTCAAGTTGGCTAGATGTCATTTGGGTGGTGGACCATTCGTGATACACACAGGAAACTGCTAGAAGCAATGTGTTTAATAAAAACCTTGTTGCTTTTTTTTGGTCATGTGCAGTGGTAGTGTAGTGATTCTTCAAATAGAAACGTAAGAAAGTCTTTGTGCATCATACTCTATATTATCTCATATACGGCTGGAATGCTGTTTCAGGCAATCAGCCAAAATCCGGTTTATAACATCACTTATGAACTTACTTGGATTTACAGTATTTGAAGCCATATAGTGCTTTACCTTGTCCTGTCAGTGATATAACCATGACAACTCAAAAAATGTATTCCTTTCCTTTACCCAAATCTGAAACATGGAACAGAGCAGAATGCAAACACTGTTACTAAGGTTACAATGTTATTAATCTCTCTCAATTGAATGCATGACATCATACAGGAAGATGACCACATATGCTCCCGACCCCCTCTTACAATGCTCTCCTCCCAGCCATCTATTATAATGGAGTGATGCATCAATGCTCTCTTGCCCATTTTAGGAAATGGAATGCAAGGCAAATCCAATTGAGAAAATGTGGGAACACAGTGGTTTCAGGACAATGTAATGACGGTGAAGAGCTGGAAGTTGTATCATGATGGATAAGTCTTGTGTTTGGGTCCCATATATCACCGGGTGGGAGCGGATGGAAATGATGTACAACTCCAATACTGGAAGTAAGTGTGAGTGATGTTGTTGCATGAGTGTATGTCTAACTCCTACCTTGGCCTGCTGTAACTGTATGTGAGTGACAGTGAGATGTTAGTCAAATTCCTGAACTAAGTGTTTTCATCATTCTAGATTGCAGTCGTAGCAACAAGAAGAAACACTGTGATGTGTGCGGACCCAAGAAGGACAGGAAGACACAGTACACATGCATCAAGTGCAAGAAATACATTTGCAACACACACAAAGTAAAACTCTGTCCCTCATGTTGTGTGTAGACCTGCCTTAATTTGTGTTCAATGGGGCTCATTTATCATTTCCATGAAATACTGTACATAAAATGTGTCCTTCCAATTTGTTTAATTCAAAGCAATAAACGTCAATAGTGATGAAATCCATGTTTCATTTACATTTGTTCAAGATAAACACAATTTATTCCATGTCTTGATTATAATTGATATTTGTTAACAAAAACAAATAGTGCTTTTCTTGATAAAAGAG
>NC_060181.1:79878751-80021251 GCF_021184085.1 Oncorhynchus gorbuscha | reverse complement strand
ACTCTGGCTAACAGGCTTAGCACTTTAATTGGCAAATTGGTCCATTCGGATCAGACCGGCTTTATCCCTAACAGAAACTCATTCTTCAATCTCAGGCGCCTCTTCAATATTATGTACTCTCAGAGGTTACCCAACGTGGACCTTGCCGTCATATCTCTTGACGCCGAAAAGGCCTTTGACCAAGTTGAGTGGCCCTATCTATTCAAGGTCCTACAGAAATTTAATATTGGAGATGGGTTCATAAATTGGATCCAGCTTTTATATAGGAACCCCTGTGCCAGAATACTCACTAACCAATCATTGTCGCCCGATTTAACCTCAACAGGGGGACAAGGCAGGGTTGTGCGCTGTCGCCTTTGCTCTTCGCCCTAATTATCGAACCGCTCGCTCAGACGATTAGATCTCATGCAGCAATACACGGCTATAATACTAAAGATACTCTAAATAAGATCTCCCTATACGCAGATGACATCCTCCTCTATGTAACAGAACCCCAGGCTAGTATCCCAGCTATTCTTGATGTGATCAATTTGTTTGGTACCTTCTCGGGATACAGAATAAATTGGAACAAGAGTGAATTAATGCCCATACGGTCGCAAAATACCTCCTGGCTAGAACATCTCCCATTTAAGTTATCTTCAGAAAAATTTACCTACCTAGGAATTGTAGTTACCAAACAATACTCCTTACTATTTAAAGAGAATTTCCCCTCTCTGATACAAAAACTCAAAGCAAACATACTATTTTGGAGAACTCTCCCAATTTCTCTGCTCGGAAGAATTAATGCCATTAAAATGGTCTTCCTCCCACAACTGCTCTACCTATATCAGAACATCCCAGTATTCATACCTAAATCCTTTCATAAACAACTGGACTCAATTATCAATCCTTTCATCTGGGATTATAAAACACACAGGATAGGTAAAAAACATCTCTGTAAATCCAAGATGGAAGGAGGATTGTCTCTCCCAAATTTTATATTTTATTACTGGGCCGCTAACCTCCGCATTGTTACGTTTCTGTTGGATGACGTACTCCCGGCATCCAGCTGGCTTAGTATGGAGCGGGAGGAGTGTCACCCCTTCTCTATTGGCGCTGTGATTTTGTCGCCTGTCAATCTGGAGATGTCACTTTATTGTAACAATCCTATAATACATAGCACAGTCCGAATCTGGAAGCAAATTAAAGTCCACTTTGAGCTCAGACCAATGTCATTCATGCTCCCTATCGCCAGGAATCCCTCCTTTGCCCCTTCTAACCTTGATAACACCTTTGAGCGATGGGGAGAGTTGGGGATAAGCACCATAGGGGATTTATACATAGAAGGGACCTTTGCTTCCTTTGAGCTGCTGAGGGAAACTTATCATCTTCCCAGAAGTAATTTTTTCAGATACCTACAAATTAGAGACTACGTTAGAAAACACCTCCCAACATTTGAGAATGCTAAACCTTCCATGTTTGACGGATGCATAAAAATATGCCCCACCTCAGATAAACTGATATCGCGTCTATATGATGCTTTTCAATCTGTTAGCACACCTTCTACTGATGCCATCAAGGCAAAATGGGAGGAAGAACTAGGGACTGACATCTCAGTGGCAGACTGGGAAGAGAGCTTGGAGTATATCCACACATGCTCCATTAATTCCAGACATCGTCTCATACAATTCAAGGTATTACACAGATTACACTATTCCAAAACTAAACTGCATAGGATATTTCCTGATACTACATCCCCTACATGTGATAAATGTCAGGCCACGCAGGGTACACTACTCCACTGCTTTGCCCTATGCTCTAGCTTGCATGGTTATTGGTGTGGAATTTTTAGGATCCTCTCTGAAGTTTTGGAGACTTCAATAGATCCAGACCCGCTTCTGATAATCCTGGGAGTATCTGAGTCCCTAAACAGATTAACCAACCCCCAAAAACAACTAATCTCGTATGGTCTCATCTCGGCAAAAAAACTAATCTTGTTGTTTTGGAAAAGGAAGGAAGCGCCCTCTACCAAATTATGGCTCAATGAATTGGCAAACGCTGTACACATAGAAAGAATTAGATATATTCTGAACAATAAATTATCAACATTTGATAAAATCTGGCAGCCTTTCCTCTCCTACTTGGACGAGTCGGCGCTGTGAATTTGTACTTATTAACGCACTCTCAATGGTAAATTTTTTATCTACCTTTGGGCAGCGTGTGCTGGCCCTACCACCCGAGCAGTTGGGAGGGGGGGGGGGGGGAATGGGGGATAGGGGGGGACATCTTCCCTCTTTCTTTCTACGTGTCCTTGTTTTGTATGTCGTGTTTTGTATTATTTGTTCTGCACCCAGAACTCTGGGTCTTGTTGTTCCTGTATGCTCTTTTATGTTTAGATAAGAATTGTATACCTGTCATGTATACCTATACACCATTCTTGTGTGTGTTTAATAAAAATATTTGAAACAAAAACTGATTTGGCGTGTCTAGGGCCAGGGGATTTTCCTGACCATGTGATCTAATATGGAAACATAATGTCATGAATAGATGGCCTATAGAGCCCCAGGGATTCTCCTAGTCAGGTCACATGGTCTGCAAAAACTATTGGCCCTAGGAATAATTTAGCCTTGCTGGATTAGGAACCTAAGAAATGATTGATATGTTATGGGAACGTCAGCCCACATTGGAGTGGGTAGATAGCGTGGGTAGCAAGGCAAACATCACTCTAGTATCTGATATCACATGGATAAAGGGATAAACTGATGTACTACAGACCTGACCTTGTAGGGGCTTAATGCATGGCTACAGTCTGTCAGAGAGATAGAGATTCAGAGAATCAGAATTAGTATAGAGTGGGAGTTGGGTAAAGACAAACATAAAAAACATCAAAACAAAGGCGAGTCAAGGGCATTTATCTAAATTGGGATTTATCTTTCTCAAAACACTGCAAACACGCACCAAGACACATATAGGATACAAATGCATGCACAAGCACGGGTGTAGAAAACACATTTTTTCACCTCTACACCCACAGCTAAGTCTTAACTGCATGTAGAAGAGAACATAGCAGGTTGTTTAGAGGAATGAAACTATGAAATGCAGTGTGTGTGTGTGTGTGTGTCTGGAGTCCAGACTCCAGCCCACAATGGTCATGTCGAAGAGCACATAAAGACAAGGACCTGGTCTTTCACTCTCATTGCAGGAGACTCTTCAGCATGTTGATATGACTGCAGGGCAGGCTGACCTTCAGGAGGGTGGGCAAATCCAGAAGGCAATGGAACACACACACACAAAACAGGAATGAACAAACAAATGCATTGACACGCACACACACACACACACACACACACACACACACACACACACACACACACACACACACACACACACACACACACACACACACACACACACACACACACACACAAGATTGTGAATGCACACAAATAAACACTTGCCTGTGGCAATGCAGTCAGCTCATTCCAAAAACCTGCTTCAGTCTGGGAGAGGCCAGTAACTTTTTAAAAAATACTGTAAATCTACTACAGTACTTACAGTTTTTCTCAATTGCTAAAACACAATTTCTGAAACCGTACTCCATTTCCTGAAACCATTAAACACAAAACCTCATCTTCAACCACTATTTACATAACCTCTGACTCCTCTTGCAAAATGAAACATTTGTCTCAAAACAGTTTTACCTGTGTCAAAATCAAACACTGCTCTCAAATCAGAAACAAAGTGATAGAAATTATATACACTCTCAAGCAGTCAGTAAACAATACACCGAAAAATAGAAAACACATTGTTCAAAACATACAATTTGATTGTAGCCACTTGTGTTTACCAGTATTATTATTATATTATATTATATTACATGTGTATTAGAGTGCAGAATGTGTTTAGATTCTTGCTGAAAAGTCTAAGTGAGATCTGCAAATTGTGTTTTACCATGTGAAATGGTTTAAGGTATTGACAACAGACTGCATAATTAGCTAAATGAGTCAAGGCAAATGAGAAATTTGTTCAGCCAATGGGTTTTAGTGTTTTAGCAAAAACTGTAATTCAGGAAACAAAAAAATAATTGACAGGTACAGACCAAAAAACATGATTATTCCTAAAGGCTTGCTGTAGTTCATGCCAGGACTGTTGTTGTATTTTACTGTGATTCATCGGTCATATACGAACTTCAGCCTTGTAGAGACAGAAGATCATGCTTTTCCATCGACCACTATGCAACAGGAGCTGCCCGTATGATGGAAATAGAGTTTCAAATAGGCCAGGAGCTGAGTCCTTGTGTCAGAGTGGGTGCAGGTTGGCAATTATTGGGATGACTCATGTACTTGAGGCAGCTCTGCAGTGTAGTAAAAGTCAAGTATTAAAATCTGATATGTTAGATTGATGTGGGATTTTAAACCTAACCTTAACCCTAACCTTAGCCACACTGCTTGCTAACATTATTTATATCCCTAACTTTAAATTTAAGGCCAAAAAGGTCATTTTTGTTTTCATTCATTTTTACAATATATAGCCAATTTTGCAGCTGGCCCATCCAGTGGACATTGCTCTGCTTTGCCTCCAGGACAAGATTCAGCCGAATAAACGTCAACCTGCAGCTTGAAACCAACCTAAACACTCACTCAGTGTTGTCTGATGAGATAGATGGAAGATACTATTGGTAGACGTAATAGATTAAAGTTGACTACAGTAGATCAGGGGGTTAGGTTTAGGGTTCAGTAGTCTTGATTGGCATAGCCACATTTGATCCTACAACATAATAACATACACAGCGTTAATAATGTTTTTATCGTATAGGGTGACATGTTTCTGGAAAGCATTGTGTTGGCTTTGGAGTGTGGAATGGAAAATGTTGTCGTAGGAAGAGACAGGCTTGAAAATGTTATTTTGTTGTTGTCTTAGTGTCATAAATAATCCTTGGTTCTTGCCTATACATAGTAAAGATATGAGTGGGGGGGCAACATTACCCCTCCTTACAGTGCCTTGCAAAAGTATTCATCCCCCTTGGCATTTTTCCTGTTTTGCCTCTTTACAACCTGTAATTTAAATCGATTTTTATTTGGATTTCACAAAATGGACATACACAAAATAGTTCAAATTGGTGAAGTGAAATTTAACAAATACCTTTAAAATTTTAAAACGAAAAGTGGTACTTCCATATGTATTCACCCCCAAATAAGATCTGGTGCAAACAATTACAGTCAGAAGTCACACAATTAGCTAAATAAAGTCCACCTGTGTGCAATCTAAATGTCACATGATCTGTCACATGATCTCAGTATATATACACCTGTTCTGAAAGGCCTCAGAGTCTGCAATACCACTATGCAAGGGGCACCACCAAGCAAGCGACACCATGAAGACCAAGGAGCTCTTCAAACAGGTCAGGGACAAAGTACAGATCAAGTTTGGGTTATAAAAAATATCCAAAACTTTGAACATCCCACGGAGCACCATTAAATCCATTATTAAAAAATTAAAAGAATATAGCAACACAACAAACCTGCCAAGAGAAGGCCTCAAACCAAAACTCACAGCCCAGGCACAAGGACAGAATTAATCAGAGGCAACAAAGAAACCAAAGATGACCCTGAAGCAGCTGCAAAGAGATTTGAGTATCTGTCCATAGGACCACTTTAAGCCGTACACTCCACAGAGCTGGGCTTTACAGAAGAGTGGCCAGAAAAAAAGCCATTGCTTAAAGAAAAAAAAGAAAAAGAAAAAATAAGCCAACATGTTTGGTGTTTGCCAAAAGGCATGTGGGAGACTCTCAAAACATAAGGGAAGAAGATACTCTGGTCAGATGAGACTAAAATTGAACTTTTTGGCCATCAAGGAAAACGCTGTGTCTGGCGCAAACCCAACACCTCTCATCACCCCGAGAACACCATCACCACAGTGAAGCACGGTGGTGGCAGCATCGTGCTGTGGGGATGTTTTTCATCGGCAGGGACTGGGAAACTGGTCAGAATTTAAGGAATGATGGATGGCGCTAAATACAGGGAAATTCTTGACGGAAACCTGTTTCAGTTTGAGAAATTTGAGACTGGGACGGAGGTTCACCTTCCAGCAGGACAATGACCCTAAGCATACTGGTAAAGCAACACTCGAGTGGTTTAAGGGGAAACATTTAAATGTCTTGGAATGGCCTCGTCAAAGCCCAGATCTCAATCAATTTGAGAATCTGTGGTATGACTTTAAGATTGCTGTACACCAGCTGAACCCATCCAATTTGAGGGAGCTGGAGCAGTTTTACCTTGAAGAATGGGCAAAAATCCCAGTGGCTAGTTGTGCCAAGCATTCAGAGACATACCCCAAGGAATTGCGGCAAAAGGTGGCTCAACAAAGTATTGACTTTGGGTGGGTGAATAGTTATGCATGCTCAAGTTCTGTTTTTTGTCTTATTTCGTGTTTGATTCACAATAAAACATATTTTGTAACTTCAAAGTGGTAGGCATGTTGTGTAAATCAAATTACACAAATTCCCCAAAAATCTATTTTAATTCCAGGTTGTAAGGCAACAAAATAGGAAAAATGCCAAGGGGGTGAATACCTTAGCATCCCACAGTAGGACCCTCTGGCAGAACGCCCTCAATATGTTCAATAAGTTAATATATGAGACGGTGCCAGACACATGCAGGAACCAACTCTGTGAACCATGCAAATATAACTTGTTTGTGTAAGCAGCATATAAGAGAACTAACAGGACTTCCTCAGTGGAGCTCACTTCAGACCGGTATTTTATGCATCTAAGGTTGACTGTGACCTCTTCAGCTTGCTGTTAATAAACAACAATTCCTTTAAGATTGACTTTGAGTGTCCTGTGTAGAATTTCCACGACAAGTGTGTTCACTGTCATTTGTAATTGCCAGCATTTGAACTTCCAGTGCAGCCAGTTCTACAGAACATCTCACATCAGGCCAGACTAGATTGTGTGAAACAGCCAGAACACAGCATGCCCCCTGGCTCTTATTTTAGTCCTGGACCACATCTTCTGAACCTCTCTGAACTTTAGTTTGGCCTGAGTCTAGCCCAGGGGAAGTGGAGTGAGATGGTGAGATGGTGGGGCTGGAGTGCACAGCAGGGAGGGGATAGAACAGTATCCATCCACCGCCCCTAAATCCATGGACCATAAGAGAAGAGCTGACCCCTAGAAGGTGGAAGGTTCAATAGTCCCAGGAGGTTGTTATTATTGCATCACAAGACAATCATGTCCCCTATTGTTGGCAAAGTAAAAGTGGACGCTCCTGGGGTGAAAATAAATCAATCAATCACAAAATCAAAACAAGTGGCATCTTTCAACACCAATTGACAAGAATAACTGGTTGAAACACAAAAACAGGTTGGCGAAAGAGAAAACTGAAGAGAAGTATCTGGTGGGTTGATGTGGGATTGACAACAATAATACCCTTCCTAGAACAAAACCTCACCAAATACCAAAACTCATCAAAATCCTGAGTTTGCCCACTCAGGGACAAAAGCTCACCAAATATTGGCAGTTCTGGAAGGATATATCAATCTCACTGAGCTCACCAACACTGTTAATTAATGCATGATAATGATGGTTTCTGCACCCGGCATTCATTATGTTTAGCCAACAATAGCACGTGATATCTCATATGAGCAAAAATAAATTGTTAACCCATAGCATTAGAAGACCATACAGAAAAATTGTCTCTGTAGCCTACTTATGTAGGATCTTCATTTGAGCCAGAGTTACTACAGTCAGAAAATAATCCTGCAGCATCAGGAAATGTGAAATATTATGAATGTTCTAATCAGCACATCAGCCTCATATTGTCCTAGTTTGTCCTTGTCCTTTTCTGTTTATCCGTCTGGTTTGGTATAAATCTTGGTCCGAGACAGAGAGAACTGTACTGATGTAGGATCTTAATTTGAGATGGCAGGAAATAGTCATGCAGCAACAGGAAATGTGAATTATTATTATGTGGATTATAATGAATGGACATTTTTGTAGGTGTTGCATTTTTCATTAGGGCAAATCAAGTCTGAAATAGGAAATCATAGACTTTAGAAGCATTTTTAAAACTCAAATCTGACAAGTTTGCATTTCTTGCTGTGCAAAAAAATTCTCAGCAACAGAAAGAGTGATCAAATTGTGATCAAAGACTGATCAAATCCTACTGTTCATCTGTGTGTACAAGACCTACACAAACAAGACCTACACAATGCCAGAGTTCAATTTAACCCAGAGAAACACAGTTTAGATTATTGTTGATCGATGATTAACAATAACATATGATTAATGTTTGGGTTGGTTAGCGGAGAAGAAGCAGTAATGACCAAAAATACTTTTCAAAGCCACTGGTCAGTAAAAGCAGAACGCAGTGTGTGTGTTTACTGTTGACCTCAGTGCTCAAAGGCTCAGAACTCACTAGCCATAACCTTCTCAACATCAATCCTAGGACCGCATATTGGTTTGGTCATTACTTAACCTCATAAACAACAATGTGGTTCAAGAGTTACAGTCATTTCAGGATCGGTATCCCTTCTACGGGACGGTTGAGCTAATGTAGGCTAATGCGATTAGCATGAGGTTGTAAATAACATAACATAATTTGTAAAGTGACTGTGCATAGAGAATAAAAAGTGAGTAGCAACAGTGTACAAAACAAGTGTGGGGGGGGGATCAATATAGAAGGAATTCCGGGTGGCCATTTGATTAGCTGTTATGGCTTGGGGTAAAAGCTGTTAGGGAGCCTTTGTCCTAGACTTGACACTCCGGTACCACTTGTCATGCGGTAGAAGAGAGAACAGTGTATGACTTGGGTGACTGGAGTGTTTGACAATTTTTTGAACCTTCCTCTGACACCGCCTAGTATATAGATCCTGGATGTCAGGAAGCTTGGCCCCAGTGATGTACTGGACGCTCTGTAGTGCCTGTTCGGCCCTCCTTTTCCTATAGTCCACGACAACCTCCTTTGTCTTGATCACATTGTGAGAAAGAGGCTGTTGCCCTGGAACCACACTACCAGGTCTCTGACCTCGCAATAGGCTGTGGTGTCATCAGCAAACTTGATGAAGGTGTTGGAGTTGTGATTGGCCACGCAGTCGTGAGTGAAAAGGAAGTACGGGGGGACAAAGCAAGCACCACCGAGGGGCCCAAATGTTGACGTTCAGCGTGACAGATGTGTTGTTCCCTACCCTTACCACCTGGGGACAACCCTTCAGGAAGTGCAGGACCCAGTTGCAGAGGAAGATGTGATGTGATTAGCGAGGAGCTTTGTGGGCACTATGGTGTTGAACGCTGAGCTGTAGTCAAGGAACAACATTCTCACATAGATGTTCCTTTTGTCCACGTGGGAAAGGGCAGTGTAATCTGTGGATCTGTTGGGACGGTTTGCAAATTGGAGTGGGTGTAGAGATTCTGGCATGATGGTGTTAATGTGAGTCATGACCAGCCTTTCAAAGCACTTCATAGCTATCTATATGAGTGCTACCGGGCGGTAATCATTTAGGCAGGTTACCTTTGCTTCCTTGGGCACAGGGACTATGGTGGTCTGTTTGACATATGTAGGTATAACAGACTCAGTCAGGGAGAGGTTGAACATGTCAGTGAAGACACTCAGCCAGTTGGTCCGCACATGCTTTGAGTCCACATCCTAGTAATCCATCTGGCCCCACGGCTTTGTGAATCTTGACCTGTTTAAAAGTCTTGCTCACATCAGCCATGGAGAGTGTGATCATGCATTCTTCAGTGTTGCTTGCCTCGAAACAAGCAAATAAAAAATGCATTTAGCTTGTCTGGTAGGCTTGCATCATTAGGCAACTCATGGCTGGGTTTCCCTTTGTAGTCCTCAATAGTTTTCAAGCCCTGCCAGATCCGATGAGCATCAGAGTCGGTGGAGTAGGATTCAATCTTAGTCCTGTTTTGAAGCTTTGCCTGTTTGATTGTTCGTCTGAGTGCATAGAGAGATTTCTTGTAAGCGTCCAGATTAGTGAGCTAGAGGCTCGGTGCGGATGTTGCCTGTACATAATCCATGGCTTCTGGTTGGGAAATGTATGTACGGTCACTGTGGGGATGACGTCATCGATGCACTTATTGATGAAGCCAGTGACTGAGGTGATATACTCCTCAATGCCATCGGAAGAATCCAGTGACATATTCCAGTCTGTGCTAGCAAACCAGTCCTGTAGCATAGAATCGTCGTCATCTGAGCACTTCCGTATTGAGCGAGTCACTGGTACTTCCTGCTTTAGTTTTTGCTTGTAAGCAGGAATCAAGGAGATATAATTATGGTAGATTTGCCAAATGGAGGGAGAGCCTTGTATGCGTCTCTGTGTGAGTAAAGGTGGCCTAGAGTGCGGTCTTAGTGCCATTATCAGTTTGTGGTGGTAAATAGTCGGCTACGAATAATATAGATGAGAACTCTCTAGGTTGATAGTGTTGTCTGCAGCTTATCATGAGGTGTCCTGCCTCAGGCGAGCAATACCTCCAGACTTCTTTAAAATTAGACCATGCATACCAGCAGTTATTGACAAATATATATACACACACACGCCTCTCATCTTACCAGACTTAACTGCTCTATCCTTCGGAAACACGGGTAAGCCAGTCAGCTCTATATTATTAGTGTCGACGTTCAGCCAAGTCTAAATGAAACATAAGATATTACAGTTTTTAATGTCCCATTGCTAGGATAGTCTTAATCGTAGATCGTCCAGTTTGTTTTCCAATGATTGCACTTTGGCCAATAATAACAAGGGTAGTGGTGGTTCACTTGTCAGCAAATTCTTACAAGGCACTCCGCCCTCCTCCGCCTTTTTCTCTGTCTTTTCTCCATGCTGATGACGGGGATTGGGCCTTGTCTCAACAAAGCAGTATATCCTTCGCGTCGGACTCATTAAAGAGAAAATCTTTGTCCAGTTCGAGGTAAGTAATCGTTGTTCTGATGTCCAGAAGCTCTTTCCGGTCATAAGAGATGGTAGCAGCAACATTTTGTAAAAAACAGAAAAGCACATTTGGGTAGGAGCCTGTAAAACGGCAGCCATCCCCTCCGGCGCCATTATTCTTGACATTATTCGTTAATCAATCTATACATTCATGTTACTCGATATTATTATGTGAGACTGTAGAAAGATACATTCATCATGATCTTTGATTGTGAGGCACAGCTCTGGATTGGCCTCAATCAGGTCCAGCAGGACATCCTCCTCCACCTCAGTTTGGGAATCATCAAACATTTGTATTTGTGCTGCAGAGGGCCGTTCAAACCTATTTGAACACAAACAATAGAGACTAATCAGAATACAGAGAGATAAGCCACAGAATGGGTCTGACCCAAATCAAGTCTAAGGGTTCAATTAAGAAAATACATCAGACGGTTCATATATTCACCTTGATTGGTGAAATATCCATAAGAGAACCCAGGCTGTAACTTCTTGCATTGCTTATATTGGACCTTCACCAACATGTTACACTGCACTCCTCCAAATGCAATTATACACAATGTCATTTTTAAGTGACATTTGGCAAATATTTTATGGTGTAGCTGTACAAATATAAACAGTCACAAAATGCCCCCTTATACCCTCTCCCCTTTGTCTTCCCTACAGTAGATCAACCAGTTGTTCCAAATGCCAATTTAATGATGTAACAGGCCTGCCTGAGGAGCTGGGATATTCCAGTGAAATCAACCAACCTATTTAACAAGCTACAAACAGTCACCACCACCACTAAAACCTATTGGAAAGAAACTGGCCAATACATTTCAAGCCATATTGGCTTGAACACAATGTCTGATCTGTGATTAACAACACGCACACACCATAGACATCTAAATGACCAAGGACAACCCTATCACGTCTGGACACGTGCTCTAGCTAGTTAACGTTAGCGCTAAGAAATTTGCAAGATGTTGGTCGGTGTTGTAGCTTGCTATATAGCGAGCTAGCTATCTAATATTTTTGGGGGCCAGACAAACGCTTCATTATAATGTTATGCATTTTGAAAAACAAATGAGTAGATAATGGCCTTGTTGTTACCTTCACTTTCTGGAAAGCTACATGCTGCACCAAACAAGGCTCAAATTGATCACACTAACATTAGGTCACACCCCAATTAACACCACGCACCTACTGCACCACTGATGTTAGTTGGCCTCAACACGCACATGGTTGAAATCACAAAACAATACAGCTTAACTCTGATCATTTTGGATTTCGATGAATTTTCTCAAATCGCTAATTTAACGAACGAATGAAGTTCCCGCCAACGTTCACTAACCATGTTAGCCAGCTAGCAACCTTCTAAATCTATACTTCTCAAATGCAGCTATATCTACAAACAAATATCTCGACCATTCACTTATCCGATATACTGTAACAAGTTTTGGCCACCAGCTAACTACACTGCTGCGCAATTCCAGCTGTCCTAGCACAGTTGGCAATTAGATGAAAATCATTCAATCAATCAAATTTATTATAAAGCCCATTTTATATCAGCCGATGTCACAAAGTGCTATATAGAAACCCAGCTAAAACCCCAAGCAGCAAGCAATACAGATGTAGAAGCAGGAAAGGTTAGTTTCAAGTTACCGGAAGCTTAATCTACATTGCTCAGTGCCACGACACAACCTCTGTACAGTAACTCTCACCTGGGAGTTTTATGAGCAGAGAGGGTGTAAAAACAACTCTTAAATCAACACCTCTTAACACAAAAAAATGTAACACCAAGAAAATTAACATAAAATATGTATTTTTCAGCAAATAAAGGGCATTATTGTCACCATAAAAGGTGAATGTTTTCGAGGAGGAATTTTAATGCTCGTTCACACGCAAACAGTTTATTACACCTCTGATTTATAACGGGAAACATACGTATGGCGTGCGCCAGGTTTATGAATATCAATATTCTTGTACATGTGCAGTCTTTTCAAAAATGGCGTAGGCAGAAATGTAGTGTAAAATTTACCTAACGTTTATAAGTGAAGATCATGTGGGTAATGTACACTACACTGGACATCCCGTCAAATTAGATCATTTGGCAATTTCAGCCACACCCGTTGCTGACAGGTGTATAAAATCGAGCACACAAACATGCAATCTCCATAGACAAACATTGGCAGTAGAATGGCCCGTACTGAAGAGCTCAGTCACTTTCAACATGGCACCTTTCCAACAAGTCAGTTTGTCAAATTTCTGTCCTGCTAGAGCTGCCCCAGTCAACTGTAACTACTGTTATTGTGAATTGAAATGTCTAGGAGCAACAATGGCTCAGCTCACAGAACGGGACCACCCAGTGCTGAAGTGTGTAGCGTGTAAAAAAATCTCACTCACTACCGAGTTCCAAACAGTTGGCATTGTGCAAACTGTAATGTTTGATGGAGGAGGATTAATGGTCTGGAACTGTTTTTCAACGTTCGGGCTAGGCCCCTTAGTTGCAATGAAGGGAAATCTGAATGCTACAGCATACAATGACATTCTAGACAATTCTGTGCTTCCAACTTTGTGGCAACAGTTGGAAAGGCCCTTTCCTGTTTCAGCATGACAATCCCCTCGTGCACAACACGAGGTACATATAGAAATGGTTTGTCGAGATTGGTGTGGAAGAACTTGACTGGCCTACACAGAGCCCTGACTTCAACCCCATCAAACACCTTTGGGATGAATTGGAACACTGACTGCTAGCCAGGCCTAATCACCCAACATCAGTGCCCAACCTCACTAATGCTCTTGTGGCTGAATGGAAATCCCTGTAGCAATGTTGCAACATCTAGTGGAAAGCCTTCCCAGAAGAGTTGAGGTTGTTATAGCAGCAATGTTGCAACATCTAGTGGAAAGCCTTCCCAGAAGAGTGGAGGCTGTTATAGCAGCAATGTTGCAACATCTAGTGGAAAGCCTTCCCAGAAGAGTTGAGATTGTTATAGCAGCAATGTTGCAACATCTAGTGGAAAGCCTTCCCAGAAGAGTTGAGGTTGTTATAGCAGCAATGTTGCAACATCTAGTGGAAAGCCTTCCCAGAAGAGTGGAGGTTGTTATAGCAGCAATGTTGCAACATCTAGTGGAAAGCCTTCCCAGAAGAGTTGAGGTTGTTATAGCAGCAATGTTGCAACATCTAGTGGAAAGCCTTCCCAGAAGAGTTGAGGTTGTTATAGCAGCAATGTTGCAACATCTAGTGGAAAGCCTTCCCAGAAGAGTGGAGGCTGTTATAGCAGCAATGTTGCAACATCTAGTGGAAAGCCTTCCCAGAAGAGTTGAGGTTGTTATAGCAGCAATGTTGCAACATATAGTGGAAAGCCTTCCCAGAAGAGTTGAGGTTGTTATAGCAGCAATGTTGCAACATCTAGTGGAAAGCCTTCCCAGAAGAGTGGAGGCTGTTATAGCAGCAATGTTGCAACATCTAGTGGAAAGCCTTCCCAGAAGAGTTGAGGTTGTTATAGCAGCAATGTTGCAACATCTAGTGGAAAGCCTTCCCAGAAGAGTTGAGGTTGTTATAGCAGCAATGTTGCAACATCTAGTGGAAAGCCTTCCCAGAAGAGTGGAGGCTGTTATAGCCGCAATGTTGCAACATCTAGTGGAAAGCCTTCCCAGAAGAGTGGAGGCTGTTATAGCAGCAATGTTGCAACATCTAGTGGAAAGCCTTCCCAGAAGAGTTGAGGTTGTTATAGCAGCAATGTTGCAACATCTAGTGGAAAGCCTTCCCAGAAGAGTGGAGGTTGTTATAGCAGCAATGTTGCAACATCTAGTGGAAAGCCTTCCCAGAAGAGTGGAGGTTGTTATAGCAGCAATGTTGCAACATCTAGTGGAAAGCCTTCCCAGAAGAGTGGAGGCTGTTATAGCAGCAATGTTGCAACATCTAGTGGAAAGCCTTCCCAGAAGAGTTGAGGTTGTTATAGCAGCAATGTTGCAACATCTAGTGGAAAGCCTTCCCAGAAGAGTGGAGGTTGTTATAGCAGCAATGTTCCAACATCTAGTGGAAAGCCTTCCCAGAAGAGTGGAGGCTGTTATAGCGGCAAAGGGAGGACCAACTCCATATTAATGACCATGATTTTGGAATGAGATGTTTGACGAGCAGGTGTCCACATACCTTTGGCTGTGTAGTGTATATCTTGATTAACGAGAGGGGCGGGCTCTGACTGATCTGACAAGTCATCCTCAGATGTGATTGGGCCATCTGTCCTGTTAATGCTGGAGAAACGGTCTGTCTGTCTGTGAGCTCTTGTGTGCCTGTGTACGTTTTATTAATATTTTTTAGCTATTTTGCCCCGAGGCCCTATGACAATACATAGGGATAGTTTATGTGTACACATCTGACATGAGAGACTATTAAGACTGAAGATTCAACTTCAATTGTTTTGTGAAACAATAAGTGGTTATCATATGATTTTATATGAGATCCAGTTGGATGTCAATCACTGGTCCTTAGGTCAGCTTGATTGTCAATTTGATTTCATAAATATACATGTGCATGTGTGTGCGTGTGTGCATGTGTGTGCGTGTATGTATGTGGGTGTGCGTGTGTGCATGTGTGTGTGCGTGTGCATGTTTGTGCGTGTATGTGTGTGGGTGTGCGTGTGTGCATGTGTGTGTGCGTGTGCATGTTTGTGCGTGTATGTGTGTGGGTGTGCGTGTTTGCATGTTTGTGCGTGTATATGTGTGTGCGTGTGTGGGTGTGCGTGTGTGTGTATATGTGTGTTGCGTGTGTGCATGTTTGTGCATGTATATGTGTGTGTGTGTGTGAGTGTGCGTGTATATGTGTGTGCATGTGTGTGCGTGTATATGTGTGTACATGTGTGTGCGTGTATATGTGTGTGGGTGTGTGGGTGTGCGAGTGTGTGCGTGTATATGTGTGTGCGTGTGTGCGTGCATATGTGCGTGTGTGCGTGTGTATATGTGTGTGCATGTGTGTGCGTGTATATGTGTGTGCATGTGTGTGCGTGTATATGTGTGTGCATGTGTGTGCGTGTATATGTGTGTGGGTGCGTGGGTGTGCGTGTGTGTGCGTGTATATTTGTGTGGGTGTTCGTGTATATGTGTGTGCATGTGTGTGCGTGTATATGTGTGTGCATGTGTGTGCGTGTATATGTGTGTGTGTGGGTGTGCGTGTGTGTGCGTGTATATGTGTGTGGGTGTGTGGGTGTGTGTGCGTGTATATGTGTGTGGGTGTGGGTGTGTGTGCGTGTATATCTGTGTGGGTGTGTGTGCGTGTATATCTGTGTGCATGCCTGAATGTTCAAATGGGTGAGTGCAGTGTAAGTGACACAGTATTGAAAATGTGTTCACACCATGTGTTCTCAAACACTCCCCTACCAACCACAACTTGTGTGCCAGCTCTGATTACCAGTTTTGTCTCTGACTGGGAAGTGACACACAAAGAAGTCATTTGTAGTTGCTAAGTAACTGAAAAATAGGCTTTGAGGATTTATGTTTCTAATACAAATCTGAGCCAGTGCTTCACTCCAATCTGTCAATCTGGGCCATGTAACATGACGCCTTCTTTCAGTAAACAGACAAAGTATGTCAGATTTTTTGACCAAATGTGGTTAAGATGTTTTATTTGCATGCTGCCTTCCCTTCCTCCGTCTCCACCCATCATGACAAGCGTCAAGTGTTAGATACGGTACAACCACTAGTCCGTGTCAGTTCAATATTTCACCTGTGACCTGAGTGTGTGGTATTTCCTTATGAAGTGTGTTCTAAACTGCTACCCACAGTATGTCTGTTTGTCAGTCTGACAATGTGTGTCTAGACTCCTACTCCTAGTGGGTTTGTTCTCCAGATATATTAGGTGTAGTAACTTTTCCTGTACCAGAGTCCTGTACCATCATCAAACATGACAACCTGAAACATGTAGAAGTCCCCTAGACTGACTGGTTGTTGTTATATCGCTCCCGGTAAAACCATGCAGGAAATGGTGCTTCTTCCTGCAGGAAATGGTGCTTCTTCCTCAACCCATGGGATCTCAAAAGCCATGCAGGAAAGTTCAAAACCCATGGAAATGGTGTCCTCAAAACCCATGGAAATGGGATAAGGAAATGGTGCTTCTTCCTCAAAACCCATGCAGGAAATTTTTTTCAAAACCCATGCAGGAAAGACAAAACACTGATAAAAGTGCCAAAACCCATGCAGGAAATGGTGCTTCTTCCTCAAAACCCATGCAGGAAATGGTGCTTCTTCCTCAAAACCCATGCAGGAAATGGTGCTTCTTCCTCAAAACCCATGCAGGAAATGTGCTTCTTGGTAAACCAATATTGGAAATGTGTTGTTGGATGGTGCTTCTTCCTCAAAACCCATGTGGAAATTTTGTTTTGAAACCCATCAGGAAATGGTGCTTCTTCCTCAAAACCCATGAAATTAACACAGGAGTTCTTCCTCAAAAATGAAGCCAAGGTCTGTTTGTGGAAAGGTCAAACATTCACTCATCTGTATTCCTGTACACTCATCCTCTCCCTACTATCGTCACAGAGTGGTATTCACTTCTGCTATTTCTGTTATTGAAAAGTATTTTTTTTATAAGACACACTGATAAAAGTGCCAGTCAGGAAATGGTGCTTCTTCCTCAAACCCCATGCAGGAAATGTGTTGTGGTGAAGATAAAGGGTTCAGGAAGTCACCACAGAGTAATATCATTTTTCAGGACTCTGGATAGACCCTTCGCATTGTGTGCTGTGCTGAAGGGATATTCATCCCTATGTTGATTGTATCAAGTGTAATGTATTGATATTCATTTGGATGATTGGCAGCCTCAACAGAGAAGTAGCCAGGTGTCTGTTCTGGATCACTGGTTTTGAGCTAAAGTTGCAAGCAGCAGGGCAGGGGTCTACGTTTGCAATGGGAAAAGGTCATGCTCATTTGAATGAATCAGAGGAGGATGGTGGGAGGGGTTATAGGATGAAGGGCTCATTGTAATGGCTTGAAAGGAATGAATGGAAACAAGTCAAACGCATGGTTTCCATGTATTTGATGTGTTTGACTTCGTTCCATTCATTCCATTCCAGCCATTACAACGAGCCTGTCCTCCTATAACTCCTCCCACTAGCCTCCTCTGGAATGCGTATATATTGCCATCCATGAGATGCTTTTTTCTAAAGCAATATGTCATGAAACTACTCAGGACTGACTCATTTCCATTAAGTCCATTCCAGCAATTACAACTAGCCTATCCTCATATAACTCCCCCCACCAGCCTCCTCTGTATCGCTTGTATTATGCTTGTTTCTACAGAAATATGTAATCTCAGAACTGTTTGCAATCCCTTGTCTATTTCAGAATAAGCATACATTCTAATGTGTGTTCCCCTCTACTCATTTATCATTCATTCTCAGACAGAGTTCAGTGTGTCAAATCGAAGGGCCTGTTGTCCGGATAATAGATAATGGTAATGGTAGATTTGGATAGAAAACACTCTAAAGTTTCTAAAACTGTTACAATTATGTCTGTGAGTATAACATAACTTATTTGGCAGGCGAAACCCAGAGGACAAACCATCCAGGAATATTTTTGTTGTTGTTGAGGTGACAGTGTTTTCAATGGGTTTTCTATGTGGATCTAGATTTCTAAGGCACTTGGTTGTAGGTGCTACTGCTACCACTACATGTCTTTAGTCTTTAGACATTGGTCAATGTTTTCCCTTTGAGAAATGGCCAGTAGAAGTAGCCAAGTGTACTGTTGTGTTAGGGGAGCGCGACCTAGCGCTCGCTCCACTTTGTTTTTATCCGCTATTGAACATGGTTTATTCCGTCTTAAATTTGATCAATTATTTACATTTAAAAATACCTAAAGTTGTATTAGGAACGTTGTTTGAAATGTTTGGATCAAGTTTACAGGTAACTTATTAGATACTTTGTAGTCATGTTGCGTGAGTTGGAACCGGTGTATATTCTGAATGAAACGCGCCAAATAAATTGATATTTTGGGGATATAACGACAGAATTTATCAAACGAAAGGACCATTTGTGATGCTTAATGGACATATTGGAGTGCCAACAGAAGAAGATCTTCAAATGTAAGGCATGAATTATATCATTACCTCTGACTTTTGTGTCCCGCCTGGCGGGTTGAAATATGATTGTCATGTGTTGGTGTGCTGGGCGCTGTCCTCAGACAATCGCATGGTTTGCAAACGCCAAACCTTTTGAAATCTGACACTGTGGCTGGATTAACAAGAAGTTCATCTTTAAACTGATGTATAACACTTGTATGATTTATGAATTATTATTATGTGTATTTCTGTTTTTGATTTTTGGCGCGCTGCTATTTCACAGGGTGTTGTCAAATCAATCCCGTTAACAAACCTCCGGATGAGCTTCATTGCCATACAACTCTCCTTCCGTGGCGTCCAACTGCTCTTAAATGCAAGTAAACTAAATGCATGCTCTTCAACCGATCGCTCCTCGCACCTGCCCGCCCGCTAGCATCACTACTCAGGACGGTTCTGACTTAGAATATGTGGACAACTACAAATACCTAGGTGTCTTCTTAGGCTGTGAACTCTCCTTCCAGACTCACATTAAGCATCTCCAATCCAAAATTACATCTAGAATCGGCTGCCTATTTCACAACAAAGCCTCCTTCACTCATGCTGCCAAACATACCCTTGTAAAACTGACTATCCTACCGATCCTTGACTTCGGCGATGTCATTTACAAAATAGCCTCCAATACTCTACTCAGCAAATTGGACGTTTATCACAGTGCCATCCGTTTTGTCACCAAAAACCCATATACTACCCACCACTGCGACCTGTATGCTCTCGTTGACTGGCCCTCGCTTCATATTTGTCGCCAAACCCACTGGCTCCAGGTCACCTATAAGTATTTGCTAGGTAAACCCTCGCCTTATCTCAGCTCACTGGTCACCATAGCAGCACCCACCCGTAGCACGTGCTCAAGCAGGTATATTTCACTGGTCACCCCCAAAGCCATTTCCTCCTTCTGCCACCTTTCCTTCCAGCTCTCGGCTGCCAATGACTGGAATGAATTGCAAAAATCAATGAAGCTGGAGACTCGTATCCCCCTCACTAGCTTTAATCATCAGCTGTCATGATCAGATCAGTGCATCTGTACATAGCCCATCTGTAAATAGACCAGCCAACTACCTCATCCCCATATTTTTTATTATTATTTTTTTGCTCCGTTTCACCCCAGTATCTCTACTTGCACATTCATCTACTGCACATCTATCACTCCAGTGTTTAATTGCTAAATTGTAATTATTTTGCCACTATGGCCTATTTATTGCCTTACCTTACCTTACCTTACCTTTTTATATTGTGTTATTGACTGTACGTTTGCTTATTCCACGTGTAACTCTGTGATGTTTGTGTTGCACTGCTTTGCTTTATCTTGGCCAGGTCGCAGTTGTAAATGAGAACTTGTTCTCAACTGGCCTACCTGGTTAAATAAAGGTGAAGTAAAATAAAAACAAAGTCATCCTTGCCTATGTCTGTATAACAATAACAGGTTTTTAAACACACCTATTTAACTTTGACAAACAGACTTGGGTAAAATGCCGGGGCCTCCGTGACCAACCACAAGCTGTGTTTCTATTCAAATTGAATTGAATTACACATCAGCTGTACAGCACTTCATTTGTCTCACCACTGCTTGTAAAACAACCGCAGAGCTAAGAGACCCTCGGCCTATAAAAAAACATTATTCTGCAATGTGTGTTCTCAAAAGGAATGGATATGGAATAATGAATAGGAATTTAATAGTCAAATTTGGACTGATGCATCTCATAGAGCATTTTTCTATTTGAAAAATGGCTGCTAGAAAACATAACGACTTGTGTAATCACATACTCTGTATGCTTAGACGTATCACATCTCTCAGAAACCTCACAGAGGATGTCCTAAAACCTATCAAGCAGAAAAGCCGTTCACTTAGGGGACATATGTATAACAGGAAGGTAGAATGACATCCACTTATCTCCTGAGGGATTTAGAATGGATTGAATTGATCCAGCCTATCAGCAAGGTGCCATTATTTACAGTGAAATCCATAGAGCCTAGCGGGATGAGTGGCTGAGTTAGTGAGTGAACAGAAACAGTGGTTCTGCTGTGGTATTTCAGGGCTAGACACATACTTAGTGTAATAGATTGGACCCTGCTGAGCCCCATTATGGGTCATACTATGTTGTCATAGCCCTCTAGACTATAGGAGTACGATGGTATAGAGCCCTCAAATTCAAATCTGGACCTAGAAAGCCAGTTGTAATGTTTTTTTTTCTCCCATTCTTCCCCTCTAATCAGGCCCTGAATTAGACCTGGGACCCCATGTGGATGGGTCCAATTCATTATCAGGTAGAAGAGAGAACCAGCAGGTTCTGGACCTCATAGGGTAAGATTTCTTCTTAACGCCCCTGGTGGACGGAACAGACAGGTTACCTTTTTCCCGGTGCCGCCATGTCGACTTGGGAACCGGGGGGGAAGGTGAGGCGTGACACAGTGGTCATTGCTGTCATCAGTACTGATGTCAAGTGATGGAGAGGCTGATTAGTAAATCAATGCCAATTCTGGGTCATCTCTCCATCTGTCTGATGACACAATCTGTCAGTCCATAGGATTGACTTGAAGGAGTAAATGTGTGTCAGGTGATTTGTCCAAACAGATAGCAGAACGTGTCAATTCAATTCTGGTCAACTGAAGCCTTGGGAGAGTCATTAGCATTGTGTTTTGGAACATTGTTCCTATAATTCTGTCATGTTTGCCTTAAGTCAAATGTTTAAATTTTATCCATGGCTGGGTACAAAAGGGAAATTAAATTTTAATAAAAATAAAATACATTACTACCTCAAGGTTAAAGGTCATGATATTGAGTCAACCAGTACAGGGACTGAGAGAAAATAATAAACAATTTGCTCAAAAAAACTGCACTGCTTTGTGTAGAGTGGAGAGAGTATAGTGTTAACTCCACTGGTTTGATGCAGGTAGAAAAACAAGACATTCATCTTCATACTGGCTGTTATTACTGTAATTAGTCAAGTGACAGATGATTACATCTGACTTTCTCTCTCGCTCTCTCTTCCACTCTCTCTTTCGCTCGCTTTATTTCCTTCCCTCTAACTAACACAACTTTGTTTGTCAGGCAGGTAGTTGATCAAACTAGTCATCGCTGTGTGACACATCGGGTAAGGACTGCATCCCAGATCCAAAGGGACCCTGATTATTACTGGGATCACCTGCACCTCCCACTATGACGTGGTACAATATGATGTCGGAAGGAGAGGAGGAGAGAGGGAGGGATGAAGGTAGAAATGTAACAGTAGTTTTGCTGGAATGGTGGAAAAAAAGTGTTTGATACAATTCCATTTACTCCATTTCAAACATTATTGTAAGCCATCCTCCCATCAGCAGCCTCCACTGACACACACAGTTACGAATCTACGGTAGTAGCCAACCATCCCTAAACAGCGGCGTAGCTCTCGTCTGGTGGCAGGTGCGGCGAATGCAGTTATAGCCAAGACCTTGGCATCAACAGGGGCCACCTGTCCATGGCCGACCTCTTTACCGAGATAGGTAACAGTAGCCTTCCCAAACTCGCACTTTGCCAAGTTCAGGGTTAGAGAAGCAGCTGCCAACCGTTCATATACTACCCAACATGATCTGACCACTCAGACTTATAAATCACTAGATCATTAAGGTAGGCACTACAATTGGGAACACCAGCTAATACAGAGTTAACCAGTCGTTGGAAAGTGGCTGGTGCATTCTGCATCCCAAAAGCCATGACTGAGTACTGTAGGAAGTTGTCTGGGGTCACAAAGGCAGAAATCTCAGAAGCACGTGAAGTTAACGGAACCTGCCAGTAACCTTTTAAGAGGTCCAACTTAGTTACATAGGTAGCAGCACCAACAGTGTCAATACAGTCGTCCAGTCTGGGTAACAGGAACGAATCTGGCATTGTGACAGAATTTACCTTTCGATAATCCGTACATAACCTGGACGTACCATCAGGTTTAGGAACCAGAATGCAAGGAGAACTCCAAGGGCTTGAACTTGGCGTAGCCAGGTCATTCTCCAACAAATATCTCACCTCATCCATCATTGTCTTCCTCTTAGAAGCGTTGACACGATATGGGTGTTGCTTGATAGGGGCAGCATTTCCAACATTGTCATATTCCAACACGTTTGTGCGAGTAGGAACGTCATTAAAGAGACCAGGAAAACTGTGTAGCAGCCTCACAATATCGTTGGCCTGTCCGTCCGTTAAATGAACCAGACCTGACTGGATAGACAGCAGCATTTCTGAGTTGGGCAATCTAACGCACTGCTGCTGAGTATTGCGCAACTCCAATCCATCTCCATCAACATCATCAATATGACAGTCCACTATCATAGCAGTAGAAGCAGAAGAGACAGCAGTACCTGCCTCTGTTTTTGAACCATCTAACTGGGTGATTGGTCAGGTGTGATATGCTTTCAACATGTTAATGTGGCACACACGAGAATGCCATTTTCTATCAGGAGTTTGAAGCACATAATCAGTTTCACTTAATTTATTTTCAATGAAATAAGATGCAGTGAAACGAGCTGACAGTGAAGATCATTGAACAGGGAAAAACACCAGTACTTGGTCACCTGGCTGTAGTGGACGAGAAACAGCCTGTTTATGTCTTTTCATACTCCTCTGTGAGGAACACAGAGCTTCCTTTGCGAGAGCACAAGCTTGGTGTAGGCGCTCACAAAAGCGACTAACGTAGTCCAACACATTCTCATCTCCTGTACACAACTCTTGGGACACAAACTGTTCTTTAAGGACTTTCATTGGTCCTCTCACTGTGTGACCAAACACTAGTTCAGCCCGGGCTGAAACCTAGGGACTCCTGCACAGTTTCACGAGCAGCAAACAAAACTAGAGGAACTACCAATCTTTCTCAGATTCCAAACAATATTTACGTAGCATAGACTTCAGTATCTGATGCCATCGTTCAAGTGCACCCTGAGACTCTGGGTGATATGCACTTGCCACCCAGTGTGTAATTGACAAGGATTTTAACAGACAATATAAATGACTACGCCGCACCAGTATCTCTAAGGATTTTAACCGGATGCTGAGATGCTCTGTCATTCGTTAGGGACACAAACCCCTCGAAAATGAACGGTTCATAACTGAGGTCGGGGACTGAGACATTCAAACTACAGATAGCCTGAGGCACCTATTTCGTTTCAGACCTAGCAACCGCACAAATTAGACCAACACCTGTTGGTGGCTTGGCACGAAGAGCCATCCCTTGTTAACTCCCTGAGAGAGTTGAAATCAGTTACCTTACTAGCAGCATGCCATTTATGAAACACATTTCCCTTGTCTCTAGCAAATTCCACTAGAAGACTTTCTATGAGACCTAAATCTCTGTCGGCATGCCTCAGGCACAAGCTCATAGGCACGAAGAACAGTAGCTTTGACCACTTCATAATTCAAACTGTCTTCAAGAGGTAAAACTGATAAAACCTCTTGGGCTTTACCAGTTAATTTACACTGAAGTAATAGGCACCATACCTCTTCAGGCCATTTCAGTGCTACGGTTATACGTTCAAAAACACAAAAATAGGAGTCAACCTCTGACTCTCTGAACAAAGGTACTAAGGCAATCTGCCTACTAATGTCAAACGTGTTGGAAGCTACAGCTGTTGAAGACGCCTCACTAACAGGCACAGCAGTAACGGAGGCCTCGCTGTCTCTGCATCTAGTTCCATCTGGTGCATTTTGAACTCCAACTGTTCTTTTTCTGGCTCAATTTGACTAATCTCCAAATCTAATTGCCGCTGTTCTCGTTCTTTTTCAATTTGACTCACATCTCCAAATCTAACTGCCGCTGTTCTCGTTCTTTTTCAATTTGACACATCTCCAAATCTAACTGCCGCTGTTCTCATTCTTTTTCAATTTGACACATCTCCAAATCTAACTGCCGCTGTTCTCGTTCTTTTTCAATTTGACACATCTCCAAATCTAACTGCCGCTGTTCTCGTTCTTTTTCAATTTGACACATCTCCAAATCTAACTGCCGCTGTTCTCGTTCTTTTTCAATTTGACACATCTCCAAATCTAACTGCCGCTGTTCTCGTTCTTTTTCAATTTGACACATCTCCAAATCTAACTGCCGCTGTTCTCGTTCTTTTTCAATTTGACACATCTCCAAATCTAACTGCTGTTCTCGTTCTTTTCAATTTGACACATCTCCAAATCTAACTGCCGCTGTTCTCGTTCTTTTTCAATTTGACACATCTCCAAATCTAACTGCCGCTGTTCTCGTTCTTTTTCAATTTGACACATCTCCAAATCTAACTGCCGCTGTTCTCATTCTTTTTCAATTTGACACATCTCCAAATCTAACTGCCGCTGTTCTCGTTCTTTTTCAATTTGACACATCTCCAAATCTAACTGCCGCTGTTCTCGTTCTTTTCAATTTGACACATCTCAAATCTAACTGCCGCTGTTCTCGTTCTTTTTCAATTTGACACATCTCCAAATCTAACTGCCGCTGTTCTCGTTCTTTTTCAATTTGACACATCTCCAAATCTAACTGCCGCTGTTCTCGTTCTTTTTCAATTTGACACATCTCCAAATCTAACTGCCGCTGTTCTCGTTCTTTTTCAATTTGACACATCTCCAAATCTAACTGCCGCTGTTCTCGTTCTTTTTTTTCAATTTGACACATCTCCAAATCTAACTGCCGCTGTTCTCGTTCTTTTCAATTTGACACATCTCCAAATCTAACTGCCGCTGTTCTCGTTCTTTTTCAATTTGACACATCTCCAAATCTAACTGCCGCTGTTCTCGTTCTTTTTCAATTTGACACATCTCCAAATCTAACTGCCGCTGTTCTCGTTCTTTTCAATTTGACACATCTCCAAATCTAACTGCCGCTGTTCTCGTTCTTTTTCAATTTGACACATCTCCAAATCTAACTGCCGCTGTTCATTTAACACCAGCTTTTAACCTCTCTTTTTCAATTTGACACATCTCCAAATCTAACTGCCGAAGGGCTGATTTCTCGTTCTTTTTCAATTTGACACTATCTCCAAATCTAACTGCCGCTGTGTCTTTTTCAGTTGACACATCCCAAATCTAACTGCCCTTTCAGGCAGTCTTTCAATTTGACACATCTCCAAATCTAACTGCCAAATAAATTGCTGTTCTCAGGGTTTATTTCTAAATTTTCAAGTCTGCCTGCTTGACACATCTCCAAAATAAATGCCTGCTGACTCCTCCACCCACTACTTCTATAAGTCCTCTCATATTTTCTTTTTCTTTTATCCATCCCATTTTGAACTGCTGTATGATACGCTGTTCTCATTTTCAAGGCCTCTTTACACATCTCTCAAATTAACTGCCTTTGTTCTCGTTCTTTTTCAACCTTACACATCTCAAATGCTGTGGTCTCATTCATTTTCCCTCCATGGTTTTACACGTCTCAACTGGAGAGTCTAAATGTAATTTGGGCTCTCTTCCGCGGTGAATTCTAGACAAGGAACCGACAGGACAGGAACGGAACACAAAGGAAGAAATAGGGACTCTAATCAGGGGAAAGGATCGGGAACAGGTGTGGGAAGACTAAATGATTGATTAGGGGAATAGGAACAGCTGGGAGCAGGAACGAACGATAGAGAGAAGAGAGAGCGAGAGAGTGAGAGAGGGAGGGGAGAGAGGGAGGGATAGAAAGAGGGAAAGAACCTAATAAGACCAGCAGAGGGAAACGAATAGAATGGGAAGCACAGGGACAAGACAAGATAATAAATGACAAAACATGACAGTACCCCCCCACTCACCGAGCGCCTCCTGGCGCACTCAACGGGAGGAAATCATCAATGAGTGAACGGTCCAGCACGCCCCGAGGGAACTCCTCTCCTCAGGGTAACCCTCCCAATCCACTAAGTAACTCCCGCCTCGGTGAACAGTTGGAACTGTGTTAAACAGACATCCCTCCTGGCATCACCGGTTGACAGTGGGGAGAGTGGATCAAAACGGGACAATGTGGCTGGAGCTTTAGCCTCAGACTCCAACGGGCCTAGAGGAGCAGCAACATCCCTCACAGGGGTAGTAGACTCAGGCAGCGGTAACACAAGCACCTGCTCTTCCAATAATACATTTAACACCAGCTTTTTAACCTCTGCCTTAACTACATTCTGCGGAATAGCTACTGAACAAGCAAAGGTCTGTAAATCAACTCTACGACATTTGTCAAAAACCTCCCACGAAGGGTTATCCAAAAAGGATTTCAAATCAAAAGTAGCCATCTTGAACTTCTACACAAGAGCCAACAAATAGCAAACACTAATGCTACATCAGCTATGACGCTCAACACTGAACTATACCACTATAACAATCTGCACGAGCGGCGTGGGTGTCAGTAAAGACAGATCCCGGATGAGGCCCCACTTATGTTACGAATCCCTTTGGCCAGGCAGTCTAGGGGGGGATGGTAACGAGACCTGGAACATAACTCACGCAAAGTATAATAGTGACAAAGTAACAGTGAGAACGAAAAACCACAGACAAATAAATTGCCGTCAAACACTCAGGGTTTATTTTCAAACACACGGTAAATGGGGGCAGGAAAAGGGGCTGAGCTGGACCCAAGGAAAGAAACAAATATCCAAAACACCCCTAAGCTAGTCTGCCTGCTTCAACGACAGCTAGCTAACTAACCAAAATACAGAGGGTGCTCTCTGCGCCTGACTCCTCCACCCACTACTTCTATAAGTCCTGACAATATACATATTTACAGGGTCTGTTGTTTTCTCCCTTATCCTGTATCCAGTTCATTTTGAACTGCTGTATGATACGTTGTCATTTCCTAGGCTTCTAGGCCTCTGCCCTAGTACTGTAGGCATCTATTTGTTCATGCTTTGTCTTGTAAGTTAACCTGAGGATATGTATATGACTGTAATTGTGAATTCTTTGTTAACGTCAGTATTGCTTTGTAACTTAAGCTTCATGCCTTGTATGTGAATCCATTCATTTTACAAAGTGATTTAATAGTCTTATTTAAATGCATAATAAATACTTGAGAGCACATGGTTTTACTATCATATCAAATGGAGTCAGATAATCATGTTTATTAAATGTAGATTGTTATATTATTTAACACTACTACGGTTAATGCAGTGATGCGCGACAGAGGCAACTTACTGACCGGGGAGGTGAGAGAGGGAGGGGGAGAGAGAGGGATAGAAAGAGGAGATAAGACCCGAGGTGATTGGAGTTATTAACTATGAATATGTCCTTCCTGCGTGCCTGGAGCATGATAGTTTTGACGCACCTCATCAACAGTCAATTAACCCAACAGCCCGCTCTTCATCCTGTTGGGTTTCCCTTCCCTCCAGCTCTCCTCCTCCTGTTAGAGGCATTACAGCCCTGAGCTGCTGCTGCAGTCACAGAGCAGACTTGGATCTCTCTTAATGAGATCCATCAGCACTACTTACTGGCTTCTCCAGAAGAGGTGGATGGAGCGACAGAACCAAACATAGGTGTGTTGGAGTGCTGCATACAACAGGAAGGTCCCATCTGGGGAGGTCTCCTCTGAGCTGAGGGAGATATTTTCTCTCTCCTCCTGTTCACTGCTCTTTCTCTCTCTCTACCCATCTGTCATCCTATATGTGAATCTGACTGCACCACTCTCTCTTTCTTCATTCTTTCAGCTTGTTTCCTTCTACAGTACAGATAGACAGATATGAGGTCTGTGACCTCCAATGAGTAACATGACTTGACTCTATTCACACATTGTTCACTGTGAGAATATGTCAGGATGACACCTTCGGAGGTATATTGTGAAATCCAGTAAAGCACCATCCCAATTGAAACCTAACTCTCTTCCTCCTCTCACTGTCTCTTCTCACCTTTCCTTATAGGGCAATGACACACACACACACACACACACACACACACACACACACACACACACACACACACACACACACACACACACACACACACACACACACACACACACACACACACACACACACACACACACACACACACACACACACACACACACACATACTGTGTCCACCCTTAACTTGATCACAGGAGTGACTGTATTTAAGGACACATTGTTCTCTTATTTCCATCCTGTAATTAATCTGTTAATGCTATAATGATCCAGTTATTCCCTTAATATACTGAAAACAAAACTGTAAAGAATTCTGAAATTAGATCAGAGATCAACACTAGGTAGGTTGTTTGTGTGCACGGGACGCTTTCAATGTTTTAGTAATCCAATACACTATAAATATGTTTTCTGACTGTGCAGCACCATAGTCAAACATAGGACTCGACTTTGGATGACTCCTCACATCCACTGAAGATCCCTTCCAGAGGGACCTGACCCTCTCTCAGCACTATACAGTACGAGTTTATCTTTCCTCCATTGCCATTGACCTATCCCTACATCCCTTCATATGAGGGATACAGAGAGAGAGAGAGAGACAGAGACAGAGACAGAGACAGAGACAGAGAGAGAGAGAGAGAGAGAGAGAGAGAGAGAGAGAGAGACAGAGAGAGACAGAGAGACAGAGAGAGAGTTTTAAATACTCTTTATTGGGTCTAGTGGCCCGCCACACAAGAAATACTCATACAAAATCACAGTTACACATCAATTAAAAACACAACTCCAATTCCTCCTCCACAGTAACTACACACAACAGCCTCTGAATACCCCATATACTCAAAAAATGGTCGCTATTGTTGACAAGTTTATAATAGGCAAACTCAACCCTTAGTCTCGCTGCCAACAATCCCTCCAGCATTCCCACCACATCCACAGACCCCTGTCCCCGAATGCTGTTCTTTCGGGTCTTCCATATCGCTAATTTTGCTGCCCCTAACACAAAATTAAGCAACACAACTACACCCTTTTGACTGAACCTGTACTTTGGCCCAAATATATACAGTTGGGAAGAGAAAACCTCTCCCAACATTGAGAACCAATCAGTGATCAGTTCAATCATCCCAACCAACCTGGGACACAGTAAAAACAGATGTGCCAGAGATTCAGACTCAGCACAGAATGGACACCTCTCCCCAACAGTAGGGTCCAGGTGTACCAGATGCATGTTAGTGGCTATAGCGACATGTATTATCCTCCATTGGAGGTCAGCTGTCCTCTTATTAATATGCAGTTTATATAATGATCGCCAACAGCCTTTTGGAGAGGCACCTGGACCAAGCACATCCGCCCACCTCGTCGATTGTACCCCTTCCAGGGAAGAGGCATGGGACACCTTTACACATATTCTGTACATGGCCTTCTTTCCCACCCCCTTGAACTCCCCCAGCTCCGGGGTATCGAAGGAAAGCAGCGTCCCCACGTCCTCTTCAAATGCCCCCATCGCAGCACTAACAATCAGTGCAGGGAACACATAATCCAGACCCTCCTTCCACCGATCAGAATTGGAAGTGTCAGTCACATACTGCGGGACTTGACAAAGACTCTCCAAGCCTGCATAAGAGACTCATAAAATGGAGTCAGGCCAGTCAAATCACCCCCCTCCAGCTTTAAGAGGAAAAGATGCTTGTCTAAGCCCAAACAGCCCGCTCTCCTCATCAATATGTAGGCTGTTTCGACCCAGCTAGAACAGTCTCTGTACAACAATCTCTGGGCTGCTTGGAGCCTGAAAGCCGTGATCCTAGAGGAAATGTCCACCAGGCCTTGCCCACCCTCGTACAATGGCAGGTATAGGGCTGCAGCTTTGATCCAGTGTTGTCCAGACCAGAAGAAATTGACAAGGGTCCTCTGAAGCTCTTGTATCAAACCCTTTGGTGGCTGTAAAATCATTAGTCTGTGCCACAGGGTAGAGGCAGCAAGATTATTAGCTACCAGGACCCTTCCCCTATAAGACAGCTGGGGCAACACCCATTTCCACCTTGACAGTCTGGCACACACCTTCTCCACTACACCCTCCCAGTTCTTTTTCTGAAAGACATCGGAGCCTAGAAAAACCCCCAAAGTCTTCCTTCCATCTCTGCCCCACTGAAGCCCCCCTGGTAACCGTGGAGTGGACCCCATCTGAAGCTGACCTGCCCACAGCGCTTCACTCTTTCCCCAATTGACTCTAGCTGAGGAGGCCCCCTCATACACCTTTAAAGTGTTTGAGAGAACCTTAACATCCTCACCCCCTGTAATAAAAACTATCACGTCATCTGCATACGCAGACAGTGCTATCGTGGGACCCTTCATTACACATGGCACAGAGAAACCAGTATGTTTCGCTCTTAAAAAACAAAGCATTCCGTGCCTGGTGCCCCTTTCGACAGGGATGGGGCAACTTAAACCACCACCCACCTTCACCATACACGAGGCTCCAGCATACAGTAAATTCACCCAAGACAGAAAAACATCCCCAAACCCAAAGGCTTTCATTGTTTTAAACAAGTACTGGTGGTCCACACGATCAAAAGCCTTCTCCTGATCCAACGAAAGTAAACCCACATTTACATCAGACAGTTTACAAATGTCTAAAACATCTCTTATCAGAAACAAGTTGTCAACAATAGAGCGATCAGGTACACAGTAGGACTGGTCCCTGTGGATCAACAATCCCAGATACTCTTTCAACCTGTTTGAGAGACATTTAGAAACAATTTTGTATTCTGCGCACAGCAAAGCAACAGGTCTCCAATTTTTTATGAGAACCAAATCCCCCTTTTTTTGGCAACAGTGAAAGCACCGCACGTTGACAGGATACAGGAAGAGAACCCTCATGAAAATATTCACAAAGCACTTCATAAAAATCATCCCCAACAGACCCCCAAAAGTGCTTATAAAACTCAGATGGTAAACCATCGATGCCAGGGGCTCGGCCTGTTGAGAGCTGCATAACTGCTGTGGACAGCTCCTGCAGTGTAATGTCAGCGTCCAATGCGACTCTCTGCTCAGGTCCCAATTGAGGAAGACCATGTAACAACTGTTCAGCACACATAGAGTCACAATCCTCCGCCTTACAAAGGGACGAGTAGAAATCCACGGCATGTTGACGCATTTCAATATCAGTCGTGGTCACCTTCCCATCAGGGAGACGAAGGCAGACCATCTGTTTACGTTGAAATGTCGACTGTCCTAGGTTTTTTTTTAAAGCACTAGGAGCATCCATATCCTTGAGGGAAGCGAAACACGACCTAATCAAGGCACCCTTCACTCTTTCATGCAGAAACGACCTTAGTTCATGTCTCTTGTCCTGTAAGTTCATGACTAGTCCAGGGTCGTTCTGAGTGAGCAGCTTCAATTCAATAGACTTGATGTCCTGTTCAAGGGCCTTGATAGTCTCTTTAACTTCAGTATGAGACAGAGCAGGATACTGTTGACAAAATACTCGTATTTGGGCCTTCCCAAACTCCCACCATTGTCTCAAGGACTCAAAATTCCCTTTTATACCCCTCCATTTTTCCCAAAACAACAAAAACCTGTCACAAAACATGACATCATGTAACAATTTAACATTAAAATACCAGTAAGGTGATGACCTTCGTGGACAGGACAAGTGAATATCAACAGTAACAATATGATGATCAGAGAAACCCACATGAGTAATGGCACACTTTCCAACCCTACTACAGTATTGCTCAGATACATACAACCTATCTAACCTTGCTGCACTGACACAACCTTCATTAATTTTTAGCCATGTGTACTGCCTAACTTTGGCATTCCTTACTCTCCACACATCAGAAAGCTCAAACTCAGTTAATAGGCCAGCCAGGCAAGTGGCTGACCGCAGGTGAGGTTCTTCAGCGGTGCGATCAACAGTAAAATCCACTGTACAGTTCCAGTCACCCCCTAAAACCATACACCCCTCTTGGTCACACTGTCTTAAGGGTTCCTTTAGTTGATCAAATACAGCAATACGCTCTGTACCCTCATTAGGAGCATAAACATTTAAAAACAAAACACAAAAAAACAGAACATCCACTTTGATCAATAAAACCCGACCCTTGACAATCTCTGTTGTAGATACCACAGTCACCCCTAAGCCTGAGGAAAACAGGATTGCCACCCCAGCACTGAAATTAGTACCATGACTGAGTACATGCTGCCCCTCCCACCACATACCCCAGTCAACCTCATTTTCCTCATCGCTATGTGTCTCCTGTAGGAAAACTACATTAAGCCTTTTCTGTTTTATTACTTCTAATACCCAAGCCCTCTTATTCCTGTCCCTTCCCCCATTAATATTGACAGAACCTACCCTTAGTACTTCCATATAGAAAAGAGAAGAGAAAATCAGAAGAAACCACAGAGAAAACAACGAGAAAAAAGACACCCTATGAGGCATGATCATCATCATTATTTTTTCTTCTCTTAACCTGAGCACGTTTCCCACCACCTTTTGCTGCTGCAACAGCAGTAATAAATTTCCTCAAGTGAAACCGCTTCTTCTCACTCAACTGGTCTAACCCCACCGTCTTCTGTAACATCACAGCTGACCTCACAAACTTATCAACATCAAAATAATCTGCCAAAAGTCTGATCCAGAAACTCATTTACCTCCTCTAGATCATAAACTGAGTCCTCACCAGCAGCTGTCATATCTAAAGAGATATCCATATCCTTCTCTTGATCCTCCTCAGCTGAGACCACAGACAACTGACTCCCCGCTACCACATCCCTTTCAACACTCCCCACTTGCACCTCATCACTCGTACCAGGCATCTCCTCCACTGTCTGGGAGACTAACCCCACCTGAACATCACAACTCATAGTGGGCATCTTCTCCACTAACTGGGAGCCTAGCTCCACATGAACCCCAGCACTCGTAGTGGGCATCTCCTCCACTACCTGGGAGCCTAGCTCCACATGAAAACCCTCCTGTACCTCATTACTCGTAGTGGGCATCTCCTCCACTACCTGGGAGCTTAGCTCCACATGAAAACCCTCCTGTACCTCATTACTCATAGTGGGCATCTCCTCCACTACCTTGGAGCCTAGCTCCACATGAACCCCCTCCTGTACCTCATTACTCGTAGTGGGCATCTCCTCCACTCCCTGGGAGCCTAGCTCCGCATGAACCCCCTCCTGTACCCCGTTACTTGCAGTGGGCATCTCCTCCACTACCTGGGAGCCTAGCTCCGCATAAACCCCCTCCTGTACCCCGTTACTTGCAGTGGGCATTTCCTCCACTACTTGAGAGCCTAGCTCCACATGAACCCCCTCCTTTACCCCAGCACTCGTACTGGGCACCTGCTCACCAGTCTGAGGAACTGGCTCTTCAGATACATCCTTACCTTCTACAACAATACTTTTCTGTAGCATAACATTTCCCTCTAATACAAGTTGCAACCCCAAGCCCTCAACACGGATAACTTGTTCCTCAGCAACAGGAGCTTTTGACTGCTCTACATCAGAGGGCCCTGGCATTACGATGACCACCTGCGCCCCTCCCTCGGCCTTCTCCCTTTTCGGGCAAGCATGTCGTTTATGACCAACATCTCCACACTCAAAACACTGTTGACTACCCGTACTAGCATAAGCCATATACAGTCTATTGTCATACTTGATTTTAAACGATAATTCTAAAGTTTGCTCCGGTGAGTCCTAAAACATAAACACCTGTCGTCGAAATGACATTACCTGTTTCAACGCCGGGTGTTTGCAACCCAACGGGACAACCTTAATTGAACTGCCGAACTTCCCAAAGTGCAATAATTTGCGCTCCAATAGCTCATTTGGAATAAACGGTGGTACATTTGAAATCGTTACCCTTGTTGACGGAGAAAAAAGCGGTGTAACTTGAATAAACATTTCTTTAAGAAGTACACCATGCTCAACCATCCGATCAACTAGACACTCTTCTTTAAGAAGTACTCCATGCTCAACCATCCGATCAACTAGACACTCTTCTTTAAGAAGTACACCATGCTCAACCATCCGATCAACTAGACACTCTTCTTTAAGAAGTACTCCATGCTCAACCATACGATCAACTAGACACTCTTCTTTAAGAAGTACACCATGCTCAACCATCCGATCAACTAGACACTCTTCTTTAAGAAGTACTCCATGCTCAACCATACGATCTACCAGACACTCTTCTTTAAGAAGTACACCATGCTCAACCATCCGATCAACAGACACTCTTCTTTAAGAAGTACTCCATGCTCAACCATCCGATCAACTAGACACTCTTCTTTAAGAAGTACTCCATGCTCAACCATACGATCTACCAGACACTCTTCTTTAAGAAGTACTCCATGCTCAACCATACGATTTAGACATCTGGGATGCTTTAAGAATATTCTCATGCTCAACCTTGAGGATCAACCAGACACTCTTCTTTAAGAAGTACACCATGCTCAACCATACGATCTACCAGACAGACAGAGAGAAGAAGTACACCATGCTCAACCATACGATCAACAAGACACTCTTCTTTAAGAAGTACACCATGCTCAACCATACAGAGAGAGAGAGAGAGAGAGAGACAGAGAGAGAGAGAGAGACAGAAAGAGACAGAGAGACAGAGAGAGAGAGAGAGAGAGACACTCTTCTTTAAGAAGTACACCATGCTCAACCATACGATCAACTAGACACTCTTCTTTAAGAAGTACTCCATGCTCAACCATAGAGATCTACCAGACACTCTTCTTTAAGAAGTACTCCATGCTCAACCATACGATCAACTAGACACTCTTCTTTAAGAAGTACTCCATGCTCAACCATACGATCAACTAGACACTCTTCTTTAAGAAGTACTCCATGCTCAACCAGACAGAGAGACAGACACTCTTCTTTCAGAAGTACTCCATGCTCAACCATACGATCTACCAGACACTCTTCTTTCAGAAATACCACCACAGCTTTATTCATCTGGGATGCATAAGCAATATTCTCATAGCCTACCTTGAGGGAGAGACAGAGAGAGAGAGAGAGAGTGAGAAAGACAGAGAGAGAGAGAGAGAGAGAGAAAGACAGAAAGAGAGACAGAGAGAGAAAGACAGAAAGAGAGACAGAGAGACAGAGAGAGAGAGAGAGAGAGAGAGAGAGAGTGAGAAAGACAGAGAGAGAGAGAGTGAGAAAGACAGAAATAGAGACAGAGAGGCAGAGACAGAGAGGCAGAGACAGAGAGGCAGAGACAGAGAGAGAGAGAGAGAGAGAGAGAGAGAGAGAGAGAGAGAGAGAGAGAGAGAGAGAGATGGCTGACTGAAATGGTTAATACCAGTAATCATCCCCAGAAAAGAAGGTTGTCTACTTAAATCAAGCAATTAAATGCCAGACGCAATCTGCAATCTGTGTGATTTATATGAATATTCTCTGCTTCTACTGACTTATCTGAGATGTCTAATGATGTAAGTACTTAAGTTCAATCAAATCTGAAATAATACATCAACTTACAGAACCCTCAAGAGATAGACATTCATTAAAGTGGATAAAACCGTTTTGTCTTTTACCTTCATACATTGCATACTAAGTAGCCTAGCTGTCAGAAAATATGTTTTATTCACATCATTCCCTTCGTGATTCCCTGTAGACATTCTGACATTCCTGTCAGTGCCACGTCGGATAGGTAGCTCTGGATAAGAGCGTCTGCTAAATGACTTAAATGTAATGTAAATGATCTATCTCTGGTGATGGTTTGGGAGAGGGCTTGTCGGCTCGGGATGATTCCTTTTTTGATGTCATTTTCAAACATTGATTTTCACCAGAGCTGAGAAAGGTGAGGCCACTACATTTACATTTACATTTAAGTCATTTAGCAGACGCTCTTATCCAGAGCGACTTACAAATACTAGAGGAGATAAAAGATCCTGAGGAAATGATGACCTGTTATTCTAACAAAGCACAAAGAACACATCAAACAGTTCATGGAACAATTCCATGTTACATTGTGAATGGAATAGCGATCGTACAATATACTAATTAGAGGACGTATAATATATTACGTTTTACCTGGATTGTAAAATAGCATACGAAGTGGATGATATAACTTATCATATGTCTTGGAGGATGTTTAGTACTATATGTATTTTTTCTGAGACCAGGATGCTTGTTGCAACAAAACAACAAAGGAGAATTACAAGGGCAATTTATGTTGCTGGTAAGATGAACTAAGGACAAAGGTTCGGATAATTCATGTGAAATTATAAGAGAACTAAAAGGATGAAGGTTAGGTGAACTTGGGGAAGGTTTAGCTAAAATGCTACAGTTGTCCCCTACGCTACTCAAATACGCAACCTTTGGATTGATAGATGGTCGCGGATTACACCCCCCCCCCATCCTCCCCGACCAACCTCTACTTTTGTTTCTGTCTAAATTAACGAGACCATTAGTAGGTATTATACCTCTTGGAGGTGCTCAGAAATACAAAAGGTGTGTTAGAATCGCTCTAAGTTCATGCTGAACACTGATATATACACTTTGCATAAATCTATCGTGTATTACTTTCAAACCTTACCTTTAAAACATGTTCCTCAGTTTATCCTGCTTTTTGCCTGCTTTGGTGATTATTTCAAAGACAACACCTCCAGACAAACCTTTAGACTGTCTGCCTGGGCCCATAGGGGATGGAAAACTGTCACTTGTTTTTTGGGTGGAACCCTTTGAAGCACATTCTGGCATGATTTAGTTTATGGGGACAGGATTGATTGACGGACAAACATAGCCTGCGGCAGTGCTTCCTGTCATAACAGAGTTGTGTGTATAACGCGTTGACAGACTTGATTTGGCTGGGAGAGACAGGAGATGTATTGAGACAGCTCTGCTCCAGGGATGACACAGAGGGTCTTCATAGTCCTGGACAGCCTGTGAAACTACGGCAGGCACCAAATAAATGAATAAATAATGAAGTGAATGAATAAATCCATGTGTAAATAGAGAGAGAAAGATGATGTGTTGAGCTGCTTTGCTTTCAGCGGCCGTCTTGGAACTCCATCGCTCTGACATATACTCGTAGTCAGAGTAGCCCGCGTCTCACCACGGATAAAGATGGATCAAAATCTTGACATCAGAACCTCCGATGGGCCCGCTCCGATCGTAGGCACGCAACACAGACCAATTACGCTAATCAATCCAGCATAACGCAGACAGGAAACCTTTCATCAAAACGTCACCTGGGACTCATTTTGGCAATTATGTGAATGTCAGAGCCTATTCACTGACAGCTACTTGTAATGCAAAGGATGTAAAAAGTGAATGTGGTTCTTCTAATGTATTTTTAAAGAGAAAAATATCTACAAACAAATTAGCGATGCTGGGTTAAGGTCCTGATGTTGCGTCGTCATGGGTTTCACTATTAATCTAGATAGGGTATTTATGGAATGCGAAAACAAAACAGTAAGGCAGCCTTGGAGTAAATAGAGAATAGAAAATGGAAGCTACAGATCAGCGATACATATTTCAGCAAAGCTTGGTTATTGCAGAGTGGCTGGAGTATGTAGTCTAGTCACACACGTATCCTCCAGAGGCCTGTAAACAGGAGCAGGTGGTCTGAGAGCCCAGCACACCTGTTATGGAGACTGAAAACACTGTTTCCCCTGGCAGGGCTTTGCTGTTTCTACCACTACAGAAACACAACATTATGGTCTTGAGGAAAACACTCACATAACACTATCACAATATACAGTGTAGATAACGCATTATTTAGAATAATGGAACATAAGATTATGTTAGGGTAATGGAACATAAGATTATGTTAGGGTAATGGAACATAAGATTATGTTAGGATAATGGAACATAAGATTATGTTAGGGTAATGGAACATAAGATTATGTTATGATAATGGAACATAAGATTATGTTAGGGTAATGGAACATAAGATTATGTTAGGATAATGGAACATATCAGGCATAGCCTTGATGGGGTACAGTGTTCAGCCTTTGCAGTTTAACATAATATCTGTGATATCCACACTACACACACCACTGAATCTCTGTGATATCCACCCCACACACCACCATCCGGCCAATAGTGTGTGTGTGTGTGTGTGTGTGTGTGTGTGTGTGTGTGTGTGTGTGTGTGTGTGTGTGTGTGTGTGTGTGTGTGTGTGTGTGTGTGTGTGTGTGTGTGTGTGTGTGTGTGTGTGTGTGTGTGTGTGTGTGTGTGTGTGTGTGTGTGTGTGTGTGTGTGTGTCAGATTAAACGGTCCAGCATTGTATTGCTGGCAGAGAATGAAACATTCATCTATAATTCAATGAAGTTAAAGAATCTAACTGCCTCACACACCATAAAATGACCATATCAAATTGACTGCGCCAGGTGATCGTTAGTAATAATAGCGAAATACAGTTTGACCATGAATGAACCATTAGAGCACACGACGGATCGGACTCCTTTTTTATGGTTATGTCCATTAGTCATAACATCCATTGTGTGAAATGTAATTGGCTGGTTATATAAAGTAATAAACTTGTGTTTCTTCGAAACTGTCTGCATCTGGGTCTTCTCCTGAGCCTTGATAGTAGAATTAATATAAATATGTAAGGAGTATGATTATTAGAGAATTACTGCAACCGAGAAGTATAACATCTGAGGACATTCACAAAAATGTACCAAATTCAAAATGCAGTCAGGGTTTTTCTGAAATGTTTTACTTGAAAATAGAAAGCAGTCAATTATGGGGATTTTAGTTAATCTTTTAAATGTTGTGAGAAAATAACATGGCTCGTATGTTAAGGGCTTGTTAGTAAGCGTTTCACGGTAAAGTTGTTTGCATGAAAATTATGTAATGAATTTAATCATGCCCCTCTCATCTGGCAATGTCTGCTCCCCATTAAGTTTCATGTGGTAATGGATATATTATCGCTCTTGACATTTGGGACAATATAATTCATGTATTGTACTGTCTCAGAGCTGTGCTATAGTCATTTCTCCTGTTGTATTTGGAGCATGTGACAAATGACATGTGATTTGATTGCTTTGATCCATTGTTTGTGCTCAGACGTTTCTCCTGCAGGCTGTTCAACACCTAGTTCCTCCACAGACACATTATCCCTCTCGTCAAGTGACTTAGACCTGAGATCTCCAGAAAGACAGTCTAAAAAGGCCAACACAACCTTAGGAGATAATGCCATCGACTCCGCAGCAGCAAAATAGGTATAATGAATACTGATACTAGATGTTGATAATGCCATTTCTGTGTTTGCTCTTCATGGAGATTCCAACAGCAGAAACCAACCCGAAATTGTTTTCCTGGTGGGTAAGACGTACTAGAAGAGTACCAGACAACCAAAACATTGGACCACAGAACCAGGAGAAATGATTGCCATCTTAGTCAGCCACATGAAAGAGATGCATGTGTAAGCTTCTCATTAGCCTATCTGACCACAAACAATGGACAAAACATTCAAACTATTCATTAATATAATTTGGGATCATTATGAGACTGTAGAAAGAAACATTTACATTTACATTTAAGTCATTTAGCAGACGCTCTTATCCAGAGCGACTTACAGCACGTTCATCAACAAAACTTTGGTTAAACATATTTGGCTTGTGTATGCTTTACTGTTTTTGAGCAGGAGGATTCCCACTCCTCAACAGAGAGATACTGTTTTTGAGCAGGAGGATTCCCACTCCTCAACAGAGAGATACTGTTTTTGAGCAGGAGGATTCCCACTCCTCAACAGAGAGATACTGTTTTTGAGCAGGAGGATTCCCACTCCTCAACAGAGAGATACTGTTTTTGAGCAGGAGGATTCCCACTCCTCAACAGAGAGATACTGCTTTTGAGCAGGAGGATTCCCACTCCTCAACAGAGAGATACTGTTTTTGAGCAGGAGGATTCCCACTCCTCAACAGAGAGATACTGTTTTTGAGCAGGAGGATTCCCACTCCTCAACAGAGAGAACCTTATGCTCTTGGAATTGTGACCCTCTTTCCTTCGTTGAGAGATCCCTTTTCCGCCAAAGACTATGTAAGTGCTGATAGAGCATGCTTGCTTTAATATTTAGATACTTGTTCTGTGGACTGAAAGGGGCATCAACGTCAGAGAATCAAGTCTAAAAAATAATAACCATTTGACTACCATGTTGGTGACCTTTTCCCACATCTAAGGAACACTTCTATGATCCTGATATGTGAAATGATATCTGAATTATCGCCTGAAGACAGTATCAAGGAAGAGTTCACTTCGACCCATCAAGAAGAGTATTTCACCCCAGTCAGGGAGCCCAGCCCATAAGAGGAGGACTGGCCTGGACCAACAGATTGTTGATGATGCTTACAAGGAGGCCATATCATTCCTTGTCCACTCTGCCAATGAAAAACAAATCTACCAGTAGGTGGAGGTGTTCCAGTATTGCCAGGAACTAGTTTATAGTCCAGAAAGAAGCACAGATGTCCTCAGTCTTTCCCAGGTTTCTGGACATCAAAGGATTGGTGAGTGATATAGTATGTAGTATGCAGTATGTAGTATGTGTTGGAATCAGAACTACAGGCTATTTGTCTGATTGAGAACATGATTTTGTGTTGGTCATGAAGGTGAGTTGATCCACTTTGTTTTAGGTGAATCAGGACTTTTTGCTGATGTTTGACAATGAAACATCCTCTAAGCTCCTTGAAAAGTGGGGCACTGTATTGAAGCATAAATTCATCAAACTGGCAAAATCCCTGACTACGACTTCAATTTGCGTTGCCTCCTGAAGTTTGCAGAAATACTGCCAGTGAATGACAGTGAAACCAGTAAGTGGATTCTCTTGTGGGTAGTGACATGTTTCAAACTCAGCGATGTTGTTTTATGTGATTGTGTGTGTTTTCCTTTTCTTGCCCTCGGACTGGGACAATGATATGTCCTCCCTGCTGCTTCATCTCCTCCCACCACCAGCAGGAAGGAAGAGGACCAAGATCAGTCCTGCTGTGGGCAGACTACTACCCTTTCTTAAGGTGAGATGATACAGTCATTGTTTTGGGTTGCTTCCTCATTGTCTTACCATGGGGACAGTGACTTCAAAATACCCTTTGTGTGTTGCGGTCAAGCTGCAGCATTAAAGCCAATCATAATGGGAGCCATGGTCAACAGCCATATCTCCTTGCTGTTGTAAGAAGACAGGGAAAGATTGACAAATACTACATTGTGGTGTACAAGAGGCTTATTCCCTGGCAGGAAAATAGTGGTTTGTGTGGGTTTGATGAACTGTTCAAAGCACACTTTGTTTTTAACCTGACATGTGATGATGCTCTTATCAACTTCTACTAATTTGTGCAGACAACCATCGACAACATTGCTGTAGAGTTGAGGACAACTTCTACTAATTTGTGCAGACAACCATCGACAACATTGCTGTAGAGTTGAGGACAACTTCTTAACTAGATAAATATATGTTACGGGGCTTTTGTTGTCAAGCGTTGCACAGAAACAGCCAGTCATTGATATCTCATTTGAGCATAGCTTCTATCCCTCCCCTAAGATTAGATTGGTCTTCTGTGTTATTTGGAAGAGCTTACTACTGGCCTGCACTCCCAAATGAAAGCAGATGTTCAGTCTGTTATGCCTATGGATTAACCCCTCTATGTCTGCTGCAAAGGATCATTTGGAGGACTTAGAAAACCCATTCGCCAGTTTTAACACAGAAACAAAGAAAACAAAGTACTTAAACCCAAAATGGATTGTTGTGTAGCCAGTAGAAGTAGTGTTGGGAGTTAGATACGATAGCAGGAAAAATGAACAAACAGGCATGTGTGTTCAAGTCCCAGTGAAAGACACTTTTGTATATATTCCTATACTGGAAATATTGACATTCATGTGTCGCAATTCGGAAATCTCTGAGTTATTGAAAAATGCCCCTAAGGATACATCTGTGGAAGACACTTAAGAAGAAGAAGACGTTCGTGATGGAAGTTACTATGACTCAAAACATAGCTTTACAGATCCAATTATACTATGATGACTGAAGCTGCCAATCCGCTTGGATCCAAGCGTGGTTTTCACATGATAGGCTCCTTTGATTTTGTCCTCAGGAATCTGCCACCCAAGTTGAACTCTAATATGATTAATATTCATTTACTGTCATTATTTCATTATCAAGATCTAAATATGGCTTTGATGCCATTCTTGAGCACTTGGTTATTGATGTTAAACAATTGGACAGTGATGGTGTAAATTAGCCTTTTTCAACTGTCTGCCAAATAACTGGAGACAATTTGGGGATACATGCAGTCCTTGGTTTCACAGAGTACTTCAGTGGTCATTACTTTTGCCCGTTCTGTTTGATAGAAAAGTCTGATGCTCAGACAGTTTACAGGATGACCCTAAGATTGTCTTGCGTGGTAATGATCCATTTGAAATGCATTTGAATTAGTTGTTTTCAGACCCACAGCTCCCATCTGTGTATGGTGTAAAGACAAATAAATAAAATAAAAACGTTTTCAGCACTTCCATGTTTGTAGTAATTTTTCTGTGGACATAATGCATGACATTCTTGAAGGGGTGGCTCAGTTTTAGTTAACATTTCTGTTTGAATATGTCTCTGAATTTTATTTTGAAACGTGAGCTTCTCTCTAGAATCTACTAATTTGACTATGGGTACTTGGAGCGCAAAAACTGTCGAACTAAAGTCAACCTAGAGAACAGTAGAAATAGCATAGCACTTCATTCTATTCAAACTGTGAAATGTTCCCTTGATTTTGGGTGATGTAGCTCACCAGAAAATGAGAATTTGAATTTTCTGCTCATCTTACTAAAAATAATCAGCATTGATTTTTTTTCCTGTTTCTTAGCCAGGGCATGATTGTGTATTTGTATTCTTAGCCAGCACAGCCCAGTGCGGTCCATTCCACCCCGCCGCACTGGCCTGGCTACAGGGAGTATCCAGCCAGGTAGGGTTGTGCAGGCTCGGTGTTCCAGTGCGCCTCCACGGTCCGGTCTATCCAGGCCTCCTCCACGCACCAGGCCTCTGGTGGCAGCCCCCCGCTCCAGGCTGTCTCTCCGTCTCCTCCCTACAGGTGCTCCCGCCTGCTCAGCACTGTCAGAGTCTCCTGTCTATCCTGAGCTGCCAGAGTCTCCCGTCTGTCCTGAGCTGCCAGACTCTCCCGCCTATCCTGAGCTGCCGGAGTCTCCCGCCTATCCTGAGCTGCCGGAGTCTCCCATCTGTCCTGAGCTGCCAGAGTCTCCCGTCTGTCCTGAGCTGCCAGAGTCTCCCGTCTGTCCTGAGCTGCCAGAGTCTACCGTCTGTCCTGAGCTGCCAGAGTCTCCCGTCTGTCCTGAGCTGCCAGAGTCTCCCGTCTGTCCTGAGCTGCCAGAGTCTCCCGTCTGTCCTGAGCTGCCAGAGTCTCCCGTCTGTCCTGAGCTGCCAGAGTCTCCCGTCTGTCCTGAGCTGCCAGAGTCTCCCGTCTGTCCTGAGCTGCCAGAGTCTCCCGTCTGTCCTGAGCTGCCAGAGTCGCCCGTCTGTCCTGAGCTGCCAGAGTCGCCCGTCTGTCCTGAGCTGCCAGAGTCGCCCGTCTGTCCTGAGCTGCCAGAGTCGCCCGTCTGTCCTGAGCTGCCATAGCCGCCCGTCTGTCAGGAGCTGCCAGAGCCGCCCGTCTGTCCTGAGCTGCCAGAGCCGCCCGCCAGTCAGGAGCTGCCAGAGCCGCCCCCCAGTCAGGAGCTGCCAGAGCCGCCCGCCAGTCAGGAGCTGCCAGAGCCGCCGATCAGTCAGGAGCTGCCAGAGCCGCCTGTCAGTCAGGAGGACGTCCGAGGTCGGCGGAGAGGGTCGCCGCTCGAAAGGTGCCACGGAGGCCAACTAAGAGGCGGACAAAAGACTATGGTGGAGTGGGGTCCACATCCCGCGCCAGAGCAGCCACCGCGGACAGACACCCACCCAGACCATCCCCTATAGGTTCAGGTTTTGCGGCTGGAGTCCGCACCTTTGGGGGCGGTACTGTCATGTTCTGACCTTAGTTATTTTCTTATGTCTTTGTTTTAGTATGGTCAGGGCGTGAGTTGGGTGGGTTGTCTATGTTTGTTTTTCTATGAGTTGGTATTTATGTGTTTGGCCTGGTATGGTTCTCAATCAGAGGCAGCTGTCAATCATTGTCCCTGATTGATAACCATAGTTAGGCAGCCTGTTTTCACCCTTGATTTGTGGGTGATTATTTTATATGTCTGTGTGTTCCACACGGAACTGTTTCAGTTTTTGTTATTTCACGTTGTTATTTTGTATTTTTCTGTGTTCTATTAAAAGAATCATGAACACGTACCACGCTGCGCATTGGTCCTCCGATCCTTCCTACTACTCCTCGTCAGAGGAGGAAGAAGACCGTTACAGAGGGTGTTGAAAATACACTCCCGTGGGGTAATTTGAACGACGTCTGATTTGTTACATTTTAACACTCCAAGTGTTTCAATATGAACACTATCATAGGTGTTACATTAACACTGAGTGGCCCTGTATAAACACTGGATGAGTGTTTAGAAAACACGGCCATGGCTCATTTGAACAACATCTGAAGTGTTATATCTTAACACTCAGTGTTTCAATGACATTACACAACGTGTTAAATTACTACAGTCAAAAAGTGTCAAATTAACACCTTAAAATTTGCTGTGTACATAGGCCTACTTCAATGTAAAAGACCAGCTGTTAAATTAGATTGCATACCGGTATTATAAACCGCACTGCCTATGATATTGCAAAACTTGAAATACATATAACCTCTATTTAGTAGGCTACTACGTCCAATTAAATACGAGATGTGCCTGGTTGCTGTATGGTTACATCGGGAATATGAACTCATGGCCATAAGTTGAGGAATTTATTTTCCAGTTGTTATGATATATGTATTATGTTTATAAATGAAATATTGTCTACTTAAGAAATGCTACAGTATTCAGACTAGGTCTAAAAACCTTCATGGAAAAGGTGAACTGCCTGTTCTACCGTTAAACTGGTTTCAGAACAAATAGAGCAAAATACTTAAAATAGCTTAAGTGTTTACTAGGCTACAGTGAAGTGGGTCCAGTTAAATGAGAGATGGGATGAATGGTTGCCTAACCTCACTTGTTATAGGTCTATAGGCTATTTCCAGAGTCTGAAACTATCTCAGTCAGAAAAGGTGAGGCATTTATTCTGCAATGATCATGGAAATGAAATCAATATCAGCAAATAGATGTCATTATTCCTGCATAAGGCTGCTACTAGTCTACTTTTGCTTTCCTGCAATGCAAGAAAACCTCTAGAAACAGTGTGTCCACATGGTCTAAAGTTTGAGGGAGGGTAAGCACATTCTCACATCAAGTTCAGTTTTTTAAACTGCCAAATAATGCATTAAAATTGGCGCACAATTTTGGGGGGGCATATTTTGTGCATATGCAACATTTTATATGAGGTCCCTGGCCCTCTCACCTGCTATCTGCTACCTGTCATCAGAGATACTGTATATAATGACGAGATGGTCTCCACCCTAACAATGGGAGTCATTGTCCCAAAGGTGGTAAGGCAGGCGTTTGTTTATCGGTCTGCTTATATGTAGCTATATTCCCACGTGGACAGATTTTGACTGGAGTGGATCCTCTAGCCTCACTTCTCCATTTCTACTGTCACCCCTGAAGACACAGGTCACAGAGCACAGCCGGTAAACCATACCAAACACTAAACACTGTGCTCACAAGCTACAGACGTGCTTTGGTTACTGGCCTAACAAATCTCCTTAAATCCCCCAGATAAATTGTCAAGGTACCCTAATTATCCATTTCATTTGAAATGAATAAAATGTTTGATAATAATCGGCACAGGTCACAGAGAGGTCTGCCAAGGTACAGAGTAGAACAGACTGCAGAATGATAGATCAGTGATGAACTTAGGGGGAGCGAACTAATGCTGTAGCAAGCCGGGAGAATAGGATATTTGATGGTAATAGCGTGTCATATTTAATTATTTTGTGTTAAACCATCCTCAAATCATAGCCATAACCTTAACCACTAGGTACATTCATATATAAACGTAACACTTTGAGTTGTTTCTGTTTTAAGTCTGTAAACACGCAGAATTACCGTGGAACCCTTCAGAATTAATGCATCAAAAATAGACTCATCCAAAATGTGTCAAAAACCTATGAGAACTTGTTTGGAATGACTAGCTCTAATCATATCCATGTTTGACTGTTCCTGAGCCTTCCATGCTGAGACCAGTGGCAAAATATGGAGCTGAGGTTCTGAGGGAAAAAATATGATTTTGATGGCAGGCTGGGTGTGTGTGATAGATACACCTTAGGTGGAATCTGAGGTTGCATGGATAATGTACTCATCGAGTTCTGACATCACAGAGTGACTATTTCATCTATATTTTTCCCCTGAGTTGTGTGTGTGTATGTGTGCGCGAGTGTGTGTGTGTGTGTTGTGATGGCGGATTATGGATCAACTCAATCAGAACTACTCTCTGTAAAAGCTTTCTCGCTGCTCCCTGGTACCTGACTCATTACACATAGCTTCCTGCACTTTAAGGACATATTGGATGGAACTATGTAAAACACACACAATCCAACGCATGCACACAAACACACAAACACACTAGCAGGCATAAAAGCTCTTCTTACAGACATATCCTGAAAGCCTGCACTTTGTGTGTTTGGGTTTAAATTGTGGAATGTCTGGCATGTTTTGAACGTCTAGCAATTACAGTGCTAATAATTACTGTAACATTCAAATGTATTTTTGGTGGGTTGAATAGGGTAAGGAACTGGAAAGCAGTCCTCTACATGCTACCTACAGTGCAAAACCTTTTCACGCCAGGCATGTGTGTGATGTCTGTTGAAATCATTGCAGACTCGATAGAGCAGCAGAAGATGGCAGGTAGCATAGCGGGTTAGGAGTGTGGTGCGAGTAATCGAAACGTCACTGGTTTGAAACCCTGAGCTAACTAGGTGAAACATCTGTCGATGTGTCCTTGAGCAAGGCACTTTACCCTAAATGTTTCTGTAAGTTGGTCTGGATAAGAACATCTGCTAAATGTGTTTGTTATTGCTATTATTTTTTAATACATGATGCTGCATGGGCCTCTCCTCTATTTCTTAAAGCCCCGATGCAGTCTTTGTCATTTTATTTTTAAATCATGGCTGTACTTCTAAAGATATGCAAATACACAGCCCTGATTGGCTGATAGGATGGTCTAGACGGAGCCCACCCCTTACCCAGATGAACAGTAAGCAGTCTATTATAATCAGATCACATTGTGACATCATGATGTGGGCCAAAAGGTACATTCCAAAGGAACAGGCTGAAATTCCAGGCATTTCTTTCAAACAGCTCTTACCCAAAAAGTTATCATAATTTTCACAGATTCAGAATGTTCTTTCGACCTCAGAGTGTGGAAATATCATTTATTTTATCACGTTTTTTAACTGCAGTGCTCCTTTAAAAAATAATAATAATAACTGCTGTGGCGAACAGTGGCACTGTTTCCCTTAATGCAGATTCCAGCTTTAAGACCATATTTGAGTTTCATTTTATTTGAAACGTTTTCCACAAAATAACCATAGCATCAAATTGTTACTGCTTTGATTTAAGATTAAATGTACTGAAAATGTAAATGCATTACGTTGTTCGATCATAACATGTTCTCCACCAATCACCACATCACTCAACAAACACAAACCTCATAGCTAAGGTAAGTGCTGCTTGGAAACGGGTCAAGGGGTCAAAGATTAACTTCTGTGCTGTGATTGGAGGATGCTACACTGCTCAAAATAATTAAGGGAACACTAAAATAACACATCCTAGATCTGAATGAATGAAATATTCTTATTAAATACTTTTTTCTTTACATAGTTGAATGTGCTGACAACAAAATCACACAAAAATGATCAATGTAAATCAAATGTATCAATCCATGGAGGTCTGTATTTGGAGTCACACTCAAAATTAAAGTGAAAAACCACACTACAGGCTGATCCAACTTTGATGTAATGTCCTTAAAACAAGTCAAAATGAGGCTCAGTAGTGTGTGTGGCCTCCACGTGCCTGTGTGACCTCCCTACAATGCCTGGGCATGATCCTATGCTATCCTTTATCTTGGCCAGGTCGCAAATGAGAACTTGTTCTCAACTAGCCTACCTGGTTAAATAAAGGTGAAATAAAAAAAATAAAAAATGAGGTGGCGGATGGACTGCTGAGGGATCTCCTCCCAGACCTGGACAAATGCATCCACCAACTCCTGGACAGTCTGTGGTGCAACGTGGCATTGGTGGATGGAGCGAGACATGATGTCCCAGATGTGCTCAATTGGATTCAGGTCTGGGAAACGGGCGGGCCAGTCCATTGCATCAATGCCTTCCTCTTGCAGGAACTGCTGACACACTCCAGCCACATGAGGTCTAGCATTGTCTTGCATTAGGAGGAACCCAGGGCCAACTGCACCAGCATATGGTCTGACAAGGGGTCTGAGGATCTCATCTCGGTACCTAATGGCAGTCAGGCTACCTCTGGCGAGCACATGGAGGGCTGTGTGACCCCCCAAAGAAATGCCACCCCACACCTTGACTGACCCACCGCCAAACCGGTCATGCTGGAGGATGTTGCGGGCAACAAAACGTTCTCCACGGCGTCTCCAGACTGTCACGCCTGTCACATGTGCTCAGGGTGAACCTGCTTTCATCTGTGAAGAGCACAGGGCGCCAGTGGTGAATTTGCCAATATTGGTGTTCTCTGGCAAATGCCAAAAGTCCTGCACGGTGTTGGGCTGTAAGCACAACCCCCACCTGTGGACGTCGGGCCCTCATACCACCCTCATGGAGTCTGTTTCTGACCGTTTGAGCAGACACATGCACATTTGTGGCCTGCTGGAGGTCATTTTGCAGGGCTCTGGCAGTGCTCCTCCTGCTCCTCCTTGCACAAAGGCGGAGGCAGCGGTCCTGCTGCTGGGTTGTTGCCCTCCTATGGCCTCCTCCACGTCTCCTGATGTACTGGCCTGTCTCCTGGTAGCGCCTCCATGCTCTGGACACTACGCTGACAGACACAGCAAACCTTCTTGCCACAGCTCGCATTGATGTGCCATCCTGGATGAGCTGCACTACCTGAGCCACTTGTGTGGGTTGTAGACTCCGTCCCATGCTACCACTAGAGTGAAAGCACCGCCAGCATTCAAAAGTGACCAAAACATCAGCCAGGAAGCATAGGAATTGAGAAGTGGTCTGTGGTCACCACCTGCAGAACCACTCCTTTATTGGGGGTGTCTTGCTAATTGCCTATAATTTCCACCTGTTGTCTATTCCATTTGCACAACAGCATGTGAAATGTATTGTCAATCAGTGTTGCTTCCTAAGTGGACAGTTTGATTTCACAGAAGTGTGATTGACTTGGAGTTACATTGTGTTGTTTAAGTGTTCCCTTTATTTTTTGAGCAGTGTATATTGGTGTCACTTCTGTGGCATTGTTGCTGTCTGAACACCATTGATGGATTTAATGGTGCTTGACATCACCACTGATAGTCAGGTTTCAGGGATAAGGACATTTGTTTTTCTATTTGCCATTATGTAATCATCTATTAGTCTTCATGTCAATAAGCAAATCAAATCAATGTAACAGTTCCCAGAAGTGAATGGAAAAAAAATTGAGAGTGTTTACAAAGAGTATAATAAGATTGTTAAAGACGTGTTTAGAAAACAGAGTGTGTCGTACGTGTGTTTGTCCATCATGTGCACCAGCCATCAGCACCGTTGAATGCTCCTATCCACAAAGCCCATGTGATCCCCATCAGTAAAGGAACACTAAATGTCTTCCCATTACATGCATTCTCATGCAGCGCAGTAAACACCTCAAACCCAGGTGGGATTGTGTCCCTATGACACAAAGCATAACTCAGACCTGTAAAACAGCCATGTACACCACACCCAGAGCTCATTGTTTAATCTTGGTTTCTCATTTGGCCACCGCCATTACAACTTGCTGGTCGTTCAGTTGTGTATTACCCGGCAATAGTTTGTTCCAATGGGGGTACTGATAGGTTCAGCTGAGAGGAACGCAATCTGCAAACAGAATGAGGCAGTGTTGATCGAGAGGGGAACTGTTGGATGTAATAATCTGGTGATTGGTGTGGGAGAAGGGAGGGGGACATTAACGTAGATATGCTGCCCATAAAAATGTTAATTTGACTCCCCTTCTCTAGCTTTATCTACGTGTGTTGATCACTCTCTTGCTCTTTCCACATTTTCTGTCTCTCTCGGCTCCCCGTCTCGCTCAAGGGGAAATTGGATATTAGCCCCTTCAAATAAATAGGTATACAGATCAGTATGCTCTGTATTACATAGACGGAGGTGTTTTATTCAGCTCTTTGTGGAGCCCAACATCACAGCTATCTTTTTTTTATCTTGTTTGCTCATATTCTTAGCGTCTCATAATTAATTAGGTTTGCAAAGCTACCGGTCATGTACTAAAGTTACAGGAATGCCAGCCACACAGAACGTGTGCGGCTGGCATATTTTCAGGTCAAATGAACTCTAACTGGTTGCTATTTAATTTTCCTGGAAGTATAAACTGATATCATTGATCCTTAATAAGAATTACAGAAATGTCAGAAGAAATCCTCCACACAGTCTATCCTTTTATAGGCATTTGTCACGTCCTGACCTTAGTTCATTTTTTGTCTCTATTTTAGTTTGGTCAGGGCGTGAGTTGGATTCTGTGTTTTGTTCTATGTTTTGTATTTCTGGTTTTGGCCTGGTATGGTTCCCAATCAGAGGCAGCTGTCAGTCGTTGTCTCTGATTGAGAACCATACTTAGGCAGCCTGTTTTCCCACTATGGGTTGTGGGTAGTTGTTTTCTGTTTTGTGTGTATTGCACCTTGCAGAACTGTCCGTTTGTTGTGTTGTTGTTTTTTGTTCAAGTATTTGTATTTATTAAAAGTATTTTGAATACTTACCACGCCGCACCTTGGTCCTCTTCTCCTTCTCCCAATGACAATCGTTACAGCATTATACCAGAGTAAATACTACATAAGCAATGTACTTGGATGATTGGACCCTTTTTTTATTATTACCTAAAATGGCATGCCCAAATCTAACTGCCTGTAGCAAGGATGTGCATTTGATTGGTACCATTTGAAAGGAAACACTTTTAAGTTTGTGGAAATTTGAAAGGAATGTAGGAGAATAGAACACATTAGATCTGGTAAAAGATAATACGAAGAAAAAAACAACTGTTTTTTGTACCATCATCCTTGAAATGCAAGAGAAAGGCCATAATGTATTATTCCAGCCCAGGTGCAATTTAGACTTTGTATGTGTATGTGTAAAGTTTTAGACTGATCCAATGAACCATTGGAATTTCTGTTCAAAATGTTGTATCAAGAATGCTCAAATGTGCCTAATTTGTTTATTAATAACTTTTCATGTTCAGAACTGTGCACTCTCAAACAATAGCGTGGTATTCTTTCACTCTAATAGCTACTGTAAATTGGACAGTGTCGTCAGAGTAACAAGAATTGAACCTTTCTGCCAATATCCGATATGTCTATGTCCTAGGAAATGTTCTTATTACTTACAAACTCATGCTAATTGCATTAGCCTATGTTAGCTAAACTGTCCCGCTGGGGACCCACCGATCCTGAAGAAATTTGAACTGAAATGCATTCCATTTGACTACCTCGTGAAGCTGGTTAAGAGAATGCTGAGAATCAAAGCTTTCATCAAGCAAAGGGTAGCGATTTGAAGAATCTCAAATATAAAATGTAATTGGATTTGTTTAACATTTTTTTGGTTACTACATGATTTCATATGTGTTATTTCATAGTTTGATGTCTTCACTATTATTCTACAATGTAGAAAATATTTAAAAAATAAAGAAAAACCCTTGAATGAGTAAGTGTTCTAAAACCATTGATCGGTAGTATATATATATAACTATTTTGGGGGGGTGGATTGCATGTTATTTTGGCATTAATACATGTCACATATCAGTGAACCATATGCTTTTTTGATGCTTTAGATCATCACTCAGTCAGTTTTCCCTAGAGGACGGTATTGAAAGCATCTCCCGATGTCCTGGGGACCTGGACAAACGTTGAAAAACTGAAGTTGATCTGGTGTGACCAGGCTGCATCAGTAGCCTGTGGTTTCCAGTAGGAGCACTCTGAGAAGACCTGCACAGTCAGCAGGAGGAAACTGACTGGAGGAGAAAGTTCCTGTGCACTTACCATTTCACCCTCTCAGATTGCAGCACTGCCTTTGTGTGTGTGTGTGTGTGTGTGTGTGTGTGTGTGTGTGTGTGTGTGTGTGTGTGTGTGTGTGTGTGTGTGTGTGTGTGTGTGTGTGTGTGTGTGTGTGTGTGTGTGTGTGTTTGTGTGTGTGTGTGTGTGTGTGTGTGTGTGGTGAGATGTAGAGAGAGATCTGGAAGATATCCCGTCAAGGAGAGAGCGATATATTGCAGCTGACTGATACAGTTTCTCTCTATTTGCTCTGATATTGAAGACAAACAGCCAGTAAGTTCCAGTACAGGGCTACTATCTTTTAAACAGTCCAGTGACTTCCCATCTCACTCATCATGCAATACGACAATGACACTGTAGCATACAGGGTCGTTAGAGTGTTGATAGAGGAAGAATAGCGGACAGTTGACAAAGATATGCTTTATTATTATTGAATAACATTACACATGAAAGCAATAGCAGTTCCAGCTGGATGAGACCAGTTTCAGATACATATTTAAACACTGTGAAAGCAGAACAGATCTCTGCAGTCACTAACACAGTTTATACCAGCAGAGAGAGAGAGAAATGTGCTGTCACACATGAGGAGCACTGATTCAGTAAGTCAGTCCTATCAAGCCAAAGGCTCATGCTGTGCACCACACACATGCACGCACATATTTTAAATCTGCAGAAGTCCACATGCGAACCAAACAACCATACATTTGAGCGATAGCACATCTCTCATGTCTCTGCCAAGTCAGAAATATCTGACAGTAGCTGCAACAACAACCATAATAGCTCTAAATTAGTGACAGAGAGAGAGAGAGAGAGAGAGAGAGAGAGAGAGAGAGAGAGAGAGAGAGAGAGAGAGAGAGAGAGAGAGAGAGAGCAGGTTGGGCCTCTTCTAACAGAGAGCTGGGTAGCCTAAGCCTGAACAGAAAATGACACACTCTGAAGCGCATGTAAACATACAGGGCTCTTCACCGCAACACAAACACACTCACTGCAGCAGAGCAGTGAAGAAACACACTCATTGCAGCTGAGAAACACACTCACTGCCCCAGAGAACATGATATGTCTGGTCAGGACAGTCACAGGTTCTCACTGGTATGATACACACAGACAGAGTGGGATACTTACACACACATAAACAGACAACTACACACACACACACACACACACACACACACACACACACACACACACACACACACACACACACACACACACACACACACACACACACACACACACACACACACACACACACACAAAAAGCCCACAAACATTCTAGGGTAGAGTTCCCTTATGCTTCCATCGCCCCCTCGCAACTCAACTCCCATCGAACGGAATGAGTCAGACACACACAAACACACACACACACACCACACACACACACACATGCTTAAGGCAATGGTGGCCTTGCGACTGGGACCATTCAAGTAGATCTAAATATGCCCTCCTCCTCTTCCTCCTCCTTCTCCTCTTCTCTTCCCCCAACACGTCATCCTCTTCCCCCTGCCTGCAGCACAAAGAGTCCACACAGACTCTTAGAAATACCCACAATGCTACACTCTACCCTACATCACATAGACTTTAGACAGACAGTTCCCAAATGGAATATCCCCAAAGTTTGAATGAATGCAAATCTAAAAACCAAATATAAAACTGTCTCTTAAACAGTATCTTGACTAACCTTATAATGTAACTATTGCACACAAGGACATCTAGAGTGCCAAATATGAAGATATGAAGTATGGCGATGGAAAGCCTTTCACAAGAAGACGCATGCACATACACATACATTCACACACACAGTCTTGTCATACACACACACACACACACACACACACACACACACACACACACACACACACACACACACACACACACACACACACACACACACACACACACACACACACACACACACACACACACACACACACACACACACACACAGTCTTGTCACACACACACAGTCTTGTCACACACACACACACACAGTCTTGTCACACACACACACACTCTGCAGGAGCTAGGGTTCTTGTTGGTCTGTATGCTGGAGTGAAGGGAATGCAGTGCACTGTTGATACCCAGCCGGAGGGCATATCTGCCAGTGTGTTCTGACTGGTATTTACCATGAGGAGAGCCCTCTAATCCCTAATCTGCCCATGGGAAACATGAACAGTAATTCAATAATATCCAAGAACAGCCAGCTTAACCCTCACACATAGCCTGCAATTCATCTGCATGATATTGACTGGAATGACTATTTCACTCCGTGTGTTTCTCTGTCAAACTGTATGACAACAAAATGACTAAAACTAGAAATATTATCCTCTGGCCTTTTACCATTGAAAATGAACATACACCATAGTTTTAATCAAAAAGTGTTCAGCTAATAGATCTCCAAAGCATTGAATTCTGAACTTGACAATACTAGTTCTGTGCCAGCCTATGTTGATTGTGAGGGACAACGAATCACCCTGTACAAAGTAAATGAATCAGACAGAGAGAGAGAGAGAGAGAGAGAGAGAGAGAGAGAGAGAGAGAGAGAGAGAGAGAGAGAGAGAGAGAGAGAGAGAGAGACCGCGCTCATTTACCTCTGTTTCAGGGTGTTCAACAGAATGATACAACCACTGGGATAGAGAGTAAGTCTGTGTTATTTATCTTTGTACTAATCAAACCAAAGTGGAAATAGCTAGAGAGGTCATTTGAGCAGTACAGTGTGTTATGATTTGGTTGACATTTAGGAGTCCCCTTCCATTGGCTGAAGTCCCCTTCCATCTGATGAATGGGAATGCTGCTCATTTGGATGTGACAGACAGATAGGGATGATTGAGGTCCTCTCTCTCGCCCACACCATGCTGCCCTGGCTCTGCTTAAAGTACATCCTCTCTCTCTCCCACACCATGCTGCCCTGGCTCTGCTTAAAGTACATCCTCTCTCTCTCCCACACCATGCTGCCCTGGCTCTGCTTAAAGTACATCCTCTCTCTCTCCCATGCTGCCCTGGCACCATGTACATCCTCTCTCTCTCCCACACCATGCTGCCCTGGCTCTGCTTAAAGTACATCTCTCTCTCTCCCCACAGCATGCTCTGCCCTGGCTCTGCTTAAAGTACATCCTCTCTCTCGCCCACACCATGCTGCCCTGGCTCTGCCCTGGCTCTGCTTAAAGTACATCCTCTCTCTCGCCCACACCATGCTGCCCTGGCTCTGCCCTGGCTCTGCTTAAAGTACATCCTCTCTCTAGCCCACACCATGCTGCCCTGGCTCTGCCCTGACATCTGCTTAAAGTACATCCTCTCTCTCGCCCACACCATGCTGCCCTGGCTCTGCCCTGACATCTGCTTAAAGTACATCCTCTCTCTCTCCCACACCATGCTGCCCTGGCTCTGCTTAAAGTACATCCTCTCTCTCTCCCACACCATGCTGCCCTGGCTCTGCTTAAAGTACATCCTCTCTCTCTCCCACAACATGCTGCCCTGGCTCTGCTCTGACATCTGGGTGACATCTGCTTAAAGTACATCTCTCTCTCCCACACCATGCTGCCCTGGCTCTGCTTAAAGTACATCCTCTCTCTCTCCCACACCATGCTGCCCTGGCTCTGCTTAAAGTACATCCTCTCTCTCTCCCACACCATGCTGCCCTGGCTCTGCTTAAAGTACATCCTCTCTCTCTCCCACACCATGCTGCCCTGGCTCTGCTCTGACATCTGGGTGACATCTGCTTAAAGTACATCCTCTCTCTCCCACACCATGCTGCCCTGGCTCTGCTCTGACATCTGGGTGACATCTGCTTAAAGTACATCCTCTCTCTCGCCCACACCATGCTGCTCTGGCTCTGCTCTGACATCTGGGTGACATCTGCTTAAAGTACATCCTCTCTCTCGCCCACACCATGCTGCCCTGGCTCTGCTCTGACATCTGCTTAAAGTACATCCTCTCTCTCGCCCACACCATGCTGCCCTGGCTCTGCTCTGACATCTGGGTGACATCTGCTTAAAGTACATCCTCTCTCTCGCCCACACCATGCTGCCCTGGCTCTGACATCTGACTGCCCTGGCTCTGCTCTGACATCTGCTTAAAGTACATCCTCTCTCTCGCCCACACCATGCTGCCCTGGCTCTGCTCTGACATCTGGGTGACATCTGCTTAAAGTACATCCTCTCTCTCGCCCACACCATGCTGCCCTGGCTCTGCTCTGACATCTGCTTAAAGTACATCCTCTCTCTCGCCCACACCATGCTGCCCTGGCTCTGCTCTGACATCTGCTTAAAGTACATCCTCTCTCTCGCCCACACCATGCTGCCCTGGCTCTGCTCTGACATCTGCTTAAAGTACATCCTCTCTCTCGCCCACACCATGCTGCCCTGGCTCTGCTCTGACATCTGCTTAAAGTACATCCCTCTCTCGCCCACACCATGCTGCCCTGGCTCTGCTCTGACATCTGGGTAACATCCTCTCTCGATGCTGCCCTGGCTCTGCTCTGACATCTACATCTGCTTAAAGTATTACTCTCTCTCGCCCACACCATGCTGCCCTGGCTCTGCTGACATCTGCTCTGCTCTCTCGCCCACACCAGTCTGTCCATCTGGGTGACACACTCCAGCCTGAAATGCTGCCCTGGCCTGCTCCCATCTCACTGCTCTGCTCTCTCCAGTCTGTCCCTGGAGCTCACTGCTCACTCTCCAGTCTGTCCCTGGAAAACCCTCCCAGCTCACTGCTCTGCTCTCTCAGTCTGTCCCTGGATACACAGCCCAGCCTGAAAACCCTCCCAGCTCACTGCTCTGCTCTCTCAGTCTGTCCCTGGATACACCCTCCCAGCTCACTGCTCTGCTCTCTCAGTCTGTCCCTGGACACACCCTCCCAGCTCACTGCTCTGCTCTCTCAGTCTGTCCCTGGACACACCCTCCCAGCTCACTGCTCTGCTCTCTCAGTCTGTCCCTGGACACACCCTCCCAGCTCACTGCTCTGCTCTCTCAGTCTGTCCCTGGATACACCCTCCCAGCTCACTGCTCTGCTCTCTCAGTCTGTCCCTGGATACACCCTCCCAGCTCACTGCTCTGCTCTCTCAGTCTGTCCCTGGACACACCCTCCCAGCTCACTGCTCTGCTCTCTCAGTCTGTCCCTGGACACACCCTCCCAGGCTCACTGCTCTGCTCTCTCAGTCTGTCCCTGGACACACCCACCCAGCTCACTGCTCTGCTCTCTCAGTCTGTCCCTGGACACACCCTCCCAGCTCACTGCTCTGCTCTCTCAGTCTGTCCCTGGACACACCCTCCCAGCTCACTGCTCTGCTCTCTCAGTCTGTCCCTGGACACACCCTCCCAGCTCACTGCTCTGCTCTCTCAGTCTGTCCCTGGACACACCCTCCCAGCTCACTGCTCTGCTCTCTCAGTCTGTCCCTGGACCCTCCAGGCTGAAGCCTTCCCTCTGGCTCTGACGTCTCTGCCACAGTTAGCAGACGAAGGGGGACAGAGAGAAATGTTTGAGGCAGAGAAGGTCAGTGGACAGATCTGAGTGCCTCAGGTGCTCTGAGAATGAGTAGTAATCAGTGAACAGTGTACATCTGAGTAAAGCCTGGTGAAGGTTTTGAGTGTGACTCCTCCTCTGCCGCTCTCCCTGGACAGGGAGAACGCAACACCCTCTCTGTCTTTTTGCTGGAAGGATAAGGAGGAATGGGAGCAGCAGATACTCGTTAATCAGCAGAGAGAATGTTTAGAGTGGAAAGGAGAGGAGAGGAGGGGGAAAGAGAAGAGAAGGAAAGGAAAGGTGAATAGAAGACTGAGTAATTGTTTTGCAAGCCAAATAAACCCTGTCCTAAACACTCAGGCAGAGAAACCCTGTCCTAAACACTCAGGCAGAGAAACCCTGTCCTAAACACTCAGGCAGAGAAACCCTGTCCTATACTCTACAGTCAGCCTCAGAGATGGTTGAGGGTCCCATGCCATCGAATCACCATCTCTTGACCCAGTCTCCTATATTAAGGCAAAAGTCTGTGTCGTGACTTTCCCCGAAGGTGGTTCCTCTCCTTGTTCGGGCAGTGCTCGGCGGGCGGTGCGCTCGGCGGGGGGTGCGGGCGGTGCTCAGCGGGCGGTGCGCTAGGCGGGCGGCGGTCTGCGTCGTTCAACAACATACGGCAGAACTGCAATGTCTGGGCACTGCGATAGATCAGGTGATGGTGGCGATGGAAAGGTGCGAGAGAGGTGGCCTTTTTACACCGCCACCAGCCACAATACAACCAGCCCTCTCATTCGTCGCCTGGGTCCAGTGGTATTCGGCTCGCGCTCCCGAGGGAGTACGATGACACGGCTGCCGGGTGCCATCACCGATCCATTTTTCTTTTTCCGTTTGTTTTGTCTTTGGTCCATTCACACCTGGTTTTCATTTGCTTTAATTCCTGTGTGTATATTTAACCGTTTCCCCGCTTAGGTTTGTGTGGGATTATTTTCATGTTGCTTGTGGAGGCTTTCCTCAGTTATTCACGTGTGTTTATTATAGTAAGGAGCGTTTGTTTTTTCTCCATCCGTGTGTAACTGTGAGTTCCCATTGTCTTGGGCGTTTTCTTTTGGTGATTGTACCTGTACTGTTTTTGGACTTGCCTCTATTAAAACAACGCTACATTGACATCTCTGCCCTGCTGCGCTTGACTCCTTATCTACCTTCAGAAGGAAATCGCAACAGCCTGTCTCGGCATGGTCTAGTCCTAAAACTATAGCAACTATGGAGAGTTCAATAAATCACGGCGCTTTTAGATTCCATACATACATTTGGGGGCAGCCACACGGAACAGTCCCTTGTCCGTACTGCTCAAGCAACTGATGGACCTGTGCCCCTCACAAATGACCTTAAAAAGCACACCATACATCTTTCTTGGTGAAATTGACAGCATTGTGTTGTAGTGGGGCTGAGAGAAGTATACCCTCCACTCTCACAGGCTGAGGTCATAACACAATTAGTACAAGCAGAGTGGATGAGGAAGAGACACAGGCCTGCGTCTGAAACACCACCCTGTCCTCTATATAGTGCATTACTTTTGACCAGAGTAGTGCACTATATGGGGATTAGGATGCCAGATCAACCTCATGCATGAAGGACAACGCCAACCTGCCCAACAGAGACGCCAAAAAGAGAGCATCAAATATAATGAATGTGCACCACCCTGCAGCCAGACAGATGACAAGACAGTATAGTGTATAATAACGATGTGTTTGGTAACTCAGAGGGAGCAGTAATTCAGTTCCAAACATCCTCATTTTAATTTCAAACAGCAGCCTCCAAATAATATCATTTTTAAAGAGCTGCATAAGCCCGTGATTTGGGCTATACCTAGATAATACGTGAGCCACTCAGTCGGTTGAGTCCGTCCCCTGCTCAGCTCAGTACCATCACACACCCTGTTAGCAGCGACACAACAAACACATATAGCAACCCTGCAGTGGATACACAGACCAGATGGAGCTTTAGGTGACCATAGAGCACATACTGTTTCAAAAAAGCAAAGATGCACCTCTAAAAGAGAATCAGGCAGTCTACTGTGATAACAACATCTGTCTGGATCCAGATTAACAGCCCAAATATGAAGTAACGGTACCTGTCCAAAGCCCCCGTTCCTTAGTTGTGTTCTCTGCTTCACTAAGGTTGGGTTGGTCGCAGTTAAGTCTGGCCTCCAATCCACACCCAACCCAGTCTGGTTAAGAGCACAATGTAACACACTATTTACAATGACACAGTCCACAGCGCAGAAAACAGATAACGCTTGAAGATAATGAAGAAAGCGCAACATTTTCTAGGCACCACAGAGTTCCTACCTTCAGGACATTGACGACACTAATAACAAGCACATATTCAGCATTTTAACATCCAAAGTAACGTGACAATAAGTAGAAGCTTTGTAAAGGTATTACTGATACTGCGTGTCAAGCTACTGCCCTGCGAAACCCCTAAAGCGTATCATTCAGGTGTACACCCCCCTGCTAACCACAGGAGTTGCTGAGAGGACGGCTCATAGAAACGTCTGGAATGGAGTAAATGGAATGGAAACAACGTGCTTGATGTGTTCGATACCATTTCATTCATTCCATTCCAGCCATTTCTATGAGCCCGTCCTCCCCAATTAAGGTGCCACCAGCCGCCTGTGCTACCAACACACATCCCTTATATCCCACCCACATAATAATTCACCGTCCTATATGAGGGATTCATCAGAAAACATGATTAAAATAACTACATTGGCATACGTATACTAATGAACAAAACATTGTTTTCCCATCACTTGGGACAAATGTTAACGCAAAACTGTGCTACGATAATATTTCCTTATTTTCTTTTGTTTGGCAACTATTAAACGGTGTATCATTTTCCTGTGGGTACGTTAAGAAAGCATTCTCTATGGGTCACGAGTATTTTCCCTTTGTAAGTGTAGACTACAGGTTTGATTTACCCATGCTTAGTTCATCCCTTCAGATAGACATATCTAACTATCTCTCTGACCCCATTGGCTGCCTTGACATTAGTGTTGCAGTAATGGTCGGGCGTTGGTTTCCCTATAGCCCGTGGGTGCATCTCCCCATACCTACCGTCCGCAGGTTAACATTTTCCCTATACGAATGACATAACATATCTCTCTGGTTTCCCCCCATGTCCCCCTCGTCCCCCCATGTCCCCCTCGTCCCCCAGTCAGTCAATGGTTCCTCCCTCAGCACGTCCCCATAGTGCTGACCGTGGTGTAACTAAATTTGGACATGGACACCCCGATAGCCATGGCGTCCTCCTCTCCATCCCGCAGCCCGTGGCGCCTGTGTCGGCAGGGCGGGCGGCAGCAGCAGGCGAAGGTGGCGAGCAGCGCAGTACGGAAGCGTGTGTTCATGAAGCAGTAGGTGATGGGGTTGACACAGGCCGAGGTGTAGGACAGGAGGTGGATGAAGGAGATGGGGGCACCAGAGAGGGCACGGCGGGCAGAGACGGGGTGGAAAGCCTTCCAGGTGTTGGCGCAGTAGAGGGGCAACCAGCACAGGAAGAACAGAGCAACAATCACCACCAGCATCCGGATCACGCGCTTCTTGGCCAAGAGCTTGGCCTCCGAGGTGTTGCTGCGGAGACGCTCCAATTTGGACGTGGTTGCCGTCGATGATGTCACAGTGGACATCTCCATGGAGCGCGGTCGCTTGGCGAGCTGGACGTAGCATCCATCACCGTCGTCGCTGCCGCAAGCCCCGGTGGTGGTCAGGCCGTTCTTTAGACCTGAGGGGGCGGGGCAAAGAAGATGACAGAGGATTTACTTCGCAGGCAAGTAGAGGTCCAAAACTGTGAGGAGGGGTCAGACCAATTAGGTTTTGTAACTAATAATTTCAGACGGTCACAAATATTTATGATCCATTCAACACCCCATATATCTCAATTTAGCCATGAGGAGCCACACAATCCTGGGTCACAGACGTATTTTAGAGGAGGCACATCACCAAAAACCTGAGTCACATTTCTCATCTGAGGGCTAATGTTCCCTCGCTTTCTCTCTTCCTCCATATCACTACCCCTCTGTTTCTCTCTCCCCTCCCATCCCTCCCTCTCTCATATTGGACAGACAGATGGTGAAGGTCTACAGCCATCAGCAGCAGATATACTCCATATATCAGATCCTTCCAGCTACTCACTTTCACACTGACTAAAGGTTACGCTGCTCTAACCTGCAACACAATAACATGATTGAAATGCTAATGAAATGTTCATTCTGTGTGACCACAGAAAAGAGACAGCCCAAATCCTAATAATGTGGTTCACAATTCAAACATCTGGGAAACACTACTGGGCAGTAACTGGATGATAACTATTTATTCTAGTAAGTTCATTCCAATTCAGCATTGTAACATCTTCTTACTAACCTCTCCACTGCAAGATGTAAATAAATGTGTGAATAATTAAATAACAGTAATGTAGGTCTCACCGGGAGATGATGTCTTCTGAACCATCTCAAACTGGATTCCCCGGTACAGCTCTCTGGAGATGAGTCCATAGGCCACAATCATCACCACCCCCGGAACAACAAAGAGCGTAAGCAGCAACATCATGTTCCTGGGACACACACAGGAAGTGGGTTTAACAAATTGACCTTAGACACTAATCCAAGGTATGTTGTGCCTTACCCCTCTTGAGATGGTTAAGGTTAGGATGTTTGGTGACTACTCTGATCCTAGATCTGTGCCCGAGGCCAGCTTCTTCAAGGAGCATAGAGAGAGCATAGGAGAAAAGGGCTCGCTCTCACAGGAGACTTCCAGAAAGAGGTTAGGCAGAGGAAGTCCAATAGGCATTGGGTTAGAAGGCGCAAACCAGAGATGGGGATCTTCAATTCTTCAATATCTTTACTGTGGTCCAACGGCTGGAGATAATAATGGTTGATACCCAGTGTAGAAGACATTCCACCACAATGCTGTTATTCTATTTAGTCGTCGTGGAGGACAAAATATGTGGAACGGGTAATCAAAAAGTGTTAGATATGTTAACAGGGACATTGAACTAGTGGATTATGAATATAAAAGTTGGAATTAAATTAGCTCTCTGGGTAAAGCCACATGAATTATGTCCTTGATAGTCCATTGAAATTGTTTAGAGGCACCATGGCTATTAGAACAATATTCCACAATCATAGGAGACCCTGTAGGAGATTAGAATAGTTACATAGTTACATTAGAATAGTTACATAGTTACATTAGAATAGTTACATAGTTACATTAGAATAGTTACATGTGCATCCATTCTTCCTTGGAACTGTCTCTTTATCTGTTTGGTTCCTACAAGTGTTTTAACTTGCTTTTGTAACTCATTATTGAACCCTTTGGAGAGTGAAATAGAGGGTAAAAAGAGTACGTTTCGTGCATTTAATTTGTGGATGTCTGACTACAGCAGAGTAGGCTGGTGGGAGGAGCTATAGGAGGAGGGGCTCAATGTAATTGCTGGAATAGAATACATTGAATGTTATCAAACATATGGAAACCACATCTTTGAATATGTTCCATAATTTCCATTCCAGTCATTACAATGAGCCCTGTGACATAACAAGCTGGCATTTACAGGTTCGGTTGTTCTATGTCAGGACCTCAGACAGAGGGGATGGGGGATGAGGGATAAGGGGAGAGAGAGAGCGACAAAGAGAGAGAAACAGAGGCGGACAGAAGGAGAGATGAGGACGCAAAGAGGGGGCTATAAAGAGGCGGGAGAAGGAGAGGTGTGTGTGTGTGTGTGTGTGTGTGTGTGTGTGTGTGTGTGTGTGTGTGTGTGTGTGTGTGTGTGTGTGTGTGTGTGTGTGTGTGTGTGTGTGTGTGTGTGTGTGTGTGTGTGTGTGTGTGTGTGTGTGTGTGTGCGTGTGCGTGTGCGTGTGCGTGTGTGTACGTCTCTATCTATGACTTGAGCGGGTATGTGAATATGTGTGGATATGCGAGTGAGTTTTTCTCACAAGAGTAAGCGTCATGGAGGTCCCAACATGAAAGAAAAATGACTGAGCCGCATTACAGCTTCAGCCAGTGTTTTCTACCTGGAAAAGTCTACATCAAACCTAAAGCTTGTTTTAGTGGAAAGTTACACCTTATTTTGCTGTTGCACCCATTTTAGTAATGCGTTTATATTCTAATGAGTATGCAAAAACAACACTGTTGTATCATCACTCTAATGTGATCATTATCACAATTGCAACCAAACCCCCTAAAATGCAGTATTAGGACAACAGCACTAAGCAAAAAGTAAGACGAGAGGAATTAACACCCACCCACCCTTACACACATACACTTCATACACAACCTCACCCCCACACACACACACCCACCCTTACACACACACACTTCATACGCAACCTCACCCCCACACACACACACCCACCCTTACACACACACACTTCATACGCAACCTCACCCCCACACACACCCACCCACCCGTATACACACACACGCTTCATACACAACCTCACCCCCACACACACACACCCACCCTTACACACATGCACTTCATACACAACCTCACCCCCACACACACCCACCCACCCGTATACACACACACACACACACACTTCAACCTCACCCCCACACACCACCTCCCCCCACACACACAGACTCACCAGGCCTGCTCCACCTCCCCCACACACACAGACTCACCAGGCCTGCTCCACCTCCCCCCACACACACAGACTCACCAGGCCTGCTCCACCTCCCCCACACACACAGACTCACCAGCCCTGCTCCACCTCTCCCCCACACACACAGACTCACCAGGCCTGCTCCACCTCCCCCCCACACACACAGACTCACCAGGCCTGCTCCACCTCCCCCCACACACACAGACTCACCAGGCCTGCTCCACCTCCCCTCCACACACACAGACTCACCAGGCCTGCTCCACCTCCCCCCACACACACAGACTCACCAGGCCTGCTCCACCTCCCCCCACACACACAGACTCACCAGGCCTGCTCCACCTCCCCCCCACACACACAGACTCACCAGGCCTGCTCCACCTCCGGATAGGGCCAGACGTGGCGACACATGCGTGCGATGGTGATGTTGTCCTTTAGGGGAACGTGCTTCAGGTGGCTGAACACGGGGTAAGGGGTCATGATCATGAAGGACAGGAGCCAGGTGGCGGCGATCACCCGGTAGGCATGGGAACGGGTCTGCCACGCCCGCGATTTCAGCGGGTTGCAGATGGCGCTGTAGCGCTCGATCGCTATGGCAACCAGGCTGAAGGTGGAGATGCTCACGGATACACCTGTTGGAAAGTCAAGAAATGAGAAACGACACATAAACAACACTTTTAAAAGTTTCAAATATGTACAACTTTTTCCGTTAGTTACGTAAGAGTTCTGCTAAGTTTACATATTGAAAGGTTCCAACTTTTGTAAAATATCAGATGTGACCCTAACTGAAGGTTATGAATCATAGATCAGTACTGAGCACTTTTGAGTGAAGATGTGTTTTTAAGGATGTGTTAGTGAAACATGAGTGGGAGATGTTGGCTAAATACAGATGGTGTTGGAGGAAATCACATCCTGAACCTCCTGATCTGATCCCCCAGACTGGAGAAGGGTAAGGATTCTATGCTCTCCTCCTAATCCATATCCTCCTACTAGCTGGAACATGACATTAGACTGTGTGTGTGTGTGTGTGTGTGTGTGTGTGTGTGTGTGTGTGTGTGTGTGTGTGTGTGTGTGTGTGTGTGTGTGTGTGTGTGTGTGTGTGTGTGTGTGTGTGTGTGTGTGTGTGTGTGTGTGTGTGTGTGTGTGTGTGTGTGTGTGTGTGTGTGTGTGTGTGTGTGTGTGTGTGTGTGTGTGTGTGTGTGTGTGTGTGTGTGTGTGGGAGCCTAGGAGCCTGGGAGCCTGCATGCTTGTGTGTGTTCATCCATGTGCGATATTCTATGTATGTCTGTGTGCAGGTCTGTGAGGTGTCCTGTGCTGCGTTATTCTGTGTATGTCTGTGTGCAGGTCTGTGAGGTGTCCTGTGCTGCGTTATTCTGTGGGGACCATTGGGAGCAGCTAGAGAGCACAGCCAGCAGATTCCCAGATCCTGCCCTTTCCACTCTTGCTCTCTCAATGCATCCTAATGATGATTCTCTGTCTCAGTTCCTTCCATGCCACTAGGTGCCAAGGTTTCCTTTACACTGCCCTACTCTATACATCCCACATGATACCTAGTCAGTCTCCCTCTCTCTCTCCTCTTCTCTCCCCCCCCTGTCTCACCCATGAGGTAGGCCACTATCTTGCACATGGCGGCTCCAAAGATGAAGTCCTCCAGGAGGTTGGGGATGAGGGTGAAGGGCATGCAGAAGATGGCCATCATCAGGTCGCTGACTGCCAGGGACAGCAGGAAGGAGTTGGTGACAGTCCTCATGCGCTTGTTGACTGCCAGGACCACGATAATGAGCAGGTTGCCCAACACACTGAGGAGGAAGATGACCGAATAGAGCAGGATACGCAGAGAGTCCACCTCTAGAGGTAGGAGGAGAGAGACAGAGAATAGAGGGATGGAGTTAACAGAGAGTCCACCTCTAGAGGCAGGAGGAGAGAGACAGAGAATAGAGGGATGGAGTTAACAGAGAGTCCACCTCTAGAGGTAGGAGGAGAGAGACAGAGAATAGAGGGATGGAGTTAACAGAGAGTCCACCTCTAGAGGTAGGAGGAGAGAGACAGAGAATAGAGGGATGGAGTTAACAGAGAGTCCACCTCTAGAGGTAGGAGGAGAGAGACAGAGAATAGAGGGATGGAGTTAACAGAGAGTCCACCTCTAGAGGCAGGAGGAGAGAGACAGAGAATAGAGGGATGGAGTTAACAGAGAGTCCACCTCTAGAGGCAGGAGGAGAGAGACAGAGAATAGAGGGATGGAGTTAACAGAGAGTCCACCTCTAGAGGTAGGAGGAGAGAGACCGAGAATAGAGGGATGGAGTTAACAGAGTCCACCTCTAGAGGTAGGAGAAGAGAGACAGAGAATAGAGGGATGGAGTTAACAGAGAGTCCACCTCTAGAGGTAGGAGGAGAGAGACAGAGAATAGAGGGATGGAGTTAACAGAGAGTCCACCTCTAGAGGTAGGAGGAGAGAGACAGAGAATAGAGGGATGGAGTTCAGAGAGTCCACCTAGGAGGAGAGAGACAGAGAATAGAGGCAGGAGGAGAGAGACAGAGAATAGAGGGATGGAGTTAACAGAGAGTCCACCTCTAGAGGTAGGATGGGAGAGAGACAGAGAATAGAGGGATGGAGTTAACAGAGAGTCCACCTCTAGAGGTAGGAGGAGAGAGACAGAGAATAGAGGGATGGAGTTAACAGAGAGTCCACCTCTAGAGGTAGGATGGAGAGAGAGACAGAGAATAGAGGGATGGAGTTAACAGAGAGTCCACCTCTAGAGGTAGGAGGAGAGAGACAGAGAATAGAGGGATGGAGTTAACAGAGAGTCCACCTCTAGAGGTAGGAGGAGAGAGACAGAGAATAGAGGGATGGAGTTAACAGAGAGTCCACCTCTAGAGGTAGGAGGAGAGAGACAGAGAATAGAGGGATGGAGTTAACAGAGAGTCCACCTCTAGAGGTAGGAGGAGAGAGACAGAGAATAGAGGGATGGAGTTAACAGAGAGTCCACCTCTAGAGGTAGGAGGAGAGAGACAGAGAATAGAGGGATGGAGTTAACAGAGAGTCCACCTCTAGAGGTAGGAGGAGAGAGACAGAGAATAGAGGGATGGAGTTAACAGAGAGTCCACCTCTAGAGGCAGGAGGAGAGAGACAGAGAATAGAGGGATGGAGTTAACAGAGAGTCCACCTCTAGAGGTAGGAGGAGAGAGACAGAGAATAGAGGGATGGAGTTAACAGAGAGTCCACCTCTAGAGGTAGGAGGAGAGAGACCGAGAATAGAGGGATGGAGTTAACAGAAAGGGTGCTGAGAAACAGAGGTGTAGATCACATAACATACTACATTTAGAGCCTGATGGAAGCAGTAAGATCCCACCAGTCACAATCCAACACAGTACGTATGTTGTGTTCCTTAGCTAGGATTGATGGTTATCATGTCATGACCGAAACAGTGTTATTTATAGAAGCCCCAGCCAGGCAGAGGAAGTCTGAGCATATAATTATTGAGGGCAGGAGGCCTGTTAAGAGGCCCTAGTCCAGTTTAACAGATTAATCAGCACTGTTGGCAATGAGGCCCTTTATCTACTTCCCCAGAGTCAGATGAAGTCGTGGATACCATTTGTACAACAACAACAACAAAAAATGGCCCTTTCAGAGGAAGTTGCTAACTAGCGCTAGGGCAATTGCTAACTAGCATTCATGCAATGACTGGAAGATTACAGGTATCTGCTAGCATACTAGCATACTAGCAGATACCTATACACTTCCAGTCATTGCACTAATGCTAGTTAGCAATGGCTCACAAAACTACCCCTAACATCCTTCATACTGGACACAGAGACATACATATGGTATCCAGGAGTTCATCTGACTCTGGGGAAGTAGTTAAAGGGCCTGAAGTATATGTTTAACATACAGCTCAATACCATTACCCTCTTCCACTATGTCTCTATTGATCTCTACCTCTACAGCCTGCTACCAACTGGGCTCTAGGCGTACCAAAGAGAGGGTGGTGGGAAGGGGTGGGTATGTGTCTGTATGTATGTGACTTGGAGAGAGAGAGTGAGAGAGAGACAGAGAGGAAGAGAGAGAGAGAGTTGGACAGAGAGGAAGAGAGAGAGACAGAAAGGAAGAGAGAGAGAGAGTTACAGAGTTACAGAGAGAAAGTTACAGAGAGAGAGAGAGTTCGACAGAGTGAGAGAGTTAGACAGAGAGAGAGAGTTAGACAGAGAGAGGGGGGGGGGGGGGAGTTAGAGAGAGAGAGGCTGAGAGAGAGAGATTGAGATTGCTATTGAGAAAGGCTGCCGTAGACAGACATGGCTCTCAAGAGAAGACAGGCTATGTGCACACTGCCCACAAAATGAGGTGGAAACAGAGATACACTTCCTAACCTCCTGTCCAACGTATGACCATATCAGAGATGGAGAGAGTGAGAGAGTTACAGAGAGACAGAGGAAGATAGAGAGAGAGCTAGAGAGAGAGACTTAGAGAGACAGAGAGGAAGAGAGAGAGACAGAAAGGAAGGAGAGAGAGAGTTAGAGAGACTCCCATATCTACTGGGTGAAATTCCACAAATTCCACAGTGCCATCACAGCAGCAAGATTTGTGACCTGTTGCCACAAGAAAAGGGCAACCAGTGAAGAACAAACACCATTGTAAATACAACCCATATTTTTGCTTATTTATTTTCCCTTGTGTTCTTTAACTATTTGTACATTGTATATATATATATATATATATATATAATATGACATTTGTAATGTCTTTACTGTTTTTAAACTTCTGTATGTGTAATGTTTACTGTTAATTTTTGTTGTTTTTCACTTTATATATTCACTTTGTATGTTGTCTACCTCACTTGCTTTGGCAATGTTAACACGTTTCCCATGCCAATAAAGCCCTTGAATTGAATTGAATTGAGAGAGAGAGTTAGAGAGAGACAGAGAGACACAGGGGAAGAGAGTTAGAGAGAGACAGAGAGATACAGAGGAAGAGAGAGAGAGTTAGGGAGAGACAGAGAGACACAGAGAAAGAGAGAGAGAGTTAGGGAGAGACACAGAGGAATAGAGTTAGAGAGAGACAGAGAGATACAGAGGAAGAGAGTTAGAGAGAGACAGAGAGACACAGAGGAAGAGAGAGAGAGTTAGCGAGAGACAGAGAGACACAGAGGAAGAGAGAGAGAGTTAGAGAGAGACAGAGAGACACAGGGGAAGAGAGTTAGAGAGAGACAGAGAGACACAGAGGAAGAGAGAGAGAGTTAGGGAGAGACAGAGAGACACAGAGAAAGAGAGAGAGAGTTAGAGAGAGACAGAGAGACACAGGGGAAGAGAGTTAGAGAGAGTTAGGGAGAGACACAGAGGAAGAGAGTTAGAGAGTTAGAGAGAGACAGAGATATACAGAGGAAGAGAGAGAGAGTTAGGGAGAGACACAGAGGAAGAGAGTTAGAGAGAGACAGAGAGACAGAGAGAGAGAGAGAGAGAGAGAGAGACACAGAGGAAAGAGAGAGAGTTAGAGAGTTAGAGAGAGACAGAGAGACACAGAGGAAGAGAGAGAGAGTTAGGGAGAGACAGAGAGACACAGAGGAAGAGAGTTAGAGAGAGACAGAGAGACACAGAGGAAGAGAGTTAGAGAGAGGTAGGGAGAGACACAGAGGAAGAGAGTTAGAGAGAGACAGAGAGACACAGAGAAAGAGAGTTAGAGAGAGACAGAGAGACACAGAGTAAGAGAGTTACAGAGATACAGAGAGTTTTAGAGTTTTAAATACTCTTTATTGGGTCTGGGGGCCCACCACACAATAAATACTCATACAAAACCACAGTTACACATCAATTAAAAACACAACTTCAATTCCTCCTCCACAGTAACTAAACACAACAGCCTCTGAATACCCCATATACTCAAACAGATCGATATTGTTGACAAGTTTATAATTGGCAAACTCAACCCTTAGTCTCGCTGCCAACATTCCCTCCAGCATTCCCACCACATCCACAGACCCCTGTCCCCGAATGCTGTTCTTTCGGGTCTTCCATATCGCAAATTTTGCTGCCCCTAACACAAAATTAAGCAACACAACTACACCCTTTTGACTGAACCTGTACTTTGGCCCAAATATATACAGTTGGGAAGAGAAAACCTCTCCCAACGTGGAGAACCAATCAGTGATCAGTTCAATCATCCCAACCAACCTGGGACACAGTAAAAACAGATGTGCCAGAGATTCAGACTCAGCACAGAATGGACACCTCTCCCCAACAGTAGGGTCCAGGTGTACCAGATGCATGTTGGTTGCTATAGGCTCCATGTATTATCCTCCATTGGAGGTCAGCTGTCCTCTTATCAATAGGCAGTTTGTATAATGATCGCCAACAGCCTTTTGGAGAGGCACCTGGACCAAGCACATCCGCCCACCTCGTCGATTTTACCCCTTCCAGGGAAGAGGCATGGGACACCTTTACACATATTCTGTACATGGCCTTCTTTCCCACCTCCTTGAACTCCCCCAGCTCCGGGGTATCGAAAGGAAAGCAGCATCCCCACATCCTCTTCAAATGCCCCCATCACAGCACTAACAATCAGTGAAGGGAACACATAATCCAGACCATCCTTCCACCGATCAGAATTGGAAGTGTCAGTCACCCTCTAAAACCATACACCCCTCTTGGTCACACTGTCTTAAGGTTTCCTTTATTTGATCAAATACAGCAATATGCTCTGTACCCTCATTAGGAGCATAAACATAAAAAATAAAATTTAAAAAACCATAACATCCACCTTGACCAATAAAACCCGACCCTTGACAATCTCTGTTGTAGATACCACAGTCACCCCTAAGCCTGAGGAAAACAGGATTGCCACCCCAGCACTGAAATTAGTACCATGACTGAGTACATGCTGCCCCTCCCACCACATACCCCAGTCAACCTCATTTTCCTCATCGCTATGTGTCTCCTGTAGGAAAACTACATTAAGCCTTTTCTGTTTTATTACTTCTAATACTCAAGCCCTCTTATTCATGTCCCTTCCCCATTAATATTAAGAGCAACCCTTCTTCTCAGCTAGCTACATAGCCGTCTTTGTATCAAAGATAATTGCGTAATTATCGTATTTCGCCGTCCTAACGTAGTCTTCACTAGCCAGCTAGCTAACGTCCACTGATTAGCTGCACTGGGAAAACTATTACACTCAACTGAACGACTTGATCAGTGTAGTGTTAGCTAGCCACATAGCTGTCTTTGCTGTCTTCGTATCTTCGTTCCAAGATAATTGTGTTGTTTAGGTTTAGAGTGTGTAGTCTTAGAGTGATTATCTTAATTTACCGAGGTTAGCTAGCCAGCTATTTGTCGTCCTTAACGTAGGAGACTCTGCTAGCTAGCCAACAGCTAGCCAATGCTACCCAACGTCTTCTGAATAGAACTCAACAACCCGGTCGCATTCACAGGTAGTATCACATTTTCATTTCATTTCATTACAGTACAACGGTTTGATTTGTTTGATCGTAGCTAGCTACATAGCTAGCTACATAGCCGTCTTTGTATCAAAGATAATTGTGTAGTCTAGAGCGATTTTCTAGGTTAGCTAGCCAGCTATTGTCGTTCTTTTAACGCAACGTAACGTAAACAACACTACTAGCTAGCCAGCTAGCCCCCGAATAGCAGCACTGTAGAAACTATTACACTCAACGGAACGACTTGATTAGTGTAGTGTCAACAACGCACCCACTGCCAGCTAGCCTACTTCAGCAGTACTGTATCATTTTAATCATTTTAGTCAATAAGATTCTTGCTACGCAGCTTAACTTTCTGAACATTCGAGACGTGTAGTCCACTTGTCATTCCAATCTCCTTTGCATTAGCGTAGCCTCTTCTGTAGCCTGTTAACTATGTGTCTGTTTATCCCTGTTCTCTCCTCTCTGCACAGACCATACAAACGCTCCACACCGCGTGGCCGCGGCCACCCTAATCTGGTGGTCCCAGCGCGCACGACCCACGTGGAGTTCCAGGTCTCCGGTAGCCTCTGGAATTGCCGATCTGCGGTCAACAAGGCAGAGTTCATCTCAGCCTATGCCTCCCTCCAGTCCCTCGACTTCTTGGCACTAACGGAAACATGGATCACCACAGACAACACTGCTACTCCTACTGCTCTCTCTTCGTCCGCCCACGTGTTCTCGCACACCCGAGAGCTTCTGGTCAGCGGGGTGGTGGCACCGGGATCCTCATCTCTCCCAAGTGGTCATTCTCTCTTTCTCCCCTTACCCATCTGTCTATCGCCTCCTTTGAATTCCATGCTGTCACAGTTACCAGCCCTTTCAAGCTTAACATCCTTATCATTTATCGCCCTCCAGGTTCCCTCGGAGAGTTCATCAATGAGCTTGATGCCTTGATAAGCTCCTTTCCTGAGGACGGCTCACCTCTCACAGTTCTGGGCAACTTTAACCTCCCCACGTCTACCTTTGACTCATTCCTCTCTGCCTCCTTCTTTCCACTCCTCTCCTCTTTTGACCTCACCCTCTCACCTTCCCCCCTACTCACAAGGCAGGCAATACGCTCGACCTCATCTTTACTAGATGCTGTTCTTCCACTAACCTCATTGCAACTCCCCTCCAAGTCTCCGACCACTACCTTGTATCCTTTTCCCTCTCGCTCTCATCCAACACCTCCCACACTGCCCCTACTCGGATGGTATCGCGCCGTCCCAACCTTCGCTCTCTCTCCCCCGCTACTCTCTCCTCTTCCATCCTATCATCTCTTCCCTCCGCTCAAACCTTCTCCAACCTATCTCCTGATTCTGCCTCCTCAACCCTCCTCTCCTCCCTCTCTGCATCCTTTGACTCTCTATGTCCCCTATCCTCCAGGCCGGCTCGGTCCTCCCCTCCCGCTCCGTGGCTCGATGACTCATTGCGAGCTCACAGAACAGGGCTCCGGGCAGCCGAGCGGAAATGGAGGAAAACTCGCCTCCCTGCGGACCTGGCATCCTTTCACTCCCTCCTCTCTACATTTTCCTCCTCTGTCTCTGCTGCTAAAGCCACTTTCTACCACGCTAAATTCCAAGCATCTGCCTCTAACCCTAGGAAGCTCTTTGCCACCTTCTCCTCCCTCCTGAATCCTCCTCCCCTCCCCCCTCCTCCCTCTCTGCAGACGACTTCGTCAACCATTTTGAAAAGAATGTCGACGACATCCGATCCTCATTTGCTAAGTCAAATGACACCGCTGGTTCTGCTCACACTGCCCTACCCTGTGCTCTGACCTCTTTCTCCCCTCTCTCTCCAGATGAAATCTCGCGTCTTGTGACGGCCGGCCGCCCAACAACCTGCCCGCTTGACCCTATCCCCTCCCCTCTTCTCCAGACCATTTCCGGAGACCTTCTCCCTTACCTCACCTCGCTCATCAACTCATCACTGACCGCTGGCTACGTCCCTTCCGTCTTCAAGAGAGCGAGAGTTGCACCCCTTCTGAAAAAACCTACACTCGATCCCTCCGATGTCAACAATTACAGACCAGTATCCCTTCTTTCTTTTCTCTCCAAAACTCTTGAACGTGCCGTCCTTGGCCAGCTCTCCCGCTATCTCTCTCTGAATGACCTTCTTGATCCAAATCAGTCAGGTTTCAAGACTAGTCATTCAACTGAGACTGCTCTCCTCTGTATCACGGAGGCGCTCCGCACTGCTAAAGCTAACTCTCTCTCCTCTGCTCTCATCCTTCTAGATCTATCGGCTGCCTTCGATACTGTGAACCATCAGATCCTCCTCTCCACCCTCTCCAAGTTGGGCATCTCCGGCGCGGCCCACGCTTGGATTGCGTCCTACCTGACAGGTCGCTCCTACCAGGTGGCGTGGCGAGATTCTGTCTCCTCACCACGCGCTCTCACCACTGGTGTCCCCCAGGGCTCTGTTCTAGGCCCTCTCCTATTCTCGCTATACACCAAGGCACTTGGCTCTGTCATAACCTCACATGGTCTCTCCTATCATTGCTATGCAGACGACACACAACTAATCTTCTCCTTTCCCCCTTCTGACGACCAGGTGGCGAATCGCATCTCTGCATGTCTGGCAGACATATCAGTGTGGATGACGGATCACCACCTCAAGCTGAACCTCGGCAAGACGGAGCTGCTCTTCCTCCCGGGGAAGGACTGCCCGTTCCATGATCTCGCCATCACGGTTGACAACTCCATTGTGTCCTCCTCCCAGAGCGCTAAGAACCTTGGTGTGATCCTGGACAACACCCTGTCGTTCTCAACCAACATCAAGGCGGTGGCCCGTTCCTGTAGGTTCATGCTCTACAACATCCGCAGAGTACGACCCTGCCTCACACAGCAAGCGGCGCAGGTCCTAATCCAGGCACTTGTCATCTCCCGTCTGGATTACTGCAACTCGCTGTTGGCTGGGCTCCCTGCCTGTGCCATTAAACCCCTTCAACTCATCCAGAACGCCGCAGCCCGTCTGGTGTTCAACCTTCCCAAGTTCTCTCACGTCACCCCGCTCCTCCGTTCTCTCCACTGGCTTCCAGTTGAAGCTCGCATCCGCTACAAGACCATGGTGCTTGCCTACGGAGCTGTGAGGGGAACGGCACCTCAGTACCTCCAGGCTCTGATCAGGCCCTACACCCAAACAAGGGCACTGCGTTCATCCACCTCTGGCCTGCTCGCCTCCCTACCACTGAGGAAGTACAGCTCCCGCTCAGCCCAGTCAAAACTGTTCGCTGCTCTGGCCCCCCAATGGTGGAACAAACTCCCTCACGACGCCAGGACAGCGGAGTCAATCACCACCTTCCGGAGACACCTGAAACCCCACCTCTTTAAGGAATACCTAGGATAGGATAAGTATTCCCTCCCCCCTTTAAGATTTAGATGCACTATTGTAAAGTGACTGTTCCACTGGATGTCATAAGGTGAATGCACCAATTTGTAAGTCGCTCTGGATAAGAGCGTCTGCTAAATGACTTAAATGTAATGTAAATGTAAGAGAACCTACCCTTAGTACTTCCATATAGAAAAGAGAAAAGTAGAGCAGAAGAGTCTGAGGAACTGGCTCTTCAGATACATCCTTACCTTCTACAACAATACTTTTCTGTAGCATAACATTTCCCTCTAATACAAGTTGCAACCCCGTGCCCTCAACACGGATAACTTGTTCCTCAGCAACGGGTGCTTTTGACTGCTCTACCGCTGTCGGCTCACCTCTCCCTACATCAGCGGGTCCCAGGCGTTACGATGACCACCTGTGCCCCTCCCTCTGCCTTCTCCCGGGCAAGCATGTCGCTTATGACCAACATCCCCACACTCAAAACACTGTTGACTACCCGTACTAGCATAAACCATATACATTCTATTGTCATACTTGATTTTAAACGATAACTCTAAAGTTTGCTCCGGTGAGTCCTAAAACATAAACACCTGTCGTCGAAATGACATTACCTGTTTCAAAGCCGGGTGTTTGCAACCCAATGGGACAACCTTAATTGAACTGGCGAACTTCCCAAAGCGCAATAACTCGCGCTCCAATAGCTCATTAGGAATAAACGGTGGTACATTTGAAATCGTTACCCTTGTTGACGGGAAAAAAAGTGGCGTAACTTGAATAAACATTCCTTTAAGAAGTACACCATGCTCAACCATACGATCTACCAGACACTCTTCTTTAAGAAGTACTCCATGCTCAACCATACGATCTACCAGACACTCTTCTTTAAGAGGTACACCATGCTCAACCATACGATCAACCAGACACTCTTCTTTAAGAAGTACGCCATGCTCAACCATACGATCTACAAGACACTTTTCTTTAAGAAGTACTCCATGCCCAACCATACGATCTACAAGACACTCTTCTTTATTAAGTATGCCATGCTCAACCATACGATCAACAATATTCTCTTCTTTAAGAAGTACACCATGCTCAACCATACGATCTACAAGACACTCTTCTTTAAGAAGTACTCCATGCTCAACCATACGATCAACCAGACACTCTTCTTTAAGAAGTACTCCATGCTCAACCATACGATCTACCAGACACTCTTCTTTAAGAAGTACTCCATGCTCAACCATACGATCTACCAGACACTCTTCTTTAAGAGGTACACCATGCTCAACCATACGATCAACCAGACACTCTTCTTTAAGAAGTACGCCATGCTCAACCATACGATCTACAAGACACTTTTCTTTAAGAAGTACTCCATGCCCAACCATACGATCTACAAGACACTCTTCTTTATTAAGTATGCCATGCTCAACCATACGATCAACAATATTCTCTTCTTTAAGAAGTACACCATGCTCAACCATACGATCTACAAGACACTCTTCTTTAAGAAGTACTCCATGCTCAACCATACGATCAACCAGACACTCTTCTTTAAGAAGTACTCCATGCTCAACCATACGATCTACAAGACACTCTTCTTTAAGAAGTACGCCATGCTCAACCATACGATCTACAAGACACTCTTCTTTAAGAAGTACTCCATGCTCAACCATACGATCAACCAGACACTCTTCTTTAAGAAGTACTCCATGCTCAACCATACGATCTACAAGACACTCTTCTTTAAGAAGTACTCCATGCTCAACCATACGATCAACCAGACACTCTTCTTTAAGAAGTACTCCATGCTCAACCATACGATCAACCAGACACTCTTCTTTAAGAAGTACTCCATGCTCAACCATACGATCTACAAGACACTCTTCTTTAAGAAGTACTCCATGCTCAACCATACGATCAACCAGACACTCTTCTTTAAGAAGTACTCCATGCTCAACCATACGATCAACCAGACACTCTTCTTTAAGAAGTACTCCATGCTCAACCATACGATCTACAAGACACTCTTCTTTAAGAAGTACGCCATGCTCAACCATACGATCTACAAGACACTCTTCTTTAAGAAGTACTCCATGCTCAACCATACGATCAACCAGACACTCTTCTTTAAGAAGTACTCCATGCTCAACCATACGATCTACAAGACACTCTTCTTTAAGAAGTACTCCATGCTCAACCATCCGATCAACTAGACACTCTTCTTTAAGAAGTACTCCATGCTCAACCATCCGATCAACTAGACACTCTTCTTTAAGAAGTACTCCATGCTCAACCATCCGATCAACTAGACACTCTTCTTTAAGAAGTACTCCATGCTCAACCATCCGGTCAACCAGACACTCTTCTTTAAGAAGTACTCCATGCTCAACCATCCGATCAACTAGACACTCTTCTTTAAGAAGTACTCCATGCTCAACCATCCGATCAACTAGACACTCTTCTTTAAGAAGTACTCCATGCTCAACCATCCGATCAACCAGACACTCTTCTTTAAGAAGTACTCCATGCTCAACCATACGATCTACAAGACACTCTTCTTTAAGAAGTACTCCATGCTCAACCATACGATCTACAAGACACTCTTCTTTAAGAAGTACTCCATGCTCAACCATACGATCTACAAGACACTCTTCTTTCAGAAGTACTCCATGCTCAACCATACGATCTACAAGACACTCTTCTTTAAGAAGTACTCCATGCTCAACCATACGATCAACAAGACACTCTTCTTTAAGAAGTACTCCATGCTCAACCATACGATCAACTAGACACTCTTCTTTAAGAAGTACTCCATGCTCAACCATCCGATCAACCAGACACTCTTCTTTAAGAAGTACTCCATGCTCAACCATACGATCTACAAGACACTCTTCTTTAAGAAGTACTCCATGCTCAACCATACGATCTACAAGACACTCTTCTTTAAGAAGTACTCCATGCTCAACCATACGATCTACAAGACACTCTTCTTTCAGAAGTACTCCATGCTCAACCATACGATCTACAAGACACTCTTCTTTAAGAAGTACTCCATGCTCAACCATCCGATCAACTAGACACTCTTCTTTAAGAAGTACTCCATGCTCAACCATCCGATCAACCAGACACTCTTCTTTAAGAAGTACTCCATGCTCAACCATACGATCTACAAGACACTCTTCTTTAAGAAGTACTCCATGCTCAACCATACGATCTACAAGACACTCTTCTTTAAGAAGTACTCCATGCTCAACCATACGATCTACAAGACACTCTTCTTTCAGAAGTACTCCATGCTCAACCATACGATCTACAAGACACTCTTCTTTAAGAAGTACTCCATGCTCAACCATACGATCAACAAGACACTCTTCTTTAAGAAGTACTCCATGCTCAACCATACGATCAACAAGACACTCTTCTTTAAGAAGTACTCCATGCTCAACCATACGATCTACAAGACACTCTTCTTTCAGAAGTACTCCATGCTCAACCATACGATCTACAAGACACTCTTCTTTAAGAAGTACTCCATGCTCAACCATACGATCAACAAGACACTCTTCTTTAAGAAGTACACCATGCTCAACCATACGATCTACCAGACACTCTTCTTTAAGAAGTACTCCATGCTCAACCATACGATCTACAAGACACTCTTCTTTCAGAAGTACTCCATGCTCAACCATACGATCTACAAGACACTCTTCTTTAAGAAGTACTCCATGCTCAACCATACGATCAACAAGACACTCTTCTTTAAGAAGTACACCATGCTCAACCATACGATCTACCAGACACTCTTCTTTAAGAAGTACTCCATGCTCAACCATACGATCTACAAGACACTCTTCTTTCAGAAGTACTCCATGCTCAACCATACGATCTACAAGACACTCTTCTTTAAGAAGTACTCCATGCTCAACCATACGATCAACAAGACACTCTTCTTTAAGAAGTACACCATGCTCAACCATACGATCTACCAGACACTCTTCTTTAAGAAGTACTCCATGCTCAACCATACGATCTACAAGACACTCTTCTTTCAGAAGTACTCCATGCTCAACCATACGATCTACAAGACACTCTTCTTTAAGAAGTACTCCATGCTCAACCATACGATCAACAAGACACTCTTCTTTAAGAAGTACACCATGCTCAACCATACGATCTACCAGACACTCTTCTTTAAGAAGTACTCCATGCTCAACCATACGATCTACAAGACACTCTTCTTTAAGAAGTACACCATGCTCAACCATACGATCTACCAGACACTCTTCTTAAGAAGTACACCATGCTCAACCATACGATCAACTAGACACTCTTCTTTAAGAGGTACTCCATGCTCAACCATACGATCAACCAGACACTCTTCTTTAAGAAGTACACCATGCTCAACCATACGATCAACAAGACACTCTTCTTTAAGAAGTACACCATGCTCAACCATACGATCTACCAGACACTCTTCTTTAAGAAGTACACCATGCTCAACCATACGATCAACTAGACACTCTTCTTTAAGAAGTACTCCATGCTCAACCATACGATCAACCAGACACTCTTCTTTAAGAAGTACTCCATGCTCAACCATACGATCAACTAGACACTCTTCTTTAAGAAGTACTCCATGCTCAACCATACGATCTACCAGACACTCTTCTTTAAGAAGTACTCCATGCTCAACCATACGATCTACAAGACACTCTTCTTTCAGAAGTACTCCATGCTCAACCATACGATCTACAAGACACTCTTCTTTAAGAAGTACTCCATGCTCAACCATACGATCAACAAGACACTCTTCTTTAAGAAGTACACCATGCTCAACCATACGATCTACCAGACACTCTTCTTTAAGAAGTACTCCATGCTCAACCCGATCTACAAGACACTCTTCTTTCAGAAGTACTCCATCTCAACCATACGATCTACAAGACACTCTTCTTTAAGAAGTACTCCATGCTCAACCATACGATCAACAAGACACTCTTCTTTAAGAAGTACACCATGTACTACCCATGCTCAACCAATACGATCTACAAGACACTCTTCTTTCAGAAGTACTCCATGCTCAACCATCTACAAGACACTCTTCTTTAAGAAGATGCTCAACCATACGATCAACAAGACACTCTTCTTTAAGAAGTACACCATGCTCAACCATACGATCTACCAGACACTCTTCTTTAAGAAGTACTCCATGCTCAACCATACGATCTACAAGACACTCTTCTTTCAGAAGTACTCCATGCTCAACCATACGATCTACAAGACACTCTTCTTTAAGAAGTACTCCATGCTCAACCATACGATCAACAAGACACTCTTCTTTAAGAAGTACACCATGCTCAACCATACGATCTACCAGACACTCTTCTTTAAGAAGTACTCCATGCTCAACCATACGATCTACAAGACACTCTTCTTTAAGAAGTACACCATGCTCAACCATACGATCTACCAGACACTCTTCTTTAAGAAGTACACCATGCTCAACCATACGATCAACTAGACACTCTTCTTTAAGAGGTACTCCATGCTCAACCATACGATCAACCAGACACTCTTCTTTAAGAAGTACACCATGCTCAACCATACGATCAACTAGACACTCTTCTTTAAGAAGTACACCATGCTCAACCATACGATCAACTAGACACTCTTCTTTAAGAGGTACTCCATGCTCAACCATACGATCAACCAGACACTCTTCTTTAAGAAGTACACCATGCTCAACCATACGATCAACTAGACACTCTTCTTTAAGAAGTACTCCATGCTCAACCATACGATCAACAAGACACTCTTCTTTAAGAAGTACACCATGCTCAACCATACGATCTACCAGACACTCTTCTTTAAGAAGTACTCCATGCTCAACCATACGATCTACAAGACACTCTTCTTTCAGAAGTACTCCATGCTCAACCATACGATCTACAAGACACTCTTCTTTAAGAAGTACTCCATGCTCAACCATACGATCAACAAGACACTCTTCTTTAAGAAGTACACCATGCTCAACCATACGATCTACCAGACACTCTTCTTTAAGAAGTACTCCATGCTCAACCATACGATCTACAAGACACTCTTCTTTAAGAAGTACACCATGCTCAACCATACGATCTACCAGACACTCTTCTTTAAGAAGTACACCATGCTCAACCATACGATCAACTAGACACTCTTCTTTAAGAGGTACTCCATGCTCAACCATACGATCAACCAGACACTCTTCTTTAAGAAGTACTCCATGCTCAACCATCCGATCAACAAGACACTCTTCTTTAAGAAGTACACCATGCTCAACCATACGATCTACCAGACACTCTTCTTTAAGAAGTACACCATGCTCAACCATACGATCAACTAGACACTCTTCTTTAAGAGGTACTCCATGCTCAACCATACGATCAACCAGACACTCTTCTTTAAGAAGTACTCCATGCTCAACCATCCGATCAACTAGACACTCTTCTTTAAGAAGTACTCCATGCTCAACCATACGATCTACCAGACACTCTTCTTTAAGAAGTACTCCATGCTCAACCATACGATCTACAAGACACTCTTCTTTCAGAAGTACTCCATGCTCAACCATACGATCTACAAGACACTCTTCTTTAAGAAGTACTCCATGCTCAACCATACGATCAACAAGACACTCTTCTTTAAGAAGTACACCATGCTCAACCATACGATCTACCAGACACTCTTCTTTAAGAAGTACTCCATGCTCAACCATACGATCTACAAGACACTCTTCTTTCAGAAGTACTCCATGCTCAACCATACGATCTACAAGACACTCTTCTTTAAGAAGTACTCCATGCTCAACCATACGATCAACAAGACACTCTTCTTTAAGAAGTACACCATGCTCAACCATACGATCTACCAGACACTCTTCTTTAAGAAGTACTCCATGCTCAACCATACGATCTACAAGACACTCTTCTTTCAGAAGTACTCCATGCTCAACCATACGATCTACAAGACACTCTTCTTTAAGAAGTACTCCATGCTCAACCATACGATCAACAAGACACTCTTCTTTAAGAAGTACACCATGCTCAACCATACGATCTACCAGACACTCTTCTTTAAGAAGTACTCCATGCTCAACCATACGATCTACAAGACACTCTTCTTTCAGAAGTACTCCATGCTCAACCATACGATCTACAAGACACTCTTCTTTAAGAAGTACTCCATGCTCAACCATACGATCAACAAGACACTCTTCTTTAAGAAGTACACCATGCTCAACCATACGATCTACCAGACACTCTTCTTTAAGAAGTACTCCATGCTCAACCATACGATCTACAAGACACTCTTCTTTAAGAAGTACACCATGCTCAACCATACGATCTACCAGACACTCTTCTTTAAGAAGTACACCATGCTCAACCATACGATCAACTAGACACTCTTCTTTAAGAGGTACTCCATGCTCAACCATACGATCAACCAGACACTCTTCTTTAAGAAGTACACCATGCTCAACCATACGATCAACTAGACACTCTTCTTTAAGAAGTACACCATGCTCAACCATACGATCAACTAGACACTCTTCTTTAAGAGGTACTCCATGCTCAACCATACGATCAACCAGACACTCTTCTTTCAGAAATACCACCACAGCTTTATTCATCCGGGATGCATAAGCAATATTCTCATATTCTCTCCTACGGCGACCAGAAATTCCTCCACCTTGACATCAGCTTCAGTAACACACCTAAAGCCGTGCCGAAGTGACAGGGACGGCATCCCCAATCGGGCTGCCATCCCCGCCAAAATCAGGGTAATTTCGATACGAAAAACAAAATACTTAATTCTACCACAACAAAAATAATAACCTTAATCATGCACAGAAGAAAATCAAAAAATTGCCACCAAGAAATAGCAAACCGAAAGAAAGTTGTGAATATCTAACTCTCCACAACACACGCACTCCTTCACTCAAACAATTCCCAGCATGCACCAATCACTCCCAGCATGCAGAGATAGAGAGAGAGAGAGAGAGAGAGAGAGAGAGAGAGAGAGAGAGAGAGAGAGAGAGAGAGAGAGAGAGAGAGAGAGAGAGACAGAGGAAGAGATACAGAGAGGAAGAGAGAGAGTGAGGAAGGGAGAGAGAGTTAGAGAGAGACAGAGAGACAGAGAGGAAGAGAGTTAGAGAGAGAAAGAGAGAGAGTTAGACAGAGAGTAAGATATATATATATATATCTTTCTCTCTGTCCAACTCTCAATTCAATTCAAGGGCTTTATTGGCATGGGAAACATGTGTTAACATTGCCAAAGCAAGTGAAGTAGATAATATACAAAAGTGAAATAAACAATAAACATTTACAGTAAACATTACACATACAGAAGTTTCAAAACAATAAAGACATTACAAATGTCATATTATATATAAATATATATATAGTGTTGTAACAATGTACAAATGGTTAAAGGACACAAGATAAAATAAATAGGCATAAATATGGGTTGTATTTACAATGGTGTTTGTTCTTCACTGGTTGCACTTTTCTCGTGGCAACAGGTCACACATCTTGCTGCTGTGATGTTACACTGGAATTTCACCAAGTAGATATGGGAATTAATCAAAATTGGATTTGATTTCGAATTCTTTGTGGATCTGTGTAATCTGAGGGAAATATGTCTCTCTAATATGGTCATACATTGGGCAGGAGGTTAGGAAGTGCAGCTCAGTTTCCACCTCATTTTGTAGGCAGTGAGCACATAGCCTGTCTTCCTTAGGTGGTTATAGAATTTAACGGCTCTTTTCTGTATTTTGATAATTAGTGGGTATCGGCCTAATTCTGCTCTGCATTATTTGGTGTTCTACGTTGTACACGGATGATATTTTTGCAGAATTCTGCATACAGAGTCTCGATTTGGTGTTTGTCCCATTTTGTGAAGTTTTGGTTGGTGAGCGGACCCCAGACCTCACAACCATAAAGGGCAATGGGCTCTATGACTGATTCAAGTATTTTTAGCCAAATCCTCATTGGTATGTTGAAATGTATGTTCCTTTTGATGGCATAGAATGCCCTTCTTGCCTTGTCTCTCAGATCGTTCACAGCTTTGTGGAAGTTACCTGTGGCGCTGATGTTCAGGCCGAGGTATGTATAGGTTTTTGTGTGCTCTAGGGCAACAATGTCTAGATGGAATTGATATTTGTGGTCCTGGTGACTGGACCTTTTTTGGAACACCATTATTTTGGTCTTACTGAGGTTTACTGTCAGGGCCCAGGTCTGACAGAATCTGTGCATAAGATCTAGGTGCTGCTGTAGGCCCTCCTTGGTTGGTGACAGAAGCACCAGATCATCAGCCAAAGCAGACATTTGACTTCTAGTAGGGTGCTGCAGACTTTTTTAGTGCCCGCGTCAATTTGTTGATATATATGTTGAAGAGGGTGGGGCTTAAGCTGCATCCCTGTCTCACCCCACGACCTCACTTCCTCTCTTTCTCTCTGTCTCTCTGTAACTCTCTCTCTTCCTCTCTCTCTCTTCCTCTGTGTCTCTCTGTCTCTCTCTCTCTCACTTCCTCTGTGTCTCTCTGTCTCTCTCTAACTCTCTCTCTCTTCCTCTCTGTCTCTCTCTAACTCTCTTCCTCTGTATCTCTCTCTAACTCTCTCTCTCTTCCTCACGTTCTTACTCTAACTCTCATTCTCTGTCTCTCTCTAACTCTCTCTCTCACTTCCTCTGTGTCTCTCTGTAACTCTCTCTCTCTTCCTCTCTCTCAATTCAATTCTATATACAGTGCCTTGCGAAAGTATTCGGCCCCCTTGAACTTTGCGACCTTTTGCCACATTTCAGGCTTCAAACATAAAGATATAAAACTGTATTTTTTTGTGAAGAATCAACAACAAGTGGGACACAATCATGAAGTGGAACGACATTTATTGGATATTTCAAACTTTTTAACAAATCAAAAACTGAAAGATTGGGCGTGCAAAATTGTTGTTCCACTTCATGATTGTGTCCCACTTGTTGTTGATTCTTCACAAAAAATACAGTTTTATATCTTTATGTTTGAAGGCTGAAATGTGGCAAAAGGTCGCAAAGTTCAAGGGAGCCGAATACTTTCACAAGGCACTGTATATATATAGAGGGAGAGAGAGAGAGAGAGAGAGAGAGAGAGAGAGAGAGAGAGAGAGAGAGAGAGAGAGAGAGAGAGAGAGAGAGAGAGAGAGAGAGAGAGAGAGAGAGAGAGAGAGAGAGAGAGAGAGAGAGAGAGAGAGAGAGAGAGAGAGAGAGAGAGAGAGAGAGAGAGAGAGAGAGAGAGAGAGAGAGAGAGAGAGAGAGACAGAGAGACAGAGAGAAAGAAAGAGTGAGAAAAAGACAGAGAGGAAGGAAGGAAGGAAGGTATATAAAAAGTGAGATAATTCCAGTCTCTGTTGACTACCTTAAAGGTTCTATTGGGATACCTCTTCCGGTCTGGAAACTAAATGGAGGATTCTCAAATCAATCCGTGAGACACTAATCACTTACAGACCATGGCCTAATACACCACCATTTATTATGGGGATGACATTTCTAGCTGTGTCTATTGGTGAAGAAAAAGGAATTGAACATAGTAAGGTGACGATTGAATAGGGGAAGAAGGAATGTTCTTTGGAGAGAAGTGATATAAACAGCTAAGACCTGATAGTGCATAGGAAAACACTATAGTGGCTTAATTTCAAATGTCACTTAAAGTATGCTATCATGTACAGTATTTCACTGAGCCTAACACAATGTGGGCCAAAGCAAGAATATGAGTGAGTGATTGGATCAGACGTGAGGGGGCAACGGTTTGAAATGAAACGTAGCTCAGGTTTAGGACAGAGAGAAAGAGAGAAACAGAGATAGACATTGTTAGAACACTGTGCATAGCCATGGTAGAACATTTGAAATCATATCTAATTGTATTTGTCACAGGCGCCGAATACAACAGGTACCTTACCGTGAAATTCTTACTTACGAGCCCTTAACCAACAGTGCAGGAAGAGAGAGAGAGAGAGAGAGAGAGAGAGAGAGAGAGAGAGAGAGAGAGAGAGAGAGAGAGAGAGAGAGAGAGAGAGAGAGCAAGAGAGAGCGGAGGAAGAGAGAGAGTTAGAGAGAGAAGGAAGAGGGGAGAGAGATAGAGAGAAGGAAGAGAAGAGAGAGAAGGAAGAGGAGAGAGATGAAGAGAAGGAAGAGAAAGAGAGAGAAGGAAGAGAAGAGAGAGACAGAGAGAAGGAAGAGAAGGAAGAGAAGAGAGAAGGAAGAGAAGGAAGAGAAGATAGAAGGAAGAGAAGGAAGAGAAGATAGAAGGAAGAGAAGATTGAGACAGAGAGAAGGAAGAGAAGGAAGAGAAGAGAGAAGGAAGAGAAGGAAGAGAAGAGAGAAGGAAGAGAAGAGAGAAGGAAGAGAAGAGAGAGACAGAGAGAAGGAAGAGAAGGAAGAGAAGATAGAAGGAAGAGAAGATTGAGACAGAGAGAAGGAAGAGAAGGAAGAGAAGAGAGAAGGAAGAGAAGGAAGAGAAGAGAGAGAAGGAAGAGAAGAGAGAGAAGGAAGAGAAGAGAGAGACAGAGAGAAGGAAGGAAGAGAAGGAAGAGAAGAGAGAAGGAAGAGAAGAGAGAGACAGAGAGAAGGAAGAGAAGGAAGAGAAGAGAGAGAAGGAAGAGGAGAGAGATAGAGAGAAGGAGGAGAAGAGAGAGAAGGAAGAGGAGAGAGATAGAGAGAAGGAGGAGAAAAGAGAGAGAAGGAAGAGGAGAGATAGAGAGAAGGAGGAGAAGAGAAGAGAGAGAAGGAAGGAGAGATAGAGAGAAGGAGGAGAAGGAAGAGAAGAGAGAGAGATGTTTGGTTGGTCACGTTTTCGAAGAAGCAGCGATAACCCCAGGGGATTTTGGCCTGCAGCGGGTCATATCCTGTTTAAGTCCTGTCTCTCTTCATGTCACTCAAACTTCAGCCCACCAGCCCACCCATCCACCACTGACACAGACTGTCTGAGTGCACTCCAAAGCCGGTTGCCCACAGCGACCATGCCCAAGGGATTAGAGATGCCCAGGTGACTCTATATAAACACACCTACAGTAAAGTGCATGCATCACAAAAAGGCACACAAACACACACCTGCACAAATTCATGTATCTGTGTCCCAGATATGGTATGCTTACAAACACTCACCCTCAGGGCTTGACAGCCTCAGACGTGTGTGTTGTGTGTGTGCGTGCGTGTGTATGTGTGCGTGCATGTTGATTGGTTGTGGTGCAAGTGAGCTGAAACCACTGGCATAGTATATGGATTGGATTGACTACTTATGCAAGCCTGCACCCAAATCAACAAACTGTGTATACCTCTCACTCTGTCCCCCTGTCATACCTACAAGTCTACTCTACCTCTCACTCTGTCCCCCTGTCATACCTACAGTCTACTGTACCACTCACGCTGTTCCCCTGTCATACCTACAGTCTACTCTACCTCTCACTCTGTCCCCCTGTCATACCTACAGTCTACTCTACCTCTCACTCTGTTTCCCTGTCATACATACAGTCTACTCTACCCCTCACTCTGTTTCCCTGTCATACCTACAGTCTACTCTACCCCTCACTCTGTTCCCCTGTCATACCTACAGTCTACTCTCCCTCTCACGCTGTTCCCCTGTCATACCTACAGTCTACTCTACCTCTCACTCTGTTTCCCTGTCATACCTACAGTCTACTCTACCTCTCACTCTGTTTCCCTGCCATACCTACCGTCTACTCTCCCCCTCACTCTGTTTACCTGTCATACCTACAGTCTACTCTACCTCTCACGCTGTTCCCCTGTCATACCTACAGTCTACTCTACCCCTCACTCTGTTCCCCTGTCATACATACTGTCTACTCTACCCCTCACTCTGTCCCCCTGTCATACCTACAGTCTACTCTACCTCTCACTCTGTTTCCCTGTCATACCTACAGTCTACTCTACCTCTCACTCTGTTTCCCTGTCATACCTACAGTCTACTCTACCTCTCACTCTGTCCCCCTGTCATACCTACAGTCTACTCTACCTCTCACTCTGTCCCCCTGTCATACCTACAGTCTACTCTACCTCTCACTCTGTTTCCCTGTCATACCTACAGTCTACTCTACCTCTCACTCTGTTTACCTGTCATACATACAGTCTACTGCGTGTCTTTGGCTATGCCGGATTAACTGATATGACATGCTACTCTATAAAATAATTTATCCGTAATTAATTTGACCTGATTTAGCTAATCATGTAAATATAATTAACTAGAGAGTCAGGGCACCACAAAATAATATTTATAGAGCTGTTATCTTCCGAATAAAATCTTAAAGACCTAGTAATAATTTACATCAATAGCAGTCAATATTAATCGTCATCTTAATTCAGTCTCAACTGAAAGTTGTACATTTTGCAACATTTTCTGCATGAACACTGGCTAACAAGTTGAATCAGCAATACAAAATTGGATTTAATTATTTATTTACTAAATACCTAACTAATCAGACAGAATTACACATACATATAATTAATCATGACTTGATTACAAATTACGTCATAAAGGAAAACGTCCCTAGTGGGCGGAACAGATATGGCAGCTGGTTACACAAAAGAAAAGGGGCTGGGTTTGAGTGAAAGAGCGGGTAGACTGGGGAACAAAGGGCGAAGCTGTGCTATGCAAATACGGTATCTTATGCATTCTAAATTACCGCCCATTTGGAAAAGGAAAATGCAATAAATATTTACTCTGAGCTGCGCTTCGGTAGGTTGGTGGTAGATGGAAGGCCGTGTTGCCAAACCGAGCCCTTTGAAGAATGTCTCTGGTGGTCAATTGGATACGTTGTAGTAACCTCGTTGTGTGGTAGACGGGATACTCTGTCTGTTCCTTCCTAACCTGCGTTTGAAGCTGCTGTTGCTAACTCAACGGCTAGGAGGTATCACTTCTGTAGTGAATAAGAGTTCAAAGTTCATACCTTTCGCAACCAAAGCTCACGCTGATGTTGGCTTCGTTCTGTAGATATTATCTGAACCATTCTGACTTCAGACCGTCGTCCTCACATCCTCAGAACAGGAGGTTATATTGTCGTCAAGGGATTATATAGGAAGGGAGAGGAGGGCATGTTTGAAAACTTTTATAGCCCATATCCCTTCACAGGGGCGGGCCACTGATTGAGCAGAGCCCTATTTTAGGAAAACCCAGATCTCACATTTTAGAAGCTAAAATCACATTTCATCCATTCAGGAATAATTTCATATTCAACCATTTAAATTGAACAACAATTATATGTGAATCCGATAACTCTGATGTGTAGACTTTCCACTGTAGAGTTTATGTCATCTTATCATTGATGAGAATGTCTCAGATGACAACCGAACTGACATCATATTCATTAAGTACCACCGCATATGTTCAATTGGTCGGATAACCAGAATATAGTTCACTTCCCCCCACCTTCTGATGTTCCCAGAATCTCTATGTTAACCAAGAGACAGGAAAAAGGGGGAAAGAGGTATTTATGACTGTCATAAACCTACCCCCAGACCAACGTCATGACACTACCTCTCACTCTGTTCACCTGTCATACATACAGTCTACTCTGCCTCTCACTCTGTATCCCTGTCATACCTACAGTCTACTCTACCTCTCACTCTGTTCACCTGTCATACATACAGTCTACTCTGCCTCTCACTCTGTATCCCTGTCATACCTACAGTCTACTCTATCCCTCACTCTGTTTCCCTGTCATACATACAGTCTACTCTACCCCTCACTCTGTTTCCCTATCATACTACTCTACCCCTCACTCTGTCCCCCTGTCATCATACACTACAGCTATCATCTACTCTACCCCTCACTCTGTTTTTACCTCTCATCCCTCTCACTCTTTTCCCCTGTCATACATACAGTCTACTCTACCCCTCACTCTGTTTCCCCCTCTACCCCTCACTCTGTTCCCCTGTTACAGTCTACCTACCCCTCATACATACAGTCTACTACACCTCACTCTGTTCCCCTGTCATACCTACTACCCCTCACTCTGTTCCCCTGTCATACCTACAGTCTACTCTACCTCTCACTCTGTTCCCCTGTCATACATACAGTCTACTCTACCCCTCACTCTGTTTACCTGTCATACTACTCTACCCCTCACTCTGTTTCCCTGTCATACCTACAGTCTACTCTACCTCTCACTCTGTTTACCTGTCATACTACTTTACCCCTCACTCTGTTTCCCTGTCATACTACTCTCTCCCTCACTCTGTTTCCCTGTATGCTAGTCTTCTTATAGTACCTACAGTCTACTCTACCCCTCACTCTGTCTGTTTCTTCTCCATTTGTATTACTGTCATTACAGTCTTCTACCCCTCACTCTGTTTCTGTCATGTCTCTCTGTTTCCCTGTCATACTGTCACTTCCCTGTCAATCTGTTTCCCTGTCTGTCTACTCTACCTCTCTCTGTTTCTCTTTCTCTACCCCTCACTCTGTTTCCCTGTCATACCTACAGTCTACTCTACCCCTCACTCTGTTTCCCTGTCATACCTACAGTCTACTCCAGCTCTCTGTATGCTATTATAGTGCAGGTCTTTCTTCTCCATTTGTATTACTGTATTACTTTCTCTCTCTGCATGTCTCTCTCGCTGTCACTTTCTCAATCTGCCTGTCTCTCTCTGTCTCTTTCTCAATCTGCCTGTCTCTCTCTGTCTCTTTCTCAATCTGCCTGTCTCTCTCTGCCTCTCTCTCTCTCTCTCTTCTTTCTCAATCTACCTTCACTCTGTTTCCCTGTCATACATACAGTCTGCCCTACCCTCACTCTGTTTCCCCTGTCTGCCTGTCTCTCTCTGTCTCTTTCTCAATCTGCCTGTCTCTCTCTGTCTCTTTCTCAATCTGCCTTTCTCTCTCTGTCTCTTTCTCAATCTGCCTTTCTCTCTCTGTCACTATCTCAATCTGCCTTTCTCTCTCTGTCTTTCTCAATCTGCCTGTGTCTCTCTGTCTCTTTCTCTCTCTGCCTGTCTCTCTCTGTCTCTTTCTCTCTCTGCCTGTCTCTCTCTGTCTCTTTCTCAATCTGCCTGTCTCTCTCTGTCTCTTTCTCAATCTGCCTGTCTCTCTCTGTCTCTTTCTCTCTCTGCCTTTCTCAATCTGCCTGTGTCTATCTGTCTCTTTCTCTCTCTGCCTGTCTCTCTCTCTCTTTCTCTCTCTGCCTGTCTCTCTCTGTCTCTTTCTCAATCTGCCTGTCTCTCTCTGTCTCTTTCTCAATCTGCCTGTCTCTCTCTGTCTCTTTCTCAATCTGCCTGTCTCTCTCTGTCTCTTTCTCAATCTGCCTTTCTCTCTCTGGCTTTCTCAATCTGCCTTTCTCTCTCTGTCTTTCTCAACCTGCCTTTCTCTCTCTGTCTTTCTCAACCTGCCTTTCTCTCTCTGTCTTTCTCAACCTGCCTTTCTCTCTCTGTCTTTCTCAACCTGCCTTTCTCTCTCTGTCTTTCTCAATCTGCCTCTCTCTCTCTGTCTCTTTCTCTCTCTGCCTGTCTCTCTCTGTCTCTTTCTCAATCTGCCTTTCTCTCTCTGTCTTTCTCAATCTGCCTGTCTCTCTGTCTCTTTCTCAATCTGCCTTTCACTCTCTGTCTCTTTCTCTCTCTGCCTGTCTCTCTCTATCTCTTTCTCAATCTGCCTGTCTCTCTCTGTCTCTTTCTCAATCTGCCTGTCTCTCTCTGTCTCTTTCTCAATCTGCCTGTCTCTCTCTGTCTCTTTCTCAATCTGCCTTTCTCTCTCTGTCACTATCTCAATCTGCCTTTCTCTCTCTGTCTTTCTCAATCTGCCTGTGTCTCTCTGTCTCTTTCTCTCTCTGCCTGTCTCTCTCTGTCTCTTTCTCTCTCTGCCTGTCTCTCTCTGTCTCTTTCTCAATCTGCCTGTCTCTCTCTGTCTCTTTCTCAATCTGCCTGTCTCTCTCTGTCTCTTTCTCTCTCTGCCTTTCTCAATCTGCCTGTGTCTATCTGTCTCTTTCTCTCTCTGCCTGTCTCTCTCTCTTTCTCTCTCTGCCTGTCTCTCTCTGTCTCTTTCTCAATCTGCCTGTCTCTCTCTGTCTCTTTCTCAATCTGCCTGTCTCTCTCTGTCTCTTTCTCAATCTGCCTGTCTCTCTCTGTCTCTTTCTCAATCTGCCTTTCTCTCTCTGGCTTTCTCAATCTGCCTTTCTCTCTCTGTCTTTCTCAACCTGCCTTTCTCTCTCTGTCTTTCTCAACCTGCCTTTCTCTCTCTGTCTTTCTCAACCTGCCTTTCTCTCTCTGTCTTTCTCAACCTGCCTTTCTCTCTCTGTCTTTCTCAACCTGCATTTCTCTCTCTGTCTTTCTCAATCTGCCTCTCTCTCTGTCTCTTTCTCTCTCTGCCTGTCTCTCTCTGTCTCTTTCTCAATCTGCCTTTCTCTCTCTGTCTTTCTCAATCTGCCTGTCTCTCTCTCTCTTTCTCAATCTGCCTTTGTCTCTCTGTCTCTTTCTCTCTCTGCCTGTCTCTCTCTGTCTCTTTCTCAATCTGCCTTTCTCTCTCTGTCTCTTTCTCTCTCTGACTGTCTCTCTCTATCTCTTTCTCAGTCTGCCTTTCTCTCGCTGTCTCTTTCTCTATCTGCCCATCTCTCTGTCTTTCTCTGCATGTCTCTCTCTGTCTTTTTCTCTCTGCCTTCCTCTCTCTGTCTCTTTCTCAATCTGCCTTTCTCTCTCTGTCTCCTTCTCAATATGCATGTCTCTCTCTGTCTCTTTCTCTCTCTGCCTGTCTCTCTCTGTCTCTTTCTCAATCTGCCATTCTCTCTCTGTCTCTTTCTCTCTCTGCCTGTCTCTCTCTGTCTTTTTCTCTCTGCCTTCCTCTCTCTGTCTCTTTCTCAATCTGTCTTTCTCTCTCTGTCTCTTTCTCAATCTGCCTGTCTCTCTCTCTGTTCCTCTATCTCTCAGACGGTCACCTGCTTATCATCCAACTGTGGATCATTCTCTCTCTGCTAGTTCACTCAATCTGAGCTTCATCGATCAGTTTATCTGAAGGCAGTTTTGAGAGCAGTGCCCTGTAAAAGGCTTATACCGGATACTGAAAACCCAGCAGGAACACTGAGGAACTTCAGGAGGATTTGGTCTCTCTCCCCGTGTTTCATCAGAACAGCTGTATGCCACTGATATCACACGTTGAGCTTTAAAAGAAAGCCTTCCTCTATCCACAGCGAAAGTAACTTCATTGAGCTTATGTTGTGCTGTCTGAAGTTGGAATCCATCAACAGTACTTTGCTAGTTATTATATCATTCAGCAGGTGATGGCTGCAGGCTCTGATTTATCACACAGGTCTTACTTGTATCAACGAACACATTGCCTAAAAGATGACATCACGCTGTGATATGCAATAACAAAAATGTTCTCTCTCGATCTCTCTCTCTCTCTCTGTTCCTCTCTCGCTCTCTCTAATTAAATATGTTACACGGGAAGCCAATTAGTTTCCTTGTGTGCTAGGTGGCTTTGCAGGGAACAGCCATTACTCCCTGAGCACATTTACTTTTGTCATCCTGCTGGCTGTTTGAACTAGGAGAGGAGAGGAGCAAATTCTCTCCTTAATTACCCCTGGGATACAACCTGCTAGTCCTTATCAATATGGACCATCACACACACATTCCCCCTTCTCAGAGAGCGAGAAAAGGAAGAGAGAAAGGAAGGGAAGAGAGAGAGGTAGCGGAGACAGAGAGAGAGTCCAGTTTGTTGAATGTCCAGTTTGTTGAATGTTTTCACAAGTTTCTCTCCCCAATACACAGTAGCCTAGCAACCTCGGCCTCATGCACCAACATTTCCAAATGACAACAACACACACAGATATCATACCCGTTAGATTTTTCCCATTTGAAGGCACAGCACAAATCTCTCCTTAGCTTACACAGTCAGCGGGGAGCGGAGAGAATGGGAAACTACATAAACGGAGGTAGTAGTTGTGATTGTTTAGAGGTGGGGTAAGTCACACTAAATCCATGTGCATACGCGTTCACAGGGAAGTAAACATGACACCCACTGAGTCTGCCTTGTTAAAATCACACAAATCAACACCATCGTGTAGACATAGTTGTTTTGGGGGGTTAACTAACTGCCTTGCTCAAGGGCAGAACAACAGATCGTTTGCCTTGTCAGCTCCGGGATTCAAACTGGCAACCTTCCAGTTACTGGCCCAATGCGCTAACCACCGGGACACGGGCCACCCTATCACCCTCAAAACACTGAAATGGCACTCTATTCCCTACACAGTGCACTACTTTTGACCAGGGCCCATAGAGCTTTATATAGGGAACAGGGTGCCATTTGGAACCGAGGAGGATTCTACTTGTGACCGATAGCCTGTCTTTGGTACTCTCTCTAGCTTGTGTTTGGCACTGTCTCTAGTCTGTCTTTGGCACTGTCTCTAGCCTGTCTTTGGCACTGTCTCTAGCTTATCTTTGGCACTGTCTCTAGTCTGTCTTTGGCACTGTCTCTAGCCTGTCTTTGGCACTGTCTCTAGTCTGTCTTTGGCACTGTCTCTAGTCTGTCTTTGGCACTGTCTCTAGCCTGTCTTTGGCGCTGTCTCTAGCCTGTCTTTGGCACTGACTCTAGCCTGTCTTTGGCACTGTCTCTAGCCTGCCTTTGGCACTGTCTCTAGCCTGTCTTTGGCACTGTCTCTAGCTTGTCTTTGTCACTGTCTCTAGCCTGTCTTTGGCACTGTCTCTAGCCTGTCTTTGGCACTGTCTCTAGCCTGCCTTTGGCACTGTCTCTAGCCTGCCTTTGGCACTGTCTCTAGCCTGTCTTTGGCACTGTCTCTAGCCTGTCTTTGGCACTGTCTCTAGGCTGTCTTTGGCACTGTCTCTAGCTTGTCTTTGTCACTGTCTCTAGCCTGTCTTTGGCACGGTCTCTAGCCTGTCTTTGGCGCTGTTTCTAGCCTGTCTTTGGCACTGACTCTAGCCTGTCTTTGGCACTGTCTCTAGCCTGCCTTTGGCACTGTCTCTAGCCTGTCTTTGGCACTGTCTCTAGCTTGTCTTTGTCACTGTCTCTAGCCTGTCTTTGGCACTGTCTCTAGCCTGTCTTTGGCGCTGTTTCTAGCCTGTCTTTGGCACTGTCTCTAGCCTGTCTTTGGCACTATCTCTAGCCTGTCTTTGGCACTGTCTCTAGCTTGTCTTTGTCACTGTCTCTAGCCTGTCTTTGGCACTGTCTCTAGCCTGCCTTTGGCATGGTCTCTAGCCTGTCTTTGGCACTGTCTCTAGCTTGTCTTTGTCACTGTCTCTAGCCTGTCTTTGGGACTGTCTCTAGTCTGTCTTTGGCACTGTCTCTAGCCTGTCTTTGGCGCTGTCTCTAGCCTGTCTTTGGCACTGTCTCTAGCCTGTCTTTGGCACTGTCTCTAGCCTGTCTTTGGCACTATCTCTAGCCTGTCTTTGGCACTGTCTCTAGCTTGTCTTTGTCACTGTCTCTAGCCTGTCTTTGGCACCGTCTCTAGCCTGTCTTTGGTACTGTCTCTAGCCTGTCTTTGGCACTGACTCTAGCCTGTCTTTGGCACTGTCTCTAGCCTGTCTTTGGCACTGTCTCTAGCTTGTCTTTGTCACTGTCTCTAGCCTGTCTTTGGCACTGTCTCTAGCCTGTCTTTGGCACTGTCTCTAGCCTGCCTTTGGCACTGTCTCTAGCCTGCCTTTGGCACTGTCTCTAGCCTGTCTTTGGCACTGTCTCTAGCCTGTCTTTGGCACTGTCTCTAGCCTGTCTTTGGCGCTGTTTCTAGCCTGTCTTTGGCACTGTCTCTAGCCTGTCTTTGGCACTATCTCTAGCCTGTCTTTGGCACTGTCTCTAGCTTGTCTTTGTCACTGTCTCTAGCCTGTCTTTGGCACTGTCTCTAGCCTGCCTTTGGCATGGTCTCTAGCCTGTCTTTGGCACTGTCTCTAGCTTGTCTTTGTCACTGTCTCTAGCCTGTCTTTGGGACTGTCTCTAGTCTGTCTTTGGCACTGTCTCTAGCCTGTCTTTGGCGCTGTCTCTAGCCTGTCTTTGGCACTGTCTCTAGCCTGTCTTTGGCACGGTCTCTAGCCTGTCTTTGGCACTATCTCTAGCCTGTCTTTGGCACTGTCTCTAGCTTGTCTTTGTCACTGTCTCTAGTCTGTCTTTGGCACTGTCTCTAGCCTGTCTTTGGCACTGTCTCTAGTCTGTCTTTGGCACTGTCTCTAGTCTGTCTTTGGCACTGTCTCTAGCCTGTCTTTGGCGCTGTCTCTAGCCTGTCTTTGGCACTGACTCTAGCCTGTCTTTGGCACTGTCTCTAGCCTGCCTTTGGCACTGTCTCTAGCCTGTCTTTGGCACTGCCTGCTTGTCTTTGGCACTGTCTCTAGCTTGTCTTTGTCACTGTCTCTAGCCTGTCTTTGGCACTGTCTCTAGCCTGTCTTTGGCACTGTCTCTAGGCTGTCTTTGGCACTGTCTCTAGCTTGTCTTTGTCACTGTCTCTAGCCTGTCTTTGGCACTGTCTCTAGCCTGCCTTTGGCATGGTCTCTAGCCTGTCTTTGGCACTGTCTCTAGCTTGTCTTTGTCACTGTCTCTAGCCTGTCTTTGGGACTGTCTCTAGCCTGTCTTTGGCACTGTCTCTAGACTGTCTTTGGTACCGTCTCTAGCCTGTCTTTGGCACTGTCTCTAGACTGTCTTTGGTACCGTCTCTAGCCTGTCTTTGGTACTGTCTCTTGCCCGTCTTTGGCACTGTTTCTAGCCTGTCTTTGGCACTGTCTCTAGCCTGTCTTTGGCACTGTCTCTAGCCTGCCTTTGACACTGTCTCTAGCCTGCCTTTGGCACTGTCTCTAGCCTGTCTTTGGCACTGTCTCTAGCCTGTCTTTGGCACTGTCTCTAGCCTGTCTTTGGCGCTGACTCTAGCCTGTCTTTGGCGCTGACTCTAGCCTGTCTTTGGCACTGACTCTAGCCTGTCTTTGGCACTGTCTCTAACCTGCCTTTGGCACTGTCTCTAGCCTGTCTTTGGTACCGTCTCTAGCTTGTCTTTGTCACTGTTTCTAGCCTGTCTTTGGCACTGTCTCTAGCCTGCCTTTGGCACTGTCTCTAGCCTGTCTTTGGTACTGTCTCTAGCCTGTCTTTGGTACCGTCTCTAGCTTGTCTTTGTCACTGTCTCTAGCCTGTTTTTGGCACTGTCTCTAGCCTGTCTCTGGTACCGTCTCTAGCCTGTCTTTGTCACTGTCTCTAGCCTGTCTTTGTCACTGTCTCTAGCCTGTCTGTGGTACCGTCTCTAGCCTGTCTTTGGAACTGTCTCTAGCCTGTCTTTGGCACTGTCTCTAGCCTGTCTTTGGCACTGTCTTTAGCCTGTCTTTGGTACCGTCTCTAGCTTGTCTTTGTCACTGTCTCTAGCCTGTCTTTGGCACTGTGTCTAGCTTGTCTTGTCACTTTCTCTAGCCTGTCTTTGGCACTGTCTCTAGCCTGTCTTTGGTACCGTCTCTAGCTTGTCTTTGTCACTGTCTCTAGCCTGTTTTTGGCACTGTCTCTAGCCTGTCTCTGGTACCATATCTAGCCTGTCTTTGTCACTGTCTCTAGCCTGTCTTTGTCACTGTCTCTAGCCTGTCTTTGGTACAGTCTCTAGCCTGTCTTTGGCACTGTGTCGAGCCTGTCTTTGGCACTGTCTTTAGCCTGTCTTTGGTACCGTCTCTAGCTTGTCTTTGTCACTGTCTCTAGCCTGTCTTTGGCACTGTCTCTAGCCTGTCTTTGTCACTGTCTCTAGCCTGTCTTTGGCACTGTCTCTAGCCTGTCTTTGGCACTGTCTCTAGCCTGTCTTTGGCACTGTCTCTAGCCTGTCTTTGGCACTGTGTCTAGTTTGTCTTGTCACTTTCTCTAGCCTGTCTTTGGCACTGTCTCTAGCCTGTCTTTGGCACTGTCTTTAGCCTGTCTTTGGTACCGTCTCTAGCTTGTCTTTGTCACTGTCTCTAGCCTGTCTTTGGCACTGTCTCTAGCCTGTCTTTGTCACTGTCTCTAGCCTGTCTTTGGCACTGTCTCTAGCCTGTCTTTGGCACTGTCTCTAGCCTGTCTTTGGCACTGTCTCTAGCCTGTCTTTGGCACTGTGTCTAGTTTGTCTTGTCACTTTCTCTAGCCTGTCTTTGGCACTGTCTCTAGCCTGTCTTTGGCACTGTCTCTAGCCTGTCTTTGGCGCTGTCTCTAGCCTGTCTTTGGCACTGACTCTAGCCTGTCTTTGGCACTGTCTCTAGCCTGCCTTTGGCACTGTCTCTAGCCTGTCTTTGGCACTGTCTCTAGCTTGTCTTTGTCGCTGTCTCTAGCCTGTCTTTGGCACTGTCTCTAGGCTGTCTTTGGCACTGTCTCTAGCTTGTCTTTGTCACTGTCTCTAGCCTGTCTTTGGCACTTTCTCTAGCCTGCCTTTGGCACGGTCTCTAGCCTGTCTTTGGCACTGTCTCTAGCCTGCCTTTGGCACTGTCTCTAGCCTGTCTTTGGCACTGTCTCTAGCCTGTCTTTGGCACTGTCTCTAGCCTGTCTTTGGCACTGTCTCTAGCCTGTTTTTGGCACTGTCTCTAGCCTGTCTCTGGTACCATATCTAGCCTGTCTTTGTCACTGTCTCTAGCCTGTCTTTGTCACTGTCTCTAGCCTGTCTTTGGTACAGTCTCTAGCCTGTCTTTGGCACTGTGTCGAGCCTGTCTTTGGCACTGTCTTTAGCCTGTCTTTGGTACCGTCTCTAGCTTGTCTTTGTCACTGTCTCTAGCCTGCCTTTGGCACTGTCTCTAGCCTGTCTTTGTCACTGTCTCTAGCCTGTCTTTGGCACTGTCTCTAGCCTGTCTTTGGCACTGTCTCTAGCCTGTCAGGAGTTAGGTCTTTTGATATGATAGCTCATGCTGTTGCAGCACCTAGTCATGCATGATGGGAGGAGTTACCTTAGCACAAACCAGGCTCAACTACATTTCTACTCCATTGATTCACAAAATGAATTGAAATGTCATTAATTTATTTCAGAATCTGATTTGAAAACAAAGGGTAATTTGCAGTCAAATTCATTTTGAATTTCTCACCTGAATTGACTGAATTGAAATGGAATCCATCCCAGCCCTGCAAAAAAGAGTTTAAATCAAGTATGACTGTCTGCTTCACAATGACAAGAGGGCTTGAAGCATGTGGGAGTGATCTGAGTCTGTTAGAGCTGAACCTCTAGTCCTCTGGTCAAGGACGCTTGGCTTGCTATGAAATCACTCAACCCTCTATGTGATTCCACCAGCATACAGCACTGTCTGTTTGTCTGCCTGCCTACTTCAGTCTACTGCTCTATAAATACCAGAATACACAGGGACAAAGAGAAAGTGAGAGAAACAGAGAAATTAGAGTGGTTGAGTGAGAAAGTGAGCAAGTGTTAGGGTGACTGAGTGACTAAAGATGATGGCAGCAGCTGCGGTCTTGGATATTCCCCATCAGTGTGTGTTGGATAATGTGTGTGATTCTGAGGGGCATGCTAAATATAATGTGTGTTACATACAGGGCAGTGAAGGGCCTCCTCAGGCTTAAGACTCTCCCGTCTCCGTACACAGCCTCAGTTTGTACCAACTGCTGTTGTTGACAGAGTGCTGGTCAAACACACACACCACACAAAACACACATCACAACACACACACACCACACTACATACACACACACTTCCTGAAGGGCCGCCCCCAGGTGGTAAGGGTAGGTAACAACACATCCGCCACCATGATCCTCAACACAGGGGCCCCTCAGGGGTGCATGCTCAGTCCCCTCCTGTACTCCCTATTCACTCGTGACTGCACGGCCAGGCACGACTCCAACACCATCATTAAGTTTTCCGATGACACAACAGTGGTAGGCCTGATCACCGACAATGATGAGACAGCCTATAGGGAGGAGGTCAGAGATCTGGCCATGTGGTGCCAGAATACAAAACAACCTCTCCTTCAATGTGATCAAGACAAAGGATATGATTGTGGACTACAGGAAAAAGAGGACCGTGCATGCCCACATTCTCATCGACGAGGCTGCAGTGGATCAGGTTGAGAGCTTCAAGTTCCTTGGTGTACACATCACCAACAAACTAACATGGTTCAAGCTAGAGGTCGACCGAATGTGATTTTTCAACACCAATAACGATTATTGGAGGACCAAAAGAAGCAGATACCAAATAAAATATATATTTATTTATTTATAATATTTACAATTTTAACTTAATATAATACAATATAATCTATTTAGTCTCAAATAAATAATGAAACATGTTCAATTTGGTTTAAATAATGCAAAAACACAGTGTCGGAGAAGAAAGTAAAAGTGCAATATGTGCCATGTAAAAAAGCTAACGTTTAAGTTCCTTGCTCAGAACATGAGAACATATGAAAGCTGGTGGTTCAATATTCCCAGTTAAGAAGTTTTAGGTTGTAGTTATTATAGGAATTATGATGCGTCAACTATTTCTCTCTATACCATTTGTATGTATGGTGTTTATGTTTTTATGTTTATGGCTAGCTACATTTGTGCAAATGCGTTTTTGTTAAAACATTACCCGTTTGGCGAAGTAGAAGTAGGCTGTGATTCGATGATAAATGAACAGGCACCGCATTGATTATATGCAACACAGGACAAGCTACTTAACCTAGTAATATCATCAACCATGTGTAGTTAATCACTAGTTATGTGAAGATTGATTGTTTTTTATGAGATAAGTTTAATGCCCGGTAGCAACATACAATGGCTCCTTGCAGCCACAAGGTCCTTTTGACGCTGCATTTGCTTAACAGGTGGACAGCCTGCCACACAGTTTCCTCATGGATTGCAATGTAATCTGCCATAATCGTTGTCCAAAAAGCCTGATTACCGATTGTTATGAAAACTTGAAATCGGCCCTAATTAAATCAGTCATGCCGATTATTCGGTCGACCTCTAGTCCAAGCACACCAAGACAGCCGTGAAGAGGGCACGACAAAACCTTTTTCCCCTCACGAGACTGAGAAGATTTGGCATGGGTCCTGAGATCCTCAAAAGGTTCTACAGCTGCACCATCGAGAGCATCCTGACTGGTTGCATCACTGCCTGGTATGGCAACTGCTTGGCCCCTGACCGCATGGCACTACAGAGGGTAGTGCGTACGGCCCAGTACATCATAAGCTGGGAATAAGCTGCCTGCCATCCAGGACCTCTACACCAGGCGGAGTCAGAGGAAGGCCCTAAATATTGTCAAAGACTCCAGCCACCCTAGTCATAGACTGTTGTCCCTGCTACCACACAGCATGTGGTACCGGAGTGCCAAGTCTATGTCCAAGAGGCTTCTAAACAGTTTTTATCCCCAAGCAATAACACGAAACACAAACCGGCTGCGAGCGTGTGCGCTATCGTGCATAAATGTATTTTGGCCCCCCACACCAAGCGCGATCACGACACGCAGGTTAAAATATCAAAACAAACTCTGAACCAATGACCTTAATTTGGGGACAGTTCGAAAAGCATTAAACATGCATGGCAATTTAGCTAGTTAGCTTACACTTGCTAGCTAACATTAATTTGTCCTATTCAGCTAGCTTTCTGTTTCTAGCTAATTTGTCCTGGGACATAAACATTGAGTTGTTATTTTACCTGAAATGCACAAGGTCCTCTCCTCCGACAATTACACATAAAACGGCCAACCGAATCATTTCTAGTCATCTCTCCTCCTTCCAGGCTTTTTCATCTTTGAACGTATATGGTGATCGCATCTAAACTTTCATAGTATTACAACGACATCCGGCAACAAAGTTCTTCTTTCAATCACCCACGTGCGTATAACCAATGAGGAGATGGCACGTGGGTACCTGCTTCTATAAACTAATGAGGAGATGACTTTCAGCGTGATCTGCGTCAGAAATAGGAACGACTTCAATTTTAGCCCTTGGCGTCGCAGACGCTCGTTGGCGCACGCGAGCAGTGTGGGTGCAATAACTGAATAACTTGGATTTCTAAATGTATTTTGTGACGCTCGCGCACGCGACGTGTCCGGTCTGGTCAGCATGTAAGACTCCCGAACATCTAAGCAAATTGCTACCAAGACTATTTGTCCCCCCCCCTTTTATGACGCTGCTACTCTCTGTTATTATGATCTATGCATAGTCACCTTAATAACTCATACATGAACATATTACCTCAACTAACCGATGCCTCCGACATTTTGAACTTCCGGGTTGGAGCGAGCGGTCGCATCCGCACTTCGGTCCGCAGGTAGTATAACTTTTCATTACATTTCATTACATTTCATTATAGTACAACGGTTTGATTTGTCTAATCTTAGCAATTTCTTCTTAGCTAGCTACATAGCCGTCTTTGTATCAAAGATAATTGCGTAATTATCGTATTTCGTTGTCCTAACGTAGTCTACACTGCTATCTGCCCAGCAGCTAGCCAGCTAGCAAACATCCACCGTCTACCGAATAGCAGCACTGTAGAAACTATTACACTCAACTGAACGACTTGATTAGTGTAGTGTTAGCTAGCTACATAGTTGTCTTTGCTGTCTTCGTATCCAAGATAATTGTGTAGTTTAGAGTGTGTAGTCTTAGAGTGATTATCTTAATTTACCGAGGTTAGCTAGCCAGCTATTTGTCGGCCTTAACGTAGGAGACACTGCTAGCTAGCCAACAGCTAGCCAATGTCTACCGAATAGAACTTCCGCACTCAACAACCCGGTCGCATTCCGCTTCGCTCCACAGGTAGTATCACATTTTCATTTCATTTCATTACAACGGTTTGATTTGTTTGATCGTAGCTAGCTACATAGCTAGCTACATAGCCGTCTTTGTATCAAAGATAATTGTGTAGTCTAGAGCGATTTTCTAGGTTAGCTAGCCAGCTATTGTCGTTCTTTTAACGCAACGTAACGTAATCAACACTGCTAGCTAGCCAGCTAGCCCCGAATAGCAGCACTGTAGAAACTATTACACTCAACGGAACGACTTGATTAGTGTAGTGTCAACAACGCAGCCACTGCCAGCTAGCCTACAAAGTCAACAACGCAGCCACTGCCAGCTAGCCTACTTCAGCAGTACTGTATCATTTTAATCATTTTAGTCAATAAGATTCTTGCTACGTAAGCTTAACTTTCTGAACATTCGAGACGTGTAGTCCACTTGTCATTCCAATCTCCTTTGCATTAGCGTAGCCTCTTCTGTAGCCTGTCAACTATGTGTCTGTCTATCCCTGTTCTCTCCTCTCTGCACAGGCCATACAAACGCTCCACACCGTGTGGCCGCGGTGGTCTGGTGGTCCCAGCGCGCACGACCCACGTGGAGTTCCAGATCTCCGGTAGCCTCCGGTAGCCTCTGGAACTGCCGATCTGCGGCCAACAAGGCAGAGTTCATCTCAGCCTATGCCTCCCTCCAGTCCCTCAACTTCTTGCCACTGACGGAAACATGGATCACCACAGATAACACTGCTACTCCTACTGCTCTCTCTTTGTCCGCCCACGTGTTCTCGCACACCCCGAGAGCTTCTGGTCAGCGGGGTGGTGGCACCGGGATCCTCATCTCTCCCAAGTGGTCATTCTCTCTTTATCCCCTTACCCATCTGTCTATCGCCTCCTTTGAATTCCATGCTGTCACAGTTACCAGCCCTTTCAAGCTTAACATCCTTATCATTTATCGCCCTCCAGGTTCCCTCGGAGAGTTCATCAATGAGCTTGATGCCTTGATAAGCTCCTTTCCTGAGGACGGCTCACCTCTCACAGTTCTGGGCGACTTTAACCTCCCCACATCTACCTTTGACTCATTCCTCTCTGCCTCCTTCTTTCCACTCCTCTCCTCTTTTGACCTCACCCTCTCACCTTCCCCCCCTACTCACAAGGCAGGCAATACGCTCGACCTCATCTTTACTAGATGCTGTTCTTCCACTAACCTCACTGCAACTCCCCTCCAAGTCTCCGACCACTACCTTGTATCCTTTTCCCTCTCGCTCTCATCCAACACTTCCCACACTGCCCCTACTCGGATGGTATCGCGCCGTCCCAACCGTCGCTCTCTCTCCCCCGCTACTCTTTCCTCTTCCATCCTATCATCTCTTCCCTCTGCTCAAACCTTCGCCAACCTATCTCCTGATTCTGCCTCCTCAACCCACCTCTCCTCCCTTTCTGCATCCTTTGACTCTCTATGTCCCCTATCCTCCAGGCCGGCTCGGTCCTCCCCTCCTGCTCCGTGGCTCTATGACTCATTGCGAGCTCACAGAACAGGGCTCCGGGCAGCCGAGCGGAAATGGAGGAAAACTCGCCTCCCTGCGGACCTGGCATCCTTTCACTCCCTCCTCTCTACATTTTCCTCCTCTGTCTCTGCTGCTAAAGCCAGTTTCTACCACTCTAAATTCCAAGCATCTGCCTCTAACCCTAGAAAGCTCTTTCCCACCTTCTCCTCCCTCCTGAATCCTCCTCCCCCTCCCCCTCCTCCCCCCCTCATCCCTCTCTGCAGATGACTTCGTCAACCATTTTGAAAAGAAGGTCGACGACATCCGATCCTCGTTTGCTAAGTCAAACGACACCGCTGGTTCTGCTCACACTGCCCTACCCTGTGCTCTGACCTCTTTCTCCCCCTCTCTCTCCAGATGAAATCTCGCGTCTTGTGACGGCCGGCCGCCCAACAATCTGCCCGCTTGACCTTATCCCCTCCTCTCTTCTCCAGACCATTTCCGGAGACGTTCTCCCTTACCTCACCTCGCTCATCAACTCATCCCTGACCGCTGGCTACGTCCCTTCCGTCTTCAAGAGAGCGAGAGTTGCACCCCTTCTGAAAAAACCTACACTCGATCCCTCCGATGTCAACAACTACAGACCAGTATCCCTTCTTTCTTTTCTCTCCAAAACTCTTGAACGTGCCGTCCTTGGCCAGCTCTCCCGCTATCTCTCTCAGAATGACCTTCTTGATCCAAATCAGTCAGGTTTCAAGACTAGTCATTCAACTGACACTGCTCTGTATCACGGAGGCGCTCCGCACTGCTAAAGCTAACTCTCTCTCCTCTGCTCTCATCCTTCTAGACCTATCGGCTGCCTTCGATACTGTGAACCATCAGATCCTCCTCTCCACCCTCTCCAAGTTGGGCATCTCCGGCGCGGCCCACGCTTGGATTGCGTCCTACCTGACAGGTCGCTCCTACCAGGTGGCGTGGCGAGAATCTCCTCACCACGCGCTCTCACCACTGGTGTCCCCCAGGGCTCTGTTCTAGGCCCTCTCCTATTCTCGCTATACACCAAGTCACTTGGCTCTGTCATAACCTCACATGGTCTCTCCTATCATTGCTATGCAGACGACACACAATTAATCTTCTCCTCTCCCCCTTCTGATGACCAGGTGACAAATCGCATCTCTGCATGTCTGGCAGACATATCAGTGTGGATGACGGTGATCAGTGTGTGTGACCAATGGTGGAACAAACTCCCTCACGACGCCAGGACAGCGGAGTCAATCACCACCTTCCGGAGACACCTGAAACCCCACCTCTTTAAGGAATACCTAGGATAGGATAAAGTAATCCTTCTCACCCCCCCTTAAAAGATTTAGATGCACTATTGTAAAGTGGCTGTTCCACTGGATGTCATAAGGTGAATGCACCAATTTGTAAGTCGCTCTGGATAAGAGCGTCTGCTAAATGACTTAAATGAAATGAAATGACATGTTTTTAACTGTTGGATAGGGGCTCGTAAGTAAGCATTTCACTGTAAGGTAACCTGTTGTATTCAGCGCATGTGACTAATACAATTTGATTTGATGGGCCAGTTGCATAAAGGCTGGTATCCATGCTGAGTAGATATAGCCTCAAATCAATTAATGATCTGAATCCCAATAATTATTTCTAACCAAACCAAATCTCCCTTAATCTATTCTTGTTGGTGCGGTGTACAATTCACTTCCACTCCTGTTTGTATCACAACCTTATTCGCATGTCAAAATCATTTCTCTGATTACATTTCCCAGACACCTGACACCAACCCGTTTCTCATAGTTATTCAGAGTTAATTTTCATTACAACACATCAGCATGTCAATATCATTCAATGATAGAAGGATGGATGGAGGAGCTGGAAGGGAATGCTCTCTTTGGGAAATTCTCTAGCTATCAAATGTCCCGCCACAGTGGAATATCTGAGCTGAGAGACGGTCACACACACACACACGCACGCACGCACGCACGCACGCACGCACGCACACACACACACACACACACACACACACACACACACACACACACACACACACACACACACACACACACACACACACACACACACACACACTGCCCTTGCTCTAGACAACAGATCAAAATGAGCGTGGGAAAAAGCCACCTTGTTCGAAGTGGACAGATACAGCTAGAACATTGAGTTTTCCAGATTGATAAAGTGCAATGCTGACCTTGTGGAGCAACCACAAAGCTTCAGTCTCCTGACTGCACTGGAGATTGGCTTCATTTAGGCTAAATATTGCAGTAGTAATGTCTGTCAACAATTTCTTTAAGGATGGGTGGTAGTCATGGTTTTAAAGGGGGATAGGGGTGTATTTCCAGGAGTGACAATTTCCCTTCTGAATGAGTGTAATGTTCTCCAGCATTGGGATTCGTTGTGACTAGATTGGATACATGAGTGCTTAATGCGCTGTTGCTTTTTCTGCTGCTAAATTAATTAGCTACATCACTGCACATACACTCATACACACACACACACACACACACATATACATGCACACACACATATACATGCACACACACACAACCACACACAGACAGAGACACTCTGTATGAAAACACACTAGACTAGAGCTATTGTAATTATTTTGTGCAGAATTCTTGGCATCTGCACTCGGGTTGACCTACAATTCGTAGAAAGATAGGGGACATTGATTACTGTAGCAATCATTATGTTCCAGCCCTTTTAAATGTTATTAATTGCAAACAATTCATTATTCTATTATATATAATTTGATTTATTAAATATATTTATGGAATAGCATCATGGAAACATTTGCATTTGTACTTCGCATGTAATTATGATTAACTTTTTAGTAAAATTGTTTTGTTTTGTCTCAGGCTCGGATTAACTTCGATATTTGGAATGGGCCTATTGATAAACTAAATATCAAGGAATCTGTAGTTTGAGCGCCTATTGCTGGTGAACTGGATTTTGTGTCAGATTGACGAAAATGAAAAGGTTTTTCAAATCAAACTGTAGGCCTATTGGTCGCGTAAACAGTGTAGCAGATGTTATAGGGGGTGCAGCGAAATGCTTGTGTTACCAGCCCCAACAATGCAGTAAACATGTCATACAAGTACACAAATAATAATAAACAACTAGAAACAAGAAAATCACGAATGTCAGGACGAATCCAGTTAACAAACCAAAACACTGCTTTTGTGTATCGTTATTTCCGTATTTGGTCACTTAATTTAGGTTTATGAATAAACATAAATATAGGTGGCCCGGCTCCTCACCTTTCTGTTTGACATGCTGCGGTTTGAGCACCACGGACTCGTTTCCACAGGTGGTGATGTTTGTGAGTCCCAGACTGACGTTCATTGTTCTGTTTGACGCAGCGTCTTGCGCTCCCACACACTCCAAGAACGTAGAGGTCTCGTTCAGTGTTCGTAAATCCATTTTGAGGGTTAAAGAAAAATGTCAGAAGTGCACATTATATTTGTGCTATGTGCGAGCATCTGCTTTGGTCAAATGATTGCGTCCATAGAAATCCACCAAAATATGTTTAAGTGGTTTAATTCTTTCCCAAAATTATCCAACCAAAAGATTGCTTACTTTGTCTGTAGATGTTCCACAGTATATTTCCTACTTTACCCTTTTATTGGGCATCCTTTAAGTTTCCAGTTGACAGTTTTCACCTCGGAGTTGAAAGGATCTCTGCTTTGCTGTAGGTTCGGGGATCCCACCTTTCCGCTGCGCCTCGCTGGTGACTGTGGATCGGACTGTAGCGTTGAGGTTACGGGGGACAGCTGAGTGCGTGGGAAGGTGGGGGGGGGAGTAGTTTGGGGGTGGGGGTGCTGCGTTTGGATGCAGTGGTGGATACAGCATTTTTTTTTAAATTGACCGCACAGAAGATGTCTGTATTTACATTTGTCGCTAATATAGGACCAGTAAAGCACTACTTGTGTGTGAGAAAAAAATAACTACAGGTATTTGAGTGTTTACCAGCTTTTGTCATTTGAGTCTGATAATTATCTGTACAAAACAGTTATTCTGAGAATATGTGTGGAATATAAAAATACTGTTTTCCAGTTTTAAAAAAATACTTTGCAAATGCATCTTATTTCAATGTGAAAGCTATAATGGTCTAGTCATTCCTTTTCCATAGACACTCTTATCCAGAGCAACATATAATAGTGAGTGCATACATTTTCCGTACTGGTCCCCCATGGGAATTAAAGCCACAACCCTAGCATTGCAAGGGATATACTCTACCAACTAAGCCAGATCATCACACAACCACTTTGTCTCAATATACTCAATTACTGTATTGTGCATTGTTTTTATTTATGGTGATGAAAAGTCCACCGTACAAACTTAGATTACCAGCAAATGTACAATACAGTAATGTACATTTGTGGTTTGTAAGGATGGTAAATTAATACTGCACAAAAAGTGGTTGTTTTCCATGTTATTGGATCAAGAACAACATCTAATTTATGTGGATGTTTTGTGTCTTTAACCATAACTTTGCACCTTTTGAAGTAAATGTTTTAGGACAGGATGTGTTCTTTCTGGATTCCATTAGCCAGCAGCATACCACCCTGCATACCACTGCTGTCTTGTTTCTGAAGCTAAGCAGGGTTGGTCCTGGTCAGTTCCTGGATGGGAGACCAGATGCTGCTGGGAGTGGTGTTGGAGGGCCAATAGGAGGCACTCTTTCCTCTGGCCTAAAAAAAAATATCCCAATGGCCCAGGGCAGTGATTGGGGACACTGCCCTGTGTAGGGTGGGGTGTTAAAAGGGTGTCCTGATGCTCTGAGGTCATTAAAGATCCCATGGCACTTATTGTAGGGGTGTTAACCTCAGTGTCCTGGCTAAATTCCCAATCTGGCTCACAAACCATCACGGTCACCTAATATTCCCCAGTTTACAATTGGCTCATTATTCCCCAGGTTGTTGCTGCAAATGAGAATGTGTTCTCAGTCAACTTACCTGGTAAAATAACAGATAAATAATTATAATGACAATCCCAGAGAAAGGTACAGGGCAACAAGTCTTACAACTATTGAATCCTGCAAGATACGGTTCTTAATTATACTGTTCTGCCTGTGCTACAGATGTCTATAATCAGTCTTCTAACACAAGTAAAGGCCCAGTGCACTACTTTTATGAGAAAAACAACTCATCAATCAATCAGATTTATTTATAAAGCCCTTTTTACATCAGCAGATGTCACAAAGTGCTATACAGAAACCCAGCCTAAAACTCCAAACAGCAAGCAATGGAGATGTAGAAGCACGGTGGCTAGGAAAAACTCCCCAGAAAGAAACCTAGAGAGGAACCAGGATCTGAGGGACAGCCAGTCCTCTTCTGGCTGTGCCGGGTGGAGATTATAACAGTACATGGCCTAGATGTTCAAATGTTCATAGATGACCAGCAGAGCAGGGTCAAATAATAATAATCACAGTGGTTGTTGAGGGTGCAACAGGTCAGCACCTCAGAAGTAAATGTCAGTTGGCTTTTCATAGCCGATCATTCAGAGTTAGAGACAGCAGGTGCGGAAGAGAGAGAGAGTCGAAAACAGCAGGTCCGGGACAGGGCAGCACGTCCTGTGAACAGGGTAGGGTTCTATAGCTGCAGGTAGAACAGTTGAAACTGGAGCAGCAGCATGACTAGGTGGACTGGGGACAGCAAGGAGTCATCAGGCCAGGTAGTCCTGAGGCATGGTCCTAGGGCTCAGTTCCTCCGAGAGAAGAGAGAAAAGAGAGAAAGAGAGCGAGAGTTAGAGGGAGCATACTTAAATTCACATAGGACATCAGATAAGACAGGATAAATACTCCAGATGTAACAGACTGATCCCTAACTCCCCAACACAAACTATTGCAGCATAAATACTAGAGGCTGAGACAGGAGGGGTTGGGAGAAACTGTGGACAGGGCCAACCAAGCAAGATATAACCCCACCCACTTTGCCAAAGCACAGCCCCCACACCACTAGAGGGATATCTTCAACCACCAACTTACTACTCTGAGACAAGGCCAAGTTTAGCCCACAAAGATCTCCCCCAAGGCACGAACCCGAGGGGAGAACCAACCCGGACAGGAAGATCACGTCAGTGACTCAACCCACTCAGGTGACGCACCCCTCCTAGGGACGGCATGGAAGAGCACCAGTAAGCCAGTGACTCAGCCCCGGTAATAGGGTTAAAGGCAGAGAATCCCAGTGCAGAGAGGGGAACCGGCCAGGCAGAGACAGCAGGGTGGTTCGTCGCCCCAGTGCCTTTCCGTTCACTTTCACACCCCTAGGCCAGACTACACTCAATCATAGGAACAACTGAAGAGATGAATCTTCAATAAAGACTTAAAGGTTGAGACCGAGTCTGAATCTCTCATATGGATAGGCAGACCATTCCATAAAACTGGAGCTATATAGAAGAACCCTGCCTCCAGCTGTTTGCTTAGAAAGGCTAGGCACAATAAGGAGGCCTGCGTCTTGTGACCGTAGCGTACGTGTAGGTATGCGCGGCAGGAGCTAATCGGAAAGATAGGTAGGAGCAAGCCCATGTAATGCTTTGTAGGTTAGCAGTAAAACCTTGAAATCAGCCCTTGCCTTAATGATTGACTACTATTGATATTAAAGAGCTTCAGATCTTCAGAGATAGCTGCTCTAATTCAACTAATGTGTCTGTGGTGCCCTGGATTCTTAATAAGTTAGTTATTGCCTAATTCATCAAATCAAATAATTCAACTTTAGGTAATCGATTTGACAATAGCATTTCATCTCATTTAACCATAGTAAAGACACGACATGTCTGAAACACAGGCTTCCAGGGAGGGAAATTTTTGGGGCTTCACCATGTTTCATCGAAATGTACAGCTCTGTATTGTCTGCATAGTGATGAAAGTTAACATTATGTTTCCGAATTACATCACCAAGAGGTAAAATATATAGTGAAAACAATAGTGGTCCTAAAACGGAACCTTGACAAAACACTGAAATGTATAGTCCACAGCGACAAACTGATATCTTTCCGACAGATAAGATCTAAACCAGGCGAGAACTTGTCCCTGTAGACCAATTTGGGTTTCCAATCTCTCCAAAAGAATATGGTTATTGATGGTATCAAAAGCTAGAGGTCTAGGAACACGAGGACAGATGAAGAGCCTTGGTCTGACGCCATTAAAACGTAATTTACTACCTTCACGAGTGCGATCTCAGTGCTATGATGGGGTCTAAAACCAGACTGAAGCGTTTCGTATATATCGTTTGTCTTCAAACAGCTTTTGAGATGTTGAGAGGAATGGGAGATTCAATATAGGCCAATCGTTTTTTTTTTTTGGGGGGGGGTCAAGGTTTGGCTGTTTCAAGAAAGGCTTTATTACTGCCACTTTTAGTGAGTTTGGTACACATCCGGTGGATAGAGAGATGTTTATTATGTTCAACATAGGAGGTCGAAGCACAGGAAGCATCTCTTTCAGTAGTGTAGTTGGAATAGGGTCCAGTATGCAGCTTGACGGTTTAGAGGCCATGACAATTTTCATCAATGTGTTAATTATATATTGTCTAAAAAAACCTGTGTCTCCCCTGATCCCAGGTCCTGGCAGTGTTGTGCAGACTCAGGAAAACTGAGCTTTGGAGAAATACGCAGATTTAAAGAGGAGTCCGTAATTGCTTTCTAATGATCATGATCTTTTCATCAAAGAAGTTCATGAATTGTTCACTGCTAGTTAGCTTTTCGACAGCAACAAAAATACATTTAGGATTGTTCTTATTCCCCTCAATTAAGTTGAAAAATAAGATGATCGAGCAGCAGTCAGTGCTCTTCGATACTGCACGGTACTGTCTTTCCAAGCCAATCAGAAGACTTCCAGTTTGGTGGAGGAGCAGTCAGTGCTCTTCGATACTGCACGGTACTGTCTTTCCAAGCCAATCAGAAGACTTCCAGTTTGGTGGAGGAGCAGTCAGTGCTCTTCGATACTACACGGTACTGTCTTTCCAAGCCAATCAGAAGACTTCCAGTTTGGTGGAGGAGCAGTCAGTGCTCTTCGATACTGCACGGTACTGTCTTTCCAAGCCAATCAGAAGACTTCCAGTTTGGTGGAGGAGCAGTCAGTGCTCTTCGATACTGCACGGTACTGTCTTTCCAAGCCAATCAGAATACTTCCAAGTTTGGTGGAGGAGCAGTCAGTGCTCTTCGATACTGCACGGTACTGTCTTTCCAAGCCAATCAGAAGACTTCTAGTTTGGTGGAGGAGCAGTCAGTGCTCTTCGATACTGCACGGTACTGTCTTTCCAAGCCAATCAGAAGACTTCCAGTTTGGTGGAGCGGCAGTCAGTGCTCTTCGATACTGCACGGTACTGTCTTTCGAAGCTAATCAGAAGACTTCCAGTTTGGTGGAGCGGCAGTCAGTGCTCTTCGATACTGCACGGTACTGTCTTTCCAAGCCAATCAGAAGACTTCCAGTTTGGTGGAGCGGCAGTCAGTGCTCTTCGATACTGCACGGTACTGTCTTTCGAAGCTAATCAGAAGACTTCCAGTTTGGTGCAGAGCCATTTCCGTTCCAATTTTCTGGAAGTTTGCTTCAGGACTCTGGTATTTTCTGTATACCAGAGAACTAGTTTCTTATAAGAAATGTTTTTTGTTTTCAGGGGCGCTACTGCATCTAGGGTATTACACAAGGTACATTTAGTTCCTCAGTTAGGTAGTTATACAGATGTTTGTATTCTGACATCCTTGGGTAGGTGGAGGGAGTCTGGAAGGGCATCTAGGAATATTTGGGTTGTCCGAGAATTTATAGCACAACTTTTGATGATCCTTGGTTGGGGTATAACCAAATTATTTGTTGTGATTGCAAACGTAATAAAATGGTGGTCCAATAGTCCAGGATTATGAGGAAAAACATTAAGATCCACAATATTTATTCCACGGGACAAAACTAGGTCCAGAGTATGATTGTGACAGTGAGTAGGTCCAGAGACATGTTGGACAAAACCCACTGAGTCGATGATGGCTCTGAAAGCCTTTTGGAGTGGGTCTGTGGACTTTTCCATGTGAATATTAAAGTCACCAAAAATGTCAATATTATCTGCCATGACTACAAGGTCCGATATGAATTCAGGGAACTCAGTGAGGATCGTTGTATATGGCCCAGTAGGCCTGTAAACAGTAGCTATAAAAAGTGATTTGAGTAGGCTGCATAGAATTCATGACTAGAAGCTCAAAAGACGAAATTGCAGTCATTTGTTTTTTTGTTATTTGAAATTTGCTATCGTAAATGTTAGCAACACCTCCACCTTTGCGGAATATGTGAGGGATATGGTCACTAATGTAACCAGGAGGTGAGGCCTCATTTAAAACAGTAAATTCATCAGGCTTAAGCTATGTTTCAGTCAGGCCAATCACATCAAGATTATGATCAGTGATTAGTTTATTGACTATACCTGCTTTGGAAGTAAGGGATCTAACATTAAGTAGCCCTATTTTGAGATGTGAGATAACACAATCTCTTTAAATAATGACAGAAATGGAGGAGGTCGTAATTCCAGTGAGATTGCTAAGGCGAACACCGCAATGTTTAGTTTGCCCAACCTAGACGAGGCACGGACAAGGTCTCAATGAGGATTGCTGAGCTGACTACACTGACTGTGCTAGTGGCAGACTCCACTAAGCTGGCAAGATGGCTAACAGCTTGGTACCTGGCCTGCACCCTATCTCATTGTGGAGATAGGGGAGTTAGAGCCCTGTCTATGTTCATAGATAAGATGAGAGCACCCCTCCAGCTAGGATGGAGTCCGTCACTCCTCAGCAGGCCAGGCTTGGTCCTGTTTGTGACTGAGTCCAGGAAAGAGGGCCAATTATCTACAAATTCTATCTTTTGGGAGGGGCAGAAAACAGTTCTCAACCAGTGATTGAGTTGTGATACTGCTGTAGTGCTCATTACATTTACATTTAAGTCATTTAGCAGACGCTCTTATCCAGAGCGACTTACAAATTGGTGCATTCACCTTATGACATCAGTGGAACAGTCACTTTACAATAGTGCATCTAAATCTTAAGGGGGGTGAGAGGGATTACTTATCCTATCCTAGGTATTCCTTAAAGAGGTGGGGTTTCAGGTGTCTCCGGAAGGTGGTGATTGACTCCGCTGTCCTGGCGTCGTGAGGGAGTTTGTTCCACCATTGGGGGGCCAGAGCAGCGAACAGTTTTGACTGGGCTGAACGGGAGCTGTACTTCTTCAGTGGTAGGGAGGCGAGCAGGCCAGAGGTGGATGAACGCAGTGCCCTTGTTTGGGTGTAGGGCCTGATCAGAGCCTGGAGGTACTGAGGTGCCGTTCCCCTCACAGCTCCGTAGGCAAGCACCATGGTCTTGTAGCGGATGCGAGCTTCAACTGGAAGCCAGTGGAGAGAACGGAGGAGCGGGGTGACGTGAGAGAACTTGGGAAGGTTGAACACCAGACGGGCTGCGGCGTTCTGGATGAGTTGAAGGGGTTTAATGGCACAGGCAGGGAGCCCAGCCAACAGCGAGTTGCAGTAATCCAGATGGGAGATGACAAGTGCCTGGATTAGGACCTGCGCCGCTTCCTGTGTGAGGCAGGGTCGTACTCTACGGATGTTGTAGAGCATGAACCTACAGGAACGGGCCACCGCCTTGATGTTGGTTGAGAACGACAGGGTGTTGTCCAGGATCACGCCAAGGTTCTTGGCGCTCTGGGAGGAGGACACAATGGAGTTGTCAACCGTGATGGCGAGATCATGGAACGGGCAGTCCTTCCCCGGGAGGAAGAGCAGCTCCGTCTTGCCGAGGTTCAGCTTGAGGTGGTGATCCGTCATCCACACTGATATGTCTGCCAGACATGCAGAGATGCGATTCGCCACCTGGTCATCAGAAGGGGGAAAGGAGAAGATTAATTGTGTGTCGTCTGCATAGCAATGATAGGAGAGACCATGTGAGGTTATGACAGAGCCAAGTGACTTGGTGTATAGCGAGAATAGGAGAGGGCCAAGAACAGAGCCCTGGGGGACACCAGTGGTGAGAGCGCGTGGTGAGGAGACAGATTCTCGCCACGCCACCTGGTAGGAGCGACCTGTCAGGTAGGACGCAATCCAAGCGTGGGCCGCGCCGGAGATGCCCAACTCGGAGAGGGTGGAGAGGAGGATCTGATGGTTCACAGTATCGAAGGCAGCCGATAGATCTAGAAGGATTAGAGCAGAGGAGAGAGAGTTAGCTTTAGCAGTGCGGAGCGCCTCCGTGATACAGAGGAGAGCAGTCTCAGTTGAATGACTAGTCATGAAACCTGACTGATTTGGATCAAGAAGGTCATTCAGAGAGAGATAGCGGGAGAGCTGGCCAAGGACGGCACGTTCAAGAGTTGTGGAGAGAAAAGAAAGAAGGGATACTGGTCTGTAATTGTTGACATCGGAGGGATCGAGTGTAGGTTTTTTCAGAAGGGGTGCAACTCTCGCTCTCTTGAAGACGGAAGGGACGTAGCCAGCGGTCAGGGATGAGTTGATGAGCGAGGTGAGGTAAGGGAGAAGGTCTCCGGAAATGGTCTGGAGAAGAGAGGAGGGGATAGGGTCAAGCGGGCAGGTTGTTGGGCGGCCGGCCGTCACAAGACGCGAGATTTCATCTGGAGAGAGAGGGAGAAAGAGGTCAGAGCACAGGGTAGGGCAGTGTGAGCAGAACCAGCGGTGTCGTTTGACTTAGCAAACGAGGATCGGATGTCGTCGACCTTCTTTTCAAAATGGTTGACGAAGTCATCTGCAGAGAGGGAGGAGGGGGAGGAGGATTCAGGAGGGAGGAGAAGGTGGCAAAGAGCTTCCTAGGGTTAGAGGCAGATGCTTGGAATTTAGCGTGGTAGAAAGTGGCTTTAGCAGCAGAGACAGAGGAGGAAAATGTAGAGAGGAGGGAGTGAAAGGATGCCAGGTCCGCAGGGAGGCGAGCCCTTTTCCTCCATTTCCGCTCGGGCTGCCCGGAGCCCTGTTCTGTGAGCTCGCAATGAGTCATCGAGCCACGGAGCGGGAGGGGAGGACCGAGCCGGCCTGGAGGATAGGGGACATAGAGAGTCAAAGGATGCAGAGAGGGAGGAGAGGAGGGTTGAGGAGGCAGAATCAGGAGATAGGTTGGAGAATGTTTGAGCGGAGGGAAGAGATGATAGGATGGAAGAGGAGAGAGTAGCGGGGGAGAGAGAGCGAAGGTTGGGACGGCACGATACCATCCGAGTAGGGGCAGTGTGGGAGGTGTTGGATGAGAGCGAGAGGGAAAAGGATACAAGGTAGTGGTCGTAGACTTGGAGGGGAGTTGCAATTAGGTTAGTGGAAGAACAGCATCTAGTAAAGATGAGGTGCATTGTTGACACTACACTAATCAAGTCGTTCCGTTGAGTGTAATAGTTTCTGCAGTGTTGCTATTCGGGGGCTAGCTGGCTAGCTAGCAGTGTTGTTTACGTTACGTTGCGTTAAAAGAACGACAATAGCTGGCTAGCGAACCTAGAAAATCGCTCTAGACTACACAATTATCTTTGATACAAAGACGGCTATGTAGCTCGCTATTTAGCTAGCTACGATCAAACAAATCAAACCGTTGTACTGTAATGAAATGAAGTGAAAATGTGATACTACCTGTGAATGCGACCGGGTTGTTGAGTTCTATTCAGAAGACGTTGGCTAGCGTTGGCTAGCGTTGACTAGCTAGCAGAGTCTCCTACGTTAAGGACGACAAATAGCTGGCTAGCTAACCTCGGTAAATTAAGATAATCACTCTAAGACTACACACTCTAAACCTAAACAACACAATTATCTTGGATACGAAGACAGCAAAGACAGCTATGTAGCTAGCTAACACTACACTAATCAAGTCGTTCAGTTGAGTGTAATAGTTTCTCCAGTGCAGCTAATCAGTGGACGTTAGCTAGCTGGCTAGTGAAGACTACGTTAGGACGGCGAAATACGATAATTACGGAATTATCTTTGATACAAAGACGGCTATGTAGCTAGCTGAGAAGAAATTGCTAAGATTAGACAAATCAAACCGTTGTGCTATAATGAAATATAATGAAATGTAATGAAAAAGTTATACTACCCGCGGGAGCGAAGTGCCGATGCGACCACTCGCTCCAACCCGGAACACGGGTTGGAGCTCATCACTCCCCCTAACTGGGAAGGGGGCCAGAGACAATTACTCAATTCCGACAAATCTTTCTAGCTGATTTACACGCTGAAGCTATGTTGCGCTTGGTGACCTCTGACTGTTTCATCCTAACATTGTTGGTGCCGACGTGGATAACAATATCCCTATACTCTCTACACTCGCCAGTTTTAGCCTTAGCCAGCACCATCTTCAGATTAGCCTTAACCTCGGTAGCCCTGTGCCCTGGATGATTATTTTTTAAGTCTAATACGTCTAATGGAGTCGCCAATGACTAGGGTTTTTAATTTGTCAGAGCTAATGGTGGGAGGCTTTGGCGTCTCAGACCCCATAACGGGTAGAGGAGAGACCAGAGAAGGCTACAGCATTTCCTTTCAGAAGCCATGAGAAAATTGTCCGTCTGTGGGGACTGTGCGAGGGCATTTATACTACTATCTGTACTTATTAGTGGCACAGACGCTGTTTCATTCTTTCCTACGCTTTAATTACCCTTGCCTAACTATTGCGTCTGAAGCTGGGCTTGCAGCACGGCTCTGCTCACCATAAGGCGATTGTTCTCCTGTATATTATACAGTACAGCGACTGCAATTAGAAGGCATAATGTTAATGTTACTATTTATCTTCGGCCGGTGGAGGTCCTATAGAACCATGTCCAGATAAAGCGTTCGTGATGAAAAGGTTGAATGAAAAAAGTTGAGCAAGGGAAAAATAAAAATATGAAACGATAATTAAAAAGTAAAAACTGTAAAGTTGGCAGGTAGCAAAGTAACGTTAGCAACAAACCGCACAGCAGCACGTAATCAAGTTCACAAGTTGTGGCCGTGAATGACCTAACTGAAAATAAATTTAAAAAATGTATTCATATTTTTTGGTATTCATATTTTTCAGTGGGTGCTGCAGCACCCCCAGAACCCCTATTTACACGGCTATGGGAAGTAGGGGATTGATAGTGGAGTCTGTTTGCAGCCGTTTGGGGGTGGAGGACAACGGTCCTATGACTCGGGTAGAAAGTTATGAAAGACAGGTTGAACAGAGCACTCCAGTGGCTCCCTCAAGTGGTGAATAAACACATTGATTTTACAAGCTCAGATTCCAGAATGTGTAAGCGGTCTACAGGGCTCAATATTGCAGGGCCTTGGTTATCACAATCGACTTCTACTTTATGACTTCAAGAGATCTATATATTGATACGGTACTTTAATCATCTCCCAATGTAGATATGAAACTTGACATAGGTTGTTATTTCATGTGTGAAATGCAGCCGATTCATGTCTCACAACGCACAGTTTTCACACAATGCTTTTCCCATCAAGGAAGTGGACCTACACAGATGTTTTATCTATTCCATAGATTAGAATGACAATAACAAACTATTGTCATATAGGCTAACACACATTATTCTATCAACTCACTTCCAATGGAACAAGCTATTTATTTTCCGCATGGCTTCCCCGCACTGTTACCCTTAAAAGCAGGCAGAGATGAATGGGCCGCTGGATTGGCGGTAACACCTGCTGTATTATAATCAAAGGACCTGTTGTACAGTAGCAGATAGCTGCCTGCTGAGGCGTGTTATTGCTCTGCAGAGAAGGGACTCATCCAAAGGCCTGTGGTGGGGTTATATGAACGCAAACTGCTCTCCCTCAGAGAGAACCATGACTGATTATTACTTCTCCAGACCATAGAACCAAATCTATCCAAAGCTTTAATTACCCCAGTTCAATATGCAGCCAGTCAATCTGCAGGTGCAATTACCCACATAAACAACCCTATGAGAATGCCAATCAAAGGAGAGAGAAGGACAGAGAGAGATAGAGAGAGGGCTGCTACCAATTGGGAGGAGTGTTATTCATCATGGTGTCTCTCTGAGAGAAGTGTAATTCATCATGGTGTCTCTTTCTGGGAGGAGTGTAATTCATCATGGTGTCTCTCTCTCTGGGAGGAGTGTTATTCATCATGGTGTCTCTCTCTCTGGGAGGAGTGTAATTCAGCATGGTGTCTCTCTCTCTGGGAGGATGTAATTCATCATGGTGTCTCTCTCTCTGGGAGGAGTGTTATTCATCATGGTGTCTCTCTCTCTGGGAGGAGTGTTATTCATCATGGTGTCTCTCTCTCTGGGAGGAGTGTAATTCATCATGGTGTCTCTCTCTCTGGGAGGAGTGTTATTCATCATGGTGTCTCTCTCTCTGAGAGAAGTGTAATTCATCATGGTGTCTCTCTCTCTGGGAAGAGTGTAATTCATCATGGTCTCGCTCTGAGAGGAATGTTATTCATCATGGTCTCGCTCTGAGAGGAATGTTATTCATCATGGTGTCTCTCTGGGAGCAGTGTTATTCATCATGGTCTCTCTCTGGGAGGAGTGTTGTTCATCATGGTGCCTCTCTAAGAGGAGTGTTATTCATCATGGTCATCATCATTCATCATGGTGTCTCTCTCTGGGAGAAGTGTAATTCATCATGGTGTCTCTCTCTCTGGGAGGAGTGTTATTCATCATGGTGTCTCTCTCTCTGGGAGAAGTGTAATTCATCATGGTCTCTCTCTCTCTGGGAGGAGTGTAATTCATCATGGTGTCTCTCTCTCTGGGAGGAGTGTTATTCATCATGGTGTCTCTCTCTCTGAGAGAAGTGTAATTCATCATGGTGTCTCTCTCTCTGGGAAGAGTGTAATTCATCATGGTCTCGCCCTTAGAGGAATGTTATTCATCATGGTGTCTATGGGAGGAATGTTATTCAATATGGTTTCTCTCTGGGAGGAATGTTATTCATCATGGTCTCTCTCTGGGAGCAGTGTTATTCATCATGGTCTCTCTCTGGGAGGAGTGTTGTTCATCATGGTGCCTCTCTAAGAGGAGTGTTATTCATCATGGTCTCTCTGTGAGAGGAGTGTTATTCATCATGGTATTTCTCTGAGAGGAGTGTTATTCATCATGGTCTCTCTCTGGAAGGAGTGTTATTCATCATGGTCTCTCTGTGAGAGGAGTGTTATTCATCATGGTGTCTCTCTGAGAGAAGTGTAATTCATCATGGTCTCTCTCTGAGAGGAATTTTTATTCATTATGGTCTCTCTCTGAGTGGAATGTTATTTATCCTGGTCTCTCTCTCCCTGAGAGGAGTGTTTTTCTTCATGGTCTCTCTGACATGGAGAGGTGTGTTATTCATCATTGTCTCTCTTTCTGGGAGGAGTGTTATTCATCATTGTCTCTCTCTGGAAGGAGTGTTATTCATCATGGTCTCTCTCTGAGACGAATGCTATTCATCATGGTCTCTCTCTCTAAGGGGTGTTATTCATCATGGTCTCTCTCAAATGTAGAGGTGTGCTATTCATCATGGTCTCTCTCTGAGGAGTGTTTGTCATCATGGTCTCTCTCTGGGAGGAGTGTTATTCATTATGGTCTCTCTCTGGGAGGAATGTTATTCATCATGGTCTCTCTCTGAGAGGAATGTTATTCATCATGGTCTCGCTCTGAGAGGAATTTTTATTCATTATGGTCTCTCTCTGAGTGGAATGTTATTTTTCCTGGTCTCTCTCTCCCTGAGAGGAGTGTTTTTCTTCATGGTCTCTCTGACAAGGAGAGGTGTGTTATTCATCATTGTCTCTCTTTCTGGGAGGAGTGTTATTCATCATTGTCTCTCTCTGGAAGGAGTGTTATTCATCATGGTCTCTCTCTGAGACGAATGCTATTCAATATGGTCTCTCTCTCTAAGGGGTGTTATTCATCATGGTCTCTCTCAAATGTAGAGGTGTGCTATTCATCATGGTCTCTCTCTGAGGAGTGTTTGTCATCATGGTCTCTCTCTGGGAGGAGTGTTATTCATTATGGTCTCTCTCTGGGAGGGGTGTTATTTATCCTGGTCTCGCTCTCCCTGAGAAGAGTTTATTTCATCATGGTCTCTCTGACATGGAGAGGTGTGTTATTCATCATTGTCTCTCTCTGAGAGGAATGTTATTCATCATGGTCCCTCTCTCTGGGAGGAGTGTTATTCATCATGGTCTGTCTCTGAGAGGAGTGTTATTCATCATGGTCTCTCTCTCTCTGGGAGGAATGTTATTCATCATGGTCCCTCTCTCCATGAGATGAGTGTTATTCGTCATGTTCTCTCTCTCTGGAAGGAGTGTTATTCATCATGGTATCTCTCTCCCTGAGAGGAGTGTTATTCATCATGGTCTCTCTCTGAGAGGAATTTTTATTCATTATGGTCTCTCTCTGAGTGGAATGGTATTCGTCATGGTCTCTCTCTGAGAGGAATGTTATTCATCATGGTCTCTCTCTCTGAGAGGAGTGTTATTCATCATGGTCTCTCTCTGAGATGAGTGTTATTCGTTATGGTCTCTGTAAGGAGTGTTATTAATCATGGCCTCTCTCTCCCTGAGAGGAGTGTTATTCATCATGGTCTTTCTCTGAGAGGAGTGTTATTCATCATGGCCTTTCTCTGAGAGGAGAGCTATTCATCATGGTCTCTCTCTGAGAGGAGTGTTATTCGTTATGGTCTCTGTAAGGAGTGTTATTAATCATGGCCTCTCTCTCCCTGAGAGGAGTGTTATGTATCATGGTCTTTCTCTGAGAGGAGTGTTATTCATCATGGCCTTTCTCTGAGAGGAGAGCTATTCATCATGGTCTCTCTCTGAGAGGAGTGTTATTCATCATGGTCTCTCTCTCTCTGGGAGGAATGTTATTCATCATGGTCCCTCTCTCCCTGACATGAGTGTTATTCGTCATGGTCTCTCTCTCTGGAAGGAGTGTTATTCATCATGGTCTCTCTCTCCCTGAGAGGATTGTTATTCATCATGGTCTCTCTCTGAGGAGTGTTTGTCATTATGGTCTCTCTCTGGGAGGAATGTTATTCATCATGGTCTCTCTGACATGGAGAGGTGTGTTATTCATCATTGTCTCTCTCTTTGGAAGGAGTGTTATTCATCATGGTCTCTCTCTCTGGGAGGAGTGTTATTCATCATGGTCTCTCTGTCTCTGGGAGGAATGTTATTCATCATGGTCTCTCTCTCTGGGAGGAATGTTATTCATCATGGTCCCCCATGGTCTCTCGCTCTGGGAGGGGTGAGCTCTCCCTGTTATTTCATCATGGTCTCTCTCATGGTCTGTCTCTGAGAGGAATGTTATTCATCATGGTCCCTCTCTCTGGGAGGAGTGTTATTCATCATGGTTATTCATCATGGTCTCTCTGAGAGGTTATTCATCATGGTCTCTCTCTGTTATTCATCATGGTCTCTCTCTCTGGGAGGAATGTTATTCATCATGGTCCCTCTCTCCCTGAGATGAGTGTTATTCGTCATGTTCTCTCTCTCTGGAAGGAGTGTTATTCATCATGGTATCTCTCTCCCTGAGAGGAGTGTTATTCATCATGGTCTCTCTCTGAGAGGAGTGTTTTTCTTCATGGTCTCTCTGAGAGGAGTGTTATTCACCATGGTCTCTCTCTGAGAGGAGTGTTATTCATCATGGTCTCTCTCTCTATGGGAGGAATGTTATTCATCATGGTCCCTCTCTCCCTGAGAGGAGTGTTATTCATCATGGTCTCTCTCTGAGAGGAATTCTTATTCAGTATGGTGTCTCTCTGAGTGGAATGTTATTCATCATGGTCTCTCGCTCTGGGAGGGGTGTTATTTATCCTGGTCTCGCTCTCCCTGAGAGGAGTTTATTTCATCATGGTCTCTCTGACATGGAGAGGTGTGTTATTCATCATGGTCTCTCTCTGAGAGGAATGTTATTCATCATGGTCTGTCTCTGAGAGGAGTGTTATTCATCATGGTCTCTCTCTGAGAGGAGTGTTATTCATCATTGTCTCTCTCTCTCTGGGAGGAATGTTATACATCATGGTCCCTCTCTCCCTGAGATGAGTGTTATTCGCCATGTTCTCTCTCTGGAAGGAGTGTTTTTCATCATGGTATCTCTCTCCCTGAGAGGAGTGTTATTCATCATGGTCTCTCTCTCTGGAAGGAATATTTTTCATCATGGTCTCTCTCTCCATGAGAGGAGTGTTATTCATTATAGTCTCTCTCTCTGGGAGGAGTGTTATTCATCATGGTCTCTCTCTCTGAGGGGTGTTATTCATCATGGTCTCTCAAATGTAGAGGAGTGTTATTCATCATGGTCTCTCTCTCTGAGGAGTGTTTTTCATCATGGTCTCTCTCTGAGAGGATTGTTTTTCTTCATGGTCACTCTGAGAGGAGTGTTATTCATCATGGTCTCTCTCTCTCTGGGAGGAATGTTATTCATCATGGTCCCTCTCTCTCTGAGAGGAGTGTTATTCATCATGGTCTCTCTCTCTCTCTCTCTGGGAGGAATGTTATTCATCATGGTCCCTCTCTCTCTGAGAGGAGTGTTATTCATCATGGTCTCTCTCTCTCTCTCTGGGAGGAATGTTATTCATCATGGTCCCTCTCTCTCTCTCTCTCTCTCTCTCCCTGAGAGGAGTGTTATTCAGCATGGTCTCTCTCTCTCTGGGAGGAATGTTATTCATCATGGTCCCTCTCTCTCTGAGAGGAGTGTTATTCATCATGGTCTCTCTCTCTCTCTGGGAGGAATGCTATTCATCATGGTCCTTCTCTCTCTCTCTGGGAGGAATGTTATTCATCATGGTCCCTCTCTCCCTGAGAGGAGTGTTATTCATTATGGTCTCTCTCCCTGAGAGGAGTATTATTCATCATGGTCTCTCTCTCTCTCTCTGGGAGGAATGTTATTCATCATGGTCCCTCTCTCCCTGAGAGGAGTGTTATTCATTATGGTCTCTCTCCCTGAGGGGTGTTATTCATCATGGTCTCTCTCTCTCTGGGAGGAGTTTTATTTATCATGGTCTCTCTCTCTGGGAGGAGTGTTATTCATCATGGTCTCTCTCTCGTTAAATGTTCTCAAACTCCCTCTGTTACATGGACCCATATTCCCTTCTGCAAGCTACATAATGGTCCAAGTCCAATTATTACAGTCCTTCAAACCCTAAACTCAACTTAAACATTTCATCCAAAGCTACATTGTCAAAAGATGATCAATTTGATTGCCATACTGATAACTGAGTTGAGACGCGTTTAGATATTGTTGGTCGGACAAGCTGTGTGTCTGGGCTTATAGTGTCAGTGAGCAAGAAGCAGACCAATACTACAGTGCCTTGCGAAAGTATTCGGCCCCCTTGAACTTTGCGACCTTTTGCCACATTTCAGCTTCAAACATAAAGATATAAAACTGTATTTGTTTGAGAAGAATCAACAACAAGTGGGACACAATCATGAAGTGGAACGACATTTATTGGATATTTCAAACTTTTTAACATATCAAAAATTGGGCATGCAAAATTATTCAGCCCCTTTACTTTCAGTGCAGCAAACTCTCTCCAGAAGTTCAGTGAGGATCTGTGAATGATCCAATGTTGACCTAAATGACTAATGATGATAAATACAATCCACCTGTGTGTAATCAAGTCTCTGTATAAATGCACCTGCACTGTGATAGTCTCAGAGGTCCATTTAAAGTGCAGAGAGCATCATGAAGAACAAGGAACACACCAGGCAGGTCCGAGATACTGTTGTGAATAAGTTTAAAGCCGGATTTGGATACAAAAAGATTACCCAAGCTTTAAACATCCCAAGGAGCACTGTGCAAACGATAATATTGAAATGGAAGGAGTATCAGACCACTGCAAATCTACCAAGACCTGGCCATCCCTCTAAACTTTCAGCTCATATTATCAGAGATGCAGCCAAGAGGCCCATGATCACTCTGGATGAACTGCAGAGATCTACAGCTGAGGTGGGAGACTCTGTCCATAGGACAACAATCAGTCGTATATTGCACAAATCTGGCCTTTATGTAAGAGTGGCAAGAAGAAAGCCATTTCTCAAAGATATCCATAAAAAGTGTCGTTTAAAGTTTGCCACAAGCCACCTGGGAGACACACCAAACATGTGGAAGAAGGTGCTCTGGTCAGATGAAACCAAAATTGAACTTTTTGGCAACAATGCAAAACGTTATGTTTGGCGTAAAAGCAACACAGCTCATCACCCTGAACACACCATCCCCACTGTCAAACATGGTGGTGGCAGCATCATGGTTTTGGCCTGCTTTTCTTCAGCAGGGACAGGGAAGATGGTTCAAATTGAAGGGAAGATGGATGGAGCCAAATACAGGACCATTCTGGAAGAAAACCTGATGGAGTCTGCAAAAGACCCGAGACTGGGACGGAGATTTGTCTTCCAACAAGACAATGATCCAAAACATAAAGCAAAATCTACAATGGAATGGTTAAAAAATAAACATATCCAGGTGTTAGAATGGCCAAGTCAAAGTCCAGACCTGAATCCAATCGAGAATCTGTGGAAAGAACTGAACACTGCTGTTCACAAATGCTCTCCATCCAACCTCACTGAGATCGAGCTGTTTTGCAAGGAGGAATGGGAAAACATTTCAGTCTCTCAATGTGCAAAACTGATAGAGACATACCCCAAGCGACTTACAGCTGTAATCGCAGCAAAAGGTGGCGCTACAAAGTATTAACTTAAGGGGGCTGAATAATTTTGCACGCCCAATTTTTCAGTTTTTGATTTGTTAAAAAAGTTTGAAATATCCAATAAATGTCGTTCCACTTCATGATTGTGTCCCACTTGTTGTTGATTCTTCACAAAAAATACAGTTTTATATCTTTATGTTTGAAGCCTGAAATGTGGCAAAAGGTTGCAAAGTTCAAGGGGGCCGAATACTTTTGCAGGGCACTGTATACATTACACACTATAGTTTGAGATAAAACATACTATACTGGGGGACTATCCCACAGATAAGCGCATTTCCACCATAAAGCATGGAATTCTTCCATCCAGGCAATACACCCAGTCAGCCAGTCTTTTCTCCCATTAACCCATCATCACTGCTGTTATTGTCATTGGGTTGTTGTGGTGACGTTGCCAAGTCTTGATCCTTGACATTGTCAGTAGATTTCTCCACCCTCCTCTGTCATATTTAAACATTCTAAACATATGACTGGGTTGTGATTAACACGGTGGTTTTAAAGGGATACCTGGACTGTTTAGACATGTGTCTCCCAAGATGCCACGAGACACTGTTAAATAACTCAGCCTTTAAGTCCAACTTTGACCTGTCAAAGTCCTTCAGAGAGAGAGAGAGAGAGAGAGAAAGAGAGAGAGAGAGAGAGAGAGAGAGAGAGAGAGAGAGAGAGAGAGAGAGAGAGAGAGAGAGAGAGAGAGAGAGAGAGAGAGAGAGAGGAGGAATGAAATGAGAGAGCGAGAGCAAGAGCTAGTGCAAGAGCGAGAGCGAGAGCGAGAGAGAGAGAGAGAGAGAGAGAGAGAGAGAGAGAGAGAGAGAGAGAGAGAGAGAGAGAGAGAGAGAGAGGAATGAAATTAGAGAGCGAGAGCAAGAGCTAGTGCAAGAGCGAGAGCGAGAGCGAGAGAGAGAGAGAGAGAGAGAGAGAGAGAGAGAGAGAGAGAGAGAGAGAGAGAGAGAGAGAGAGAGAGAGAGAGGAATGAAATTAGAGAGCGAGAGCAAGAGCGAGAAATTGGGAAGAAACAGAGATACCACCTTAACAACAGAAGATCCTCCTCTGGACTGGGACGAGAGACAGGAGCAGGTGAGGGAATGTTCTACTATTTCTCATATTGTTGTGGTCTATCAAATGAATCACGTATATATTATGTTTAGTTACTTAGCTTTTGATGCTAATGAATGCTATATTTGTTGACATGATCAATTCTACTATTTGCTCAGTGTTTTGATATCACATGCACTGGTTATCTTATGTGTGGTGGTGGGCAATGGCAGGTGTTTAAGACTGACTATGATGGACATACATTTAAGTCGGAAGTTTACATACACTTAGGTTGGAGTCATTAAAACTCATTTTTCAACCACTCCACAAATTTCTTGTTAACAAACTATAGTTTTGGCAAGTCAGTTAGGACATCTACTTTGTGCATGACACAAGTAATTTTTCCAACAATTGTTTACAGACAGATTATTTCACTTATAATTCACTGTATCACAATTCGAGTGGGTCAGATGTTTACATACAATACACTAGGTTGACTGTGCCTTTAAACAGCTTGGAAAATTCCAGAAAATTATGTCATGGCTTTAGAAGCTTCTTGAGCTTAATTGACATCATTTGAGTCAATTGGAGGTAAACGTGTGGATGTATTTCAGGGCCTACCTTCAAACTGAGTGCCTCTTGGCTTGACATCATTGGAAAATCAAAAGAAATCAGCCAAGACCTCAGAAAAAAAATTGGAGATCTCCACAAGTCTGGTTCATCCTTGGGAGCAATTGCCAAATGCCTGAAGGCACCACGTTCATCTGTACAAATAATAGTACGCAAGTATAAGCACCATGGGACCACACAGCCGTCATACCGCTCAGGGAGGAGATGCGTTCTGTCTCTTAGAGATAAACGTACTTTGGTGCGATAAGTGCAAATCAATCCCAGAACAACAGAAAAGGACCTTGTGAAGATGCTGGAGGAAACAAAAGTATCTATATCCACAGTAAAACTAGTCCTATATCGACATAACCTGAAAGGCCGCTCAGCAAGGAAGAAGCCACTGCTCCAAAACCGCCATAAAAAAGGCAGACTACGGTTTGCAACTGCACATGGGGACAAAGGTCGTACTTTTTAAAGAACTTTCCTCTGGTCTGATGAAACAAAAAATAGAACTGTTTGGCCACAATGACCATCGTTATGTTTGGAGGGAAAAGGGGAAGGCTTGCAAGCCAAAGAATACCATCCCAACCATGAAGTACAGGGGTGGCAGCATCATGTTGTGGGGGTGCTTTGGTGCACTACACAAAATAGATGGCATCATGGGGCAGGACAATTACGTGGAAGGAAAATTATGTGGATGTATTGTTTGACCCAAGTTAAACAAATTAAAGGCAACGCTACCAAATACTAATTGAGTGTATGTAAACGTCTGACCCACTAGGAATGTGATGAAAGAAATAAAAGCTGAAATAAATCATTCTCTCTAATTTTATTCTGACATTTCACATTCTTAAAATAAAGTGGTGATCCTAACTGACCAAAGACAGGGCATTTTTACTAGGATTAAATGTCAGGAATTGTGAAAAACTGAGTTTCAATGTATTTGGCTAGGGTGTATGTAAACTTCCCACTTCAACTGTAGGTAGCGTAGCGGTTAAGAGAGTTGGGCCAGTAACTGAAAAGTCACTGGTTCAAATCCCCGAGCCAAATAGATTTTTCACCTATCTTCTTTTTCACCCAAATTGCTCCTGTAAGTTTCTGTATAAGAGTGTCTGCTAAATGACTCATATGGAGATATAGAGCAACAACAGAGACACAGGTGCAGTGGATAGAGGGGCTCCAAATAACAATACAGGACACTTTGGGGTTAGTACGTGACATGTGCCCCCACAATGAGGATTCAATCTCTTGGGAAAGGACCATGGTTCCACTCAATGTAGATGGTGTTTCCTTGCAATTGTCATCTTGGGTTAGTTTATAGGACTGCATCTACTTCCAGGAAACAGTCTCCCTAAAAACAGCAGTTTACAGTGACTGTGTCAAGGATTAAATGATAGAACTAGATTTGCTTAATGTAGGAACAGACAAATCAGCACACTTCCACACACAGACTTACACTACATCTGAACACAAACACACATCCGTCACGTCTTACTTTCTCTCTGTGATAACAGTGTAATAAACATTACAAGGATTCTCATGTTGACCATCTTTATTGGGGGTCAAATTCACACATTCCAGTTTAAAGAGCCCTTCGCACCTTCAGCTGGCCCTAGCTGCTGTTAACCATTAACAACCCATGGCCACGTGAGAGGTAGCATAGCAGGTTAACCTTCTTCTAGAGCTATCAGCACTTTGCTACACTGTTAAAACACGAGTGTAGATCGTGGTGTGTCTGTGTGCGTGTTTGTGCGAGATAGGGATTCAGCGTAATGGTTCGCAGAATACACTCTCTAGAGATCTCTTGTCAGTAAAGTATCAGTGTAATCAATGACATTGAGCCCAACCCTACACTGACCTATGTGGTCTCTTATCTCTATGGGATATCCAGTCTTTTAATATATGTGTTTATATCCCTGTTATATCTCTCTATATTGCCAATCAGATTTCTGTTGTGCAAATGTTCCACTCCACCCCTGATTTACTGCAATTTATCTGATGGTGACGTTGCTATACAATACATACCTTTGAGTTGCTACAGTATAACTCACAGAAGGTTGGTGGCACCTTAATTGGGAGGTTGAGCTTGTGGTAATGGCTGGAGCAGAATCGGTGGAATGGTTATCAAAAACATGGTTTTTAAAAGCATGTGTCTGATGCCATTTCATTCGCTCCGTTCCAGCCATTATTATGAGCCGCCCTCCCCTCACCAGCCTCCACTGGTATAGCTCCAGTACCATTCAAAAGCTTGGACACACTTACTCATTCCTGGGTTTTTCTTTGTCTTTACAATTTTCTACATAATAAAATAATAGAAGACATCAAAACTATGAAATAACACATATAGAATCATGTAGTAACCAAAAACTTTGCCTTGATGACAGCTTTGCACACTCGTAGCATTCTCTCAAACAGCTTCATGAGGTAGTCACCTGGAATGCATTTCAATTAACGGGTGTGCCTTGTTAAAAGTTCATTTGTGTAATTTCTTTCCTTCTTAATGCATTTGAGCCAGTCGGAAATTAACTGCACCTCAGATTGCAGCCCAAATAAATGCTTCACGGAGTTCAAGTAACAGACACATCTTAACATCAACTGTTCAGAGGAAACTGCGTGAATGAGGCCTTCATGGTTGAATTGCTGCAAAGAAACCACTACTAAAGGACACCAATAAGAAGAGACCTGCTTGGGCCAAGTAACACGAGTAATGGACATGTCCTTTGGTCTGATCAGTCCAAATTTGAGATTTTTGGTTTCATACGCGAACGGTACGTGAACGGATGATCTCCACATGTTTGGTTCCCACCGTCAAGCATGGAGGAGGTGGTGTGATGGTGCTTTGCTGGTGACACTGTCTGTGATTTATTTAGAATTCAAGGCACAGTTAACCAGCATGCCTACCACAGCATTCTGCAGCGATATGCCATCCCATCTGGTTTGTACTTAAAGAGATTATCATTTTGTTTTTCAACACGACAATGATCCTCAACACACATCATGGCTGTATAAGGGCTATTTGACCAAGGAGAGTGATGGAGTGCTGCATCAGATGACCTGGCCTCCACAATCACCCAACCTCAACCCAATTGAGATGGTTTGGGATGAGTTGGACTACAGAGTGAGGGAAAAGCAGCCAACAAGTGCTCAGCATATGTGGGATAGATAGTGGGGGAAGTTTCAGACATTGAGATTAGATAGAATGGGATTTACCACTCATACACACAGTGGATTATTTGAGGGTCAGAATTTTTGGGGGGGGTAGGGAAGAGAAGGTAGGTTTGTGTGTGTCAGCACTCTCGCATTCTGGTCTGTATTACAAGACATGGCAGGGTAAAAACAGAGAGTGACTGTGCTCACCAGTGTGTGTGTGTGTGTGTGTGTGTGTGTGTGTGTGTGTGTGTGTGTGTGTGTGTGTGTGTGTGTGTGTGTGTGTGTGTGTGTGTGTGTGTGTGTGTGTGTGTGTGTGTGTGTGTGTGTGTGTGTGTGTGTGTGTGTGTGTGTGTGTGCGTGGCGTGCGTGCGTGCGTGCGTGTGTGTGTCTTGTATTGTATTCATACCCTGTGGTCTCTGTTGCAGGACATGGCTGGGTACAGGCCGAGGGTGATAGTGCTGAGTAAGAAGCCAGGTCAAAGTTTTGGCTTCCTCTTGAGGGTGGAGCAAGGAGAGGATGGTCACCTGATCAGAAACCTGGAGAGGGGCAGCCCGGCCAAGCTGGTGGGTTTGAAGGACGGAGACCGCATCCTCCGGGTCAACGGGACCTATGTGGACGAGATGGACCACACACGGGTGAGGAGGAGAGGGGAAAGCAGTGGTCTGATTCCACATAAGCCCTCGACCCTCCCTCTTTTTTTTACTGTATTGAAATGATAAAGATGTGAGCAATATAGTAATAGTATGGTAATAACCTTGTCTGCTTATATTGTTCACACCTATCAAGTCCATTAAAGTGCCTGGGCTAAGGTACCAGTATAAGTTAGGTAAATGTGGAATTACTAGAGAACACATGTAGCAATAAGTACTGTACTAATGTAGCACCATACCATACTTTGTCCCATCTCTTTCTCCTGTGCTGTGTGTCCTGGGTTAGGTAGTGGACCTGGTGAAGGAGAGTGGTGCATCGGTCACCTTCCACGTTCTGGATGTGGCATCCTATAAGCAGGCTAAGACTGAGGGGGTGGACCTGTCTGACCCACACGCCACACCCACCCAGCACGCCATGAATGGGGTGGGAGGAGGGGCGCCCAAACCCAAACTCTGCTACCTGGCCAAGTCCAGCGGGGGCTACGGCTTCTCTTTGCGCTCTATCAAAGATGAGAGGGGTGGGACATGCATGCGGGCACACACACACACACACACACACACACAGTAATTGTGTGTGTATCTCTTTGATTGTGATATTGCTGACAAGAGAGAAGAACCAAACTGACAACAGCAATTATTGTAATCTCTGAGGATTCATATTAAATTGTTTTGCTTGTTGATCAAGCATCAAATTAACACATTATCTTCGTCTCACATGGCGTGGGCCCTTAACATACATTCCTGTCTTCTTTATGTCCAATGATAATGAACTTAGGATTGTGATTTTAAACTACATTTTCTTTCCTCCATTTCCTGTCCCAGGTGACGTGGGCATATTCATGACAGAGGTGGCTCCAGGGGGTGTGGCCGGGAGGGCAGGGGTCAAGACCAACGACCGCCTGATTGAGGTCAACGGGGAGAACACGGAGAAAGCCACTCATGACCAGATAGTTGAAAAGGTCAGGGTTCAGTCCTTATTTACACTACTCTGCGGTTAACTTTTAACTTCAATATCTGGCATATTATTCTACAGCCTGTCAACACATTTTTTTCACTCAGAATACAGGAGTCAGGACAGGGATCATTTGGCAAATCAGTGTTAATTCCATTTGGTTTCCCTGGGCAACTCAGCCTTGAGGGCAGAAACAAATGTGATTGGTTATGTTTAGGCAAGATATGTCATAAGTCTTTATTTTACATGACAGATAAGAATGTTTACTCTTCTTCTGTTAATTTCGATCTAAACGTTATTTAACTTTGCGCCCGCCCGAATGAGCCCGTTGTGTGATCTGTGTCAGGTCAAGGCATCAGGCAGCAGCGTCATGTTCCTATTGGTGGATGAGGAGACAGACAGGTTCTACAAGATAAAACACACCAGGATAGGGGCGGGGCTAGCCACAGCGAAGCTCCTCCCACTGAAGCCACGCATCGCAGACTTGGTCAAAGGATCAGACGGCTATGGATACTTCCTAAGGACTGAGCCTAACAAGACAGGTCTGTGTGTTTGTATGGTGTGTGAATTTGGATGTTCAGTAGGTATCCAAAGAAAAACTTGGTTACACTACTATAAGCAAACAGGTATAATGCATTATGATGCGGTTATAATGACTTTTCATAAGCGTGTATGTACCCCTTATAATGTCTTATAACAACACATCTGCCAATAGCCACATAGAATCATCACTGTTAAACTATTCACCAACAACAATAGCCATCTGTCTGAATAATTTTACACAATAACACCATCTTAATATCATCCTACCTGCAGGCCACTTCATCAGGGACATTGACAGGGGTAGCCCAGCCGAGAGGGCAGGATTAAAGGAGATGGACAGGCTGGTTGCCGTGGGGGGTGTGGAAGTGGATGGCTGCAGCCATGAGCAGGTGGTGGACAGGATCAGGCAGTGTGGCAGCAAGTGCTGCCTCCTGGTGGTTGATGAAGACACTGACAAGCTCTACAAGATGGTGAGGGTTCTGGGATCAATCTTTCTTGTTGGATTTAGGAAATAAATGTATGAAACAACAGTCATAGGAGTTGGCTCAAGCACATTGGTCTAAACATCTGGCCCCATATTTAAAAAGTGTCTTAGAGTTGGAGTGCTGATCAAGGATCAGTTTTTCCTTTGGGATTATAATGAAGCTGTGGCTGATACTGATGGGCTCCACACCGCTGAGAAACTGTTTGAACCCCAGATCACATCCACTCATCTTTTGATGTTTTTCAAACTGGTGAAAAACTCGGTCATTTCTATGTATATAGTTCAGGATTTAATGTCATATCCACAATTACAGTGAAATGCCTTTCTTGCAAATTTAAAACCTAACAATGCAATAATCAATAACAAACTATTACTAGAAAAAAAGAAGAAATAAGAATAGGAAATATGAAATACACAATAAAGTAAATAAGTAAGTAAGCATACTATTTACAGAAAATATTTGAAAAGTCAGATCCAATACCACATTAACATGAGTAGAGACACTGGAGTGATGGAGGTAGATATGTATAGGAGACAGGGATACTGGAGTGATGGAGGTAGATATGTATAGGAGACAGGGATACTGGAGTGATGGAGGTAGATATGTATAGGGGTAAGGTGACAGGGATACTGGAGTGATGGAGGTAGATATGTATAGGTGACAGGGATACTGGAGTGATGGAGGTAGATATGTATAGGTGACAGGGATACTGGAGTGATGGAGGTATAGAGGTGACAGGGATACTGTATAGGAGGTGACAGGGATACTGGAGTGATGGAGGTAGATATGTATAGGTGACAGGGATACTGGAGTGATGGAGGTAGATATGTATAGGAGACAGGGATACTGGAGTGATGGAGGTAGATATGTATAGGAGACAGGGATACTGGAGTGATGGAGGTAGATATGTATAGGAGACAGGGATACTGGAGTGATGGAGGTAGATATGTATAGGAGACAGGGATACTGGAGTGATGGAGGTAGATATGTATAGGAGACAGGGATACTGGAGATGGATGATATGTATAGGTAAGGTGACAGGGATGGAGTGATGGAGGTAGATATGTATAGGAGACAGGGATACTGGAGTGATGGAGGTAGATATGTATAGGGGTAAGGTGACAGGGATACTGGAGTGATGGAGGTAGATATGTATAGGTGACAGGGATACTGGAGTGATGGAGGTAGATATGTATAGGTGACAGGGATACTGGAGTGATGGAGGTAGATATGTATAGGTGACAGGGATACTGGAGTGATGGAGGTAGATATGTATAGGTGACAGGGGGATATGTAGATATGTGATGACAGGGATACTGGAGTGATGGAGGTAGATATGTATAGGTGACAGGGATACTGGAGTGATGGAGGTAGATATGTATAGGGGTAAGGTGACAGGGATACTGGAGTGATGGAGGTAGATATGTATAGGGGTAAGGTGACAGGGATACTGGAGTGATGGAGGTAGATATGTATAGGGGTAAGGTGACAGGGATACTGGAGTGATGGAGGTAGATATGTATAGAGGTAAGGTGACAGGGATACTGGAGTGATGGAGTTAGATATGTATAGGTGACAGGGATACTGGAGTGATGGAGGTAGATATGTATAGGTGACAGGGATACTGGAGTGATGGAGGTAGATATGTATAGGTGACAGGGATACTGGAGTGATGGAGGTAGATATGTATAGGTGACAGGGATACTGGAGTGATGGAGGTAGATATGTATAGGTGACAGGGATACTGGAGTGACAGGGATGGAGGATGGGTAGATATGTAGGGGTAGGTGACAGGGATACTGGAGTGATGGAGGTAGATATGTAAAGGTGACAGGGATACTGGAGTGATGGAGGTAGATATGTATAGGGGTAAGGTGACAGGGATACTGGAGTGATGGAGGTAGATATGTATAGGTGACAGGGATACTGGAGTGATGGAGGTAGATATGTATAGGGGTAAGGTGACAGGGATACTGGAGTGATGGATGGGTAGATATGTAGGGGTAGGTGACAGGGATACTGGAGTGATGGAGGTAGATATGTATAGAGGTAAGGTGACAGGGATACTGGAGTGATGGAGTTAGATATGTATAGGGGTAAGGTGACAGGGATACTGGAGTGATGGAGTTAGATATGTATAGGGGTAAGGTGACAGGGATACTGGAGTGATGGAGGTAGATATGTATAGGGGTAAGGTGACAGGGATACTGGAGTGATGGAGGTAGATATGTATAGAGGTAAGGTGACAGGGATACTGGAGTGATGGAGGTAGATATGTATAGGGGTAAGGTGACAGGGATACTGGAGTGATGGAGGTAGATATGTATAGATGTAAGGTGACAGGGATACTGGAGTGATGGAGGTAGATATGTATAGGGGTAAGGTGACAGGGATACTGGAGTGATAGAGGTAGATATGTATAGGGGTAAGGTGACAGGGATACTGGAGTGATGGAGTTAGATATGTATAGGGGTAAGGTGACAGGGATACTGGAGTGATGGAGGTAGATATGTATAGATGTAAGGTGACAGGGATACTGGAGTGATGGAGGTAGATATGTATAGGGGTAAGGTGACAGGGATACTGGAGTGATGGAGGTAGATATGTATAGATGTAAGGTGACAGGGATACTGGAGTGATGGAGGTAGATATGTATAGGAGAAAGGGGAGAGGGATACTGGAGTGATGGAGGTAGATACGGTGGGGCAAAAAAAGTATTTAGTCAGCCACCAATTGTGGAAGTTCTCCCACTTAAAAAGATGAGAGAGGCCTGTAATTTTCATCATAGGCACACTTCAACTATGACAGATATGTCATGTGGGAAAAAAACCCAGAAAATCACATTGTAGGATTTTTAATGAATTTATTTGCAAATTATGGTGGAAAATAAGTATTTGGTCACCTACAAACAAGCAAGATTTCTGGCTCTCACAGACCTGTAACTTCTTCTTTAAGAGGCTCCTCTGTCCTCCACTCATTACCTGTATTAATGGCACCTGTTTGAACTTGTTATCAGTATAAAAGACACCTGTCCACAACCTCAAACAGTCACACTCCAAACTCCACTATGGTCAAGACCAAAGAGCTGTCAAAGGACACCAGAAACAAAATTGTAGACCTGCACCAGGCTGGGAAGACTGAATCTGCAATAGGTTAGCAGCTTGGTTTGAAGAAATCAACTGTGGGAGCAATTATTAGGAAATAGAAGACATACAAGACCACTGATCATTTCCCTCGATCTCGGGCTCCACGCAAGATCTCACCCCGTGGGGTCAAAATGATCACAAGAACGGTGAGCAAAAATCCCAGAACCACACGGGGGGACCTAGTGAATGACCTGCAGAGAGCTGGGACCAAAGTAACAAAGCCTACCACACACTACGCCGCCAAGGTCTCAAATCCTGCAGTGCCAGACGTGTCCCCCAGCTTAAGCCAGTACATGTCCAGGCCCATTTGAAGTTTGCTAGAGAGCATTTGGATGATCCAGAAGAAGATTGGGAGAATGTCATATGGTCAGATGAAACCAAAATATAACTTTTTGGTAAAAACTCAACTCGTCGTGTTTGAAGGACAAAGAATGCTGAGTTGCATCCAAAGAACACCATACCTACTGTGAAGCATGGGGGTGGAAACATCTTGCTTTGGGGCTGTTTTTCTGCAAAGGGACCAGGACGACTGATCCGTGTAAAGGAAAGAATAAATGGGGCCATGTATCGTGAGATATTGAGTGAAAACCTCCTTCCATCAGCAAGGGCATTGAAGATGAAACGTGGCTCGGTCTTTCAGCATGACAATGATCCTAAACACACCGCTCGGGCAATGAAGGAGTGGCTTCGTAAGATGCATTTCAAGGTCCTGGAGTGACCTAGCCAGTCACCAGATCTCAGCCCCATAGAAAATCTTTTGGAGGGAGTTGAAAGTCTGTGTTGCCCAGCAACAGCCCTAAAACATCACTGCTCTAGAGGAGATCTGCATGGAGGAATGGGCCAAAATACCAGTAACAGTGTGTGAAAACCTTGTAAAAACGTTTGACCTCTGTCATTGCCAACAAAGGGTATATAACAAAGTATTGCGATATACTTATTTTCCACCATAATTTGCAAATAAATTCTTTAAAAATCCTACAATGTGATTTTCTGGATTTATTTTTCTCATTTTGTCTGTCATAGTTGAAGTGCACCTATGATGAAAACTACAGTCCTCTCTCATCATTTTAAGTGGGAGTACTTGCACAATTGGTGGCTGACTAAACACTTTTAGGGGTAAGGGGACTAGGCGACAGAGTAGCAGCAGCTTGCATGTGAATTGGTGTGTGTGTGTGTGTAGTCAGTATAAAATTATGTGCATATTATGTGTGAGTGAGAAAATGATGGAGTGCGTTTGTGTGTGTGTTGGAGTGACAGTTTGTAGAGCCCTGTGAGTGTACATAGAGACAGTGGAAAGATTGAAATAAAAGTTCAATAAAGATGTTTTATTTATTTATTTTCACGTTTATTTAACCAGGTAGGCAAGTTGAGAACAAGTTCTCATTTACAATTGCGACCTGGCCAAGATAAAGCAAAGCAGTTCGACACATACAACAACAGAGTTACACATGGAGTAAAACAAACATACAGTCAATAATACAGTATAAACAAGTCTATATACACGATGTGAGCAAATGAGGTGGGATAAGGGAGGTAAAGGCAAAATAAAGGCCATGGTGGCAAAGTAAATACAACATAGCAAGTTAAACACTGGAATGGTAGTTTTGCAGTGGAAGAATGTGCAAAGTAGAAATAAAAATAATGGGGTGCAAAGGAGCAAAATAAATAAATAAATAAAATAAATACAGTAGGGAAAGAGGTAGTTGTTTGGGCTAAATTATAGGTGGGCTATGTACAGGTGCAGTAATCTGTGAGCTGCTCTGACAGTTGGTGCTTAAAGCTAGTGAGGGAGATGAGTGTTTCCAGTTTCAGAGATGTTTGTAGTTCGCTCCAGTCATTGGCAGCAGAGAACTGGAAGGAGAGGCGGCCAAAGAAAGAATTGGTTTTGGGGGTGACCAGAGAAATATACCTGCTGTAGCGCGTGCTACAGGTGGGTGATGCTGTGGTGACCAGCGAGCTGAGATAAGGGGGGACTTTACCTAGCAGGGTCTTGTAGATGACATGGAGCCAGTGGGTTTGGCGACGAGTATGAAGCGAGGACCAGCCAACGAGAGCGTACAGGTCGCAATGGTGAGTAATATATGGGGCTTTGGTGACAAAACAGATGGCACTGTGATAGACTGCATCCAATTGGTTGAGTAGAGTGTTGGAGGCTATTTTGTAAATGACATCGCTGAAGTCGAGGATTGGTAGGATGGTCAGTTTTACGAGGGTATGTTTGGCAGCATGAGTGAAGGATGCGTTGTTGCGAAATAGGAAGCAAATTCCAGATTTAACTTTGGATTGGAGATGTTTAATGTGAGTCTGGAAGGAGAGTTTACAGTCTAACCAGACACCTAGGTATTTGTAGTTGTCCACGTATTCTAAGTCAGAGCCGTCCAGAGTAGTGATGTTGGACAGGCGGGCAGGTGCAGGCAGCGATCGGTTGAAGAGCATGCATTTAGTTTTACTTGTATTAAAGAGCAATTGGAGGCCACGGAAGGAGAGTTGTATGGCATTGAAGCTTGCCTGGAGGGTTGTTAACAGTGTCCAAAGAAGGGCCAGAAGTATACAGAATGGTGTCACCTGCATAGAGGTGGATCAGAGACTCACCAGCAGCAAGAGGGAAATCATTGATGTATACAGAGAAGAGAGTCGGTCCAAGAATTGAACCCTGTGGCACCCCCATAGAGACTGCCAGAGGTCCGGACAGCAGACCCTCCGATTTGACACACTGAACTCTATCGGAGAAGTAGTTGGTGAACAAGGCGAGGCAATCATTTGAGAAACCAAGGCTGTCGAGTCTGCCGATGAGGAGATTGACAGAGTCGAAAGCCTTGGCCAGATCAATGAATACGGCTGCACGGTAATGTTTCTTATCGATGGCGGTTAAGATATCGTTTAGGACCTTGAGCATGGCTGAGGTGCACCCATGACCAGCTCTGAAACCAGATTGCATAGCAGAGAAGGTATGGTGAGATTCGAAATGGTGGGTAATCTGTTTGTTGACTTGGTTTCCGAAGACCTTAGAAAGGCAGGGTAGGATAGATATAGGTCTGAAAGATACAAGGTAAACTCAGATAGTCTGTGTAGCTAAATTGTTAGCTATTTATCAGTCGTATTGCTTGGAAGCTGTTCACTTATAGTCATGTTGGCGGATTAATTTACTTCTGCCAAATGCCGTTTTGCACTTTAAAGACCATTCAAAAAGCCTACTAAAGTTGAAAAACTTCAAGGCTGAGGGGCAGTCATTTCATAGTGTATATAGGCTCAGGAACTGTCCAGAAACAGAAGTGCAGTAAAGAAGACTACTGTGTGGATTGAGATATTGGTCTGAGATGAATTGTGATCTTCCACAGGGAGGCGTTTCTCCTCTGTTCTACTTGGAAGAGATTATGGAATCCCTCCTTCCAGCAACCCCTCCACCCAGCTACCCAGAGAGCGTGCCGGCCCCAGTTCCAGACCCTGTTACCACAGACCTCCTCAAGCTGTGCAAGATGGAGAAGACCTCCACCGGGTACGGCTTCCACCTCAACGGTATACAGGGAGTCTTTGGCCAGTATGTAAAAGAGGTAACTACAATGAACAGAGCACCTACCTATAGTACCAGTCCAAAGTTTGTAGAATAATAGTGAAGACATCAAAACTATGAAATAATACAGAATCATGTAGCAACCAAAAATGTGTTAAACAAATAAAAACAATGTAGCCACCCTTTGCCTTGCTGACATCTTTGCACTCTTGGCATTCTCTCAACCAGCTTCATGGAGATAGTCACCTGGAATGCATTTCAATTAACAGGTGTTAAAAGTACATTTGTGGAATTTCTTGCGTTTCAGCCAATAAGTTGTGTTGTGACAAGATAGGGCTATCTTCTGTGTAACAACCCTATTTGGTAAAAGACCAAGTCCATATTATAGCAAAGAACAGCTCAAATAAGCAAAGAGAAACGACAGTCTTTGAAAGTGCAGTTGCAAAAAACATCAAGCGCTTAGATGAAACTGGCTCTCATGAGGATCGCCACAGGAAAGGAAGACCCAGAGTTACCTCTGCTGCAGAGGACAAGTTCATTAGAGTTACCAGCCTCAGGAATTGCAGCCCAAATAAATGCTTTAATGAGTTCAAGTAACAGACACATCTCAACATCAACTGTTCAGAGGAGACTGCGTGAATCAAGCCACTACTAAAGGACACCAATAACAAGAAGAGACTTGCTTGGGCCAAGAAACATTAGCAATGGACATTAGACCGGTGGAAATCTGTCCTTTGGTCTGATGAGTCTTTGTGAGATGCAGAGTAGGTGAACGGATGATCTCTGCATGTGTGGTTGCCACCGTAAAGCATGGAGGAGGAGGTGTGATGGTGTGGGGGTGCTTTGCTGGTGACACTTTCAGTGATTTATTTATTCAAGGCACAGTTAACCAGCATGGCTACCACAGCATTCTGCAGTGATACGCCATCCCATCTGGTTTGCGTTAAGTGGGACTATAATTTGTTTTTCAACAGGACAATGACCCAACACACCTCCTGGCTGTGTAAGGGCTATTTGACCAAGAAGGAGAGTGATGGAGTGCTGCATCTGGGTTAGCATCTGACCTGGCCTCCACTATCACCCGACCTCAACCCAATTGAGATGGTTTGGGATGAGTTGGACCGCAGAGTGAAGGAAAAGCAGCCAATAAGTGCTCAGCATATGTGGGAACTCCTTCAAGACTGTTGGAAAAGCATTCCAGGTGAAGCTGGTTGCCAACAGTGTGCAAAGCTGTCATCAAGGCAAAGGGTGGCTGCTTTGAATAATCTAAAATATATTTTGATTTGTTTAACACATTCTTGGTTACTACATGATTCCATGTGTTATTTCAGAGTTTGATGTCTTCACTGTTATTCTACAATGTAGAAAATAGTAAAAATAAAGAAAAACCCTTGAATGAGTAGGTGTGTCCAAACTTTTTACTGGTACTGTATATCCAACAGGTAGCCTAACAGACAAGAGAATGCATCCCAAATACATTAACTACTATGGGAAAGATCAAGAGGCAAAGCACATGCTAGTCTCAATTCCGTACCTCTGAAACACTCCTGTCATTCAGCAACTGTCAACTGTTGTTTACGTTCCAAACCATTCACATCTCAGCTCACCCCTTGATGTCTTCTCTGTAAGGTGGTGAAGGGTGGAGCCGCGGACAGGGCTGGTCTAGAGGACGAAGACATGGTGGTGGAGGTGGACGGTGTGAATGTGGAGCAGAGCAGTCACGAGCAAGTGGTGGGGTTGATCCGTAAGAGTG